>NC_090021.1:186877210-187220543 GCF_037176765.1 Anolis sagrei
TGGAGCCCACGGTGGTGCAGTGGGTTAAACCCCTGTGCCGGCAGGACTGAAGACCGACAGGTTGCAGGTTCAAATCCAGGGAGAGGCGGATGAGCACCCTCTATCAGCTCCAGCTCCTCATGCGGGGACATGAGAGAAGCCTCCCACAAGGATGATGAAAACATCAAATCATCTGGGTGTTCCCTGGGCAATGTCCTTGCAGACGGCCAATTCTCTCACACCAGAAGCAACTTGAAGTTTCTCAAGTCGCTCCTGACATGACAAAAAAAATGAATGGGTTTATGCTGATTTGGGGGCGGGGGCTAAGTGCTTATCTCTTGGGGAATTGTAAGCAAAAGAGATTGCCTTGGTACAAACCAGATCCCCTTCCTTATGTTCTAAGAAATTAGCATTATACTGGGATTTCCATCATACAGACAAAAGGAGAGGAGAGGGGAAATGAGACAGAGATAGAGTTAGCAAATGACAGACTACAAAGCACGTAACTAACTGTTCCTTACCCCTCACCAGGCCCGTAGCCAGGATTTCGTTTCGGGGGGGGGGGGGGAGCTGATTTTTTTCAGGGGGGTTTTGGGGGGGCTGAGTTTCAGGGGGGCTGAGTCTGAGTGAAAGAGGGTCTAGCCTAGCAAACCTTTTGTATCATTACCCCAATACCCCCATGCATATGGGATATATTGAGTATGGTGATCAGATCATGATATGAATAAACATAACAGTTTAAATAATGCACCAGTAAGGCCTTTTCGCGAACCACCATGAAAATTTCCGGCTACATGCCTGCCCCTCACCTCCAGCTTTGTGGTTCTGATACTTTTTAAAAGCTCAACATCTTTATGTTACTTAGCTTACTCTACATTATATGCTATTTTAATTAATTTGTAGACAAAGTAAGCTCTTGCCATAGATAATGTGGCATCCCCATTTCCATTCTAAATACTTAGGAAGTCAGTTAAGCTTGAGGCATCAATGGGCAGTCTTGACTTTGTACTGGCTTAGTCAACGGAGATCTGCTGCTGTGTTTCTCCTGCTGTACAAAGTGGTCTTTGCACAATTGTGGACTTAGAAGATCAAGGTATTTACCTTCAACCCTTGAACAAGTCTACTGAATGAAGAGTTCACTGTAAGGTCTTGCTTCATTCCAGCGATATTCAGACACAACCCATTACTTTGAAGATATTTTATACTGTATATAGAAAAGCTGGGGGAGAGAGAGGAACTTGTGTGAAATATGAAAATATATTTCCCAATTTTCACCAAGGTGCATGAGGAACTGCATGCCATTTAGAGCTTCATAGACAGGTCACAAAACTGGAGTGGCAAAGGAGATCTGAGGAGCAACTTCAAACCATAGCTTATTTGTTCATTTGGAAACTCAAATTATGGCTTGAGCTGTATAGTGCCTTTAATACAAACTGTGGTTCAACATCATATCTTTCATGAAACATGTATCTCCCAGACAGCAGCTACAGGGAACTTGAAACAGTCCTTGTCACCAAATTTGAGAATCCCCCCCCCCCCCTCAAAATGTACTTACGCAATGGATAAACGTTGTCACTTGATGCTCAGATGAGGAATTAATTGAAAAGTGACAGCTTTGCCAGTTTTAATTTTCTCATTCCCATGGTGCATTTTAAAAGCAAACAACAATTAAATAAATATGAGAATGCTTAACTTCACATTGATGACAATTATGTCAAGCTTAAGAAAATTAAGACAATAGATAAGCAAGTATTTTTTTCAAACTGCAGAAATAAAAAGCAGAATTTTTCTTTCAAATCTGTAAACATGATAAAAGTGAAAAGTGTGTGTGGCAAAAATGTCCACTTACAGAGTTAGCTTTCGGCCTCTACAAACAGGCTATAGTTCCAAGTGCTGAGAAGCTTCCAAAGGCACTCCCTCAACTGACATTGCAGGTTATAGTGAGCACAATGAACATGTAGCCCAAACTCTGCCAATGTCCTCCCCAAACACTAACAATCCAAAGAAAAATTAAATTTGGGATGATTTCATTCTAGAGTTGACTGTTTCCTCCACCACAGGCAGGTATCCCAGGCTTTCTTATGTGGAATTTGCATGACCCTTCCCACTGCCTCTCCCTTAACCCTTTCCTACCCTTTCCTATGGCACAGAGCACACGCAGAGGAATTGCTCAGTAACTGAACAGACTGGAGGGGTTTGGGGGACTGGCTCAACAGGGCAGAAGTTGTAGTTCACTTCACATCAAAGCAGAGCACTCTGACCTCCTTTGATAATGGATCTGGACCATGTTTGGCATACAGAACCCCTATACCAGGTTTGGAGAAATTAATCTTGATTTATAGGAGTTGTGATTCACCTACATCCAAAGAGCACTGTGAACCCAGACAACAATGGATCTGGACCAAACTTGGCACACAGAGCCAACATGGCCAAGTGTGCATACTGGTGGGGTTAGGGCATGATTGCCCTGGGAATCTGGGAGTTGTAGTTCAGCCTTATCCAGAGAGCACTGAACCCAGCCAATGAGGGATTTTGACCAAACATTGCAGACAAAACCAACATGGACAAATGTGATTACTGGCTGAGTTTGTGGGTGATTGCCCTGGGAATCTAGGAGTTGTAGTTTACCCTTATCTAGATATCACTGAACCCAGCTGATATTGGATTTCGACCACACTTGGCACACAGACCCAACATGGCCAACTTTGAATAATGGCAGGGTTTAGGAAGGATTGTCTCATGATTCTGAGAATTGTAGTTCACCCACATCCTTAGGCATTTTCTATTGGGGCATTCATAAAAAAAAAACAAAGGGAAAGACTGGCTTTTTTTCTAATATATAGTGTTAGACATTACCAAACTAATATTACCAAACTTCACAAAACAAACAATGCCTTTCTCAAATAACCCGGGAACCAGGTCCCCAAGCTAGTATCTAATAAAATTCAAATTTGCTGTCATGAAGACACTCCTTCCATAGAGTCTTGCTGGTAATAGTATACACACATATTGCAGAGAATTATCATATCTTCAGATCCATTTTCAATTCACCTTGAATTTTGAAAAGACCTTTAGTTGTGCTCCAAATACATAGCTGTGAATGACCTGTGTTCAAATTGGGGGAAGTTTCCAAGCCTCAAAAGATGCCTACACACAAACATGCAGAAAGATTGAGAGGAGGAGAGTACAAACAATAATTTCCTTGTTGTGTGTCTTGAAGTCATTTCCAATTCACGGTGATTCTAGGACAGTGATTTCCAAACTCTAGTCCTCCGAATGCTTTGGACTTCAACTCCCAGAAGATTATCAGGGCTTCTGGGAGCTGGAGTCCCAAATGTCTGTAAGACACTACTCTTAAGAGAAACCTATCACTTTGGCATGATTTGTTCCCTTTCCTCAGAGGCTGAAAGAATGTGAATTTCCTGAGATAATCCAGTGGGTTTCCATGGCTGAACCAGGATTCAAATCCTGTTCCACAATTCTCAAATTACTACACCACATTGCCTTTCTACTGCTGTACATAGATTGCCCACTATTGTGGCCTTCTTATAACATAACCTCTAGGTTCATTGAAACATTTTGGAAAACAGATTTTCCTGTAAGAATATACATGACATTTGTATTTATCTGCTAAGGTGATTCATGCCAAAGACTAACAAAAGGCCCAACTAGTCCAGTATTCTGTTTACAAGGGGTCCAGGCCCAGCATCAGGATAAAATGGCAACAACTGGTGTTCAAAGGTGATGTAGGATCCAAGAGGAAAAGATAAATAGACACTAGAAAACACTGAGTATTTGTTTAATAAGTGTAGTATTTCTGCCATCTTGAAGTCTGAACCACAATAATCTTCCTGTCCAACCATATCTTTCCAAATGAAGACGTCATTTGATTGCTGTCTAATGTTCTCCAATCCAGGATGGCACAAAGATATAGATTAAAACCAACAAGGGTGCATATATTTCTGTTTTAACTACCATACCACTGTGTTGTGTAAAATCATATGTGGCATAATAGCACACTGAAAATTGTTTATGGGAGTCGAAGGCTTTCATGGCTGGAATCACTCAGTTCTTGTGGGTTTTTTTGGGCTATATGGCCATGTTCTAGAGTTCTAGAACATGGCCATATAGCCCGAAAAAACCCACAAGAACTGAGTGTTTATGGGAGTTTCTAACTATTTTGTTTACCAGGGGCCAACTGTAGTGCCCTTTTCAAATGCTGAGGGCCCTTCCACACAGCCCTATATCCCAGAATATCAAGGCAAAAAACCTCACAATATCTGTTTTGAACTGGGTTATTTGAGTCTACACTCAGATAATGTGGGATTTTCTGCCTTGATATTCTGGAATATAGGGCTGTGTGGAAGGTCCCTTTGTTTGGAGTAAGAATAAAAGGGAAGTTGGATAGGAGAGATATCAGCAGAGTCTTCTTATCCTAGTATCGCTGTTTTTTCACTACCCCCATCACATGCCCGGACACACACACTTTCTCCTTTCCTTCCAAATCCCTTCTTCAATTGTTTTAATTTGGGGAAAAAATCTTTCAAGGCTTGGTGCTAATGTAATATGTTTCTGTACTTGGGCAAATCACCCCCAATGGTTCCAATGACATCCCACTTACCATATATATAAACTTTCTCTAAAGCCTTGTGCTAAACTGCCAGGAATCTGTGCTTCAGAGAAATCTCCACATCTCTTCTCTCGCTCTCCCTTCATCTCCCACATATACACACACTGCAGCCATCTCCCTCCCCTTTCTAATCATGAACCTTCTTGCATCAGCTTAAATTAGCTGTTCTCCCACTTCCTGTGATCTGCTACCACTGGTGTCACTGCTCTGAATTGTATAGGGAAAAAATCGGGTGCCAATCATCCAAATCTATATATTTTTTCCAATTTTTGTTTGTTCTTTTTTATTTATAGCTCACCTCCACACCTTCCCAGACAGAGTCCAAGGCCGCTCAGGATTTTTGAAGGAATAAATGTATATATTTTTCTACATTTTGTTTGTTCTTTTTTACTTATAGCTCACCTCCACATCTTCCCAGACAGAATCCAAGGCCGCTCAGGATTTTTGAATAGTGGATTTGTCTCTCTCATAGTACCAGATCTATCAACTTCCCCAACACATTGCTGCTTTCTAATTGCTGATGTCCTTCCACATCAAAGGTACAGTTGGCCATCTCATGAAACAACGAAAAGAGTGCATGATTGTTGCTTATTTACTGTGTTATGGTACTGCTAGGGATGGTAGAAATTGCTTGTGGGCTTTTCTTAATCTAGTGCCAAAATAATTTGGCTGACTTTAGATACATACTATTTACCTATCTCAATTTTGATGCCAGAGGGAGGACACCATTTGCTGCTCTGCCTCAGGCACCAAACTATTTTGGCCAAGCACTGCCTGCTTTGGCCTTAAACAGCTCTATTACCCACATATTTATTTAAAGTAAGTCTCCCCATTTAATCTCACATTTGTGTATAGAGTTGCAGCCAACGGCTTTCTACTACAATTTGAGGAGAAAGACAGCAAATGTCAGAGGGAATGTTGCATGCAATTTGCATAAAATTTAACTAGGATGTTGTGTGTGCATTTCTGTGTGTGTGTGTTAGATAGATTGAGAGGGAGTGGGGAATTTCCTGGATATGCATTTGACACTGGATAATTAATAATGTTCATGCTCTAAAAATATGGAAATTTCTTCCACACCATCCAAACTGGAGATAAAAACCCAATATGAAGGAATGGGAATAGGCCTAATTGTTATACTGTTCCCATTTAAAATGAGATAGTGCTGACATATTAATTAACTCGTACCTCAAAATCCTGAACACAATGATCCAGAAATAGAAGCCAGGAATGAAGCTGCAAGGACTGAAATATGCTACTTAATATGAACTCTTAAACATCCCACTTGAAAGGGCTTATTAATAGGCACTGAAGTAAGAGGAGGTGCACGGAGAGGAAGATCATCTCATTTAGATGCTATGAGTACCTCTACAGAGAGGAATCTATGGCCTCCATCAACCCTGATATTCAGCTGGACCAGTTTAATAGGAATGCACCTGTTTCTTCACTATGTATAAGCATTTCCTGTCAACTAGAGAAAAGTTAATGGCCTAGCTGTTCACCCTCTAGAAACGCCCTCTTGTCCAGATACAGTGATATTGCTTTCTCATCAATATACTAACCAGGGCTGATGCTATTTTGCTTTCAAGATCAGATGGGATCTGGTGCCTTTAAAGTATTTAGGATTCTGAATACTACTATAACCTAACTAACCTGGTAAACAGCATAGTCCCCTTCTTTGCAAAGCAAAGAGCTATTGGAGTGTGTGGATTCATCTAGCTATTTTTCTTTTGCTCTTTGTGCTGCAAGAGTCATTTGTTGAGGTCCTTAAAGTACATCCAGCTATAGGAACATTAGCTTGTCACATCTTACTCATCCCACTACCTGCCAATATAGAAATGGCCATGCTAGGGAGAAGTCTGTGGTGCTTTCAAGGTCGGTTTGAGAAAGGAGTGGTCATAACATGGTCAGAACAGAAACCTAAACCACCTGGAAGCCCTAAAGTTTGAGAACAAACACTGTATGTTATCTAATTAATAGGGTGACCATATGGCTGGCTCAACAGGTCCCTATTTGAAGCTCTATTAGAGAACAGTTTTGTGTTTGAAGGCAGTTCTACTTGAAAGGTTTTTAGTTCTAATACAACAAGGGTGCCTTCATAAGTGTAGATCCTCACCACCTCTACATTGGGAGGACTCATTCTCATAAAGGTTTGTGGTATGATTGCCATGTAAGTGAGAATGACATTAATGCTTTACAGAATAGAAGGCAGTAGGAAAAAAAGAGATACTACATTCCAGGAGATAGATTTGGTTAAGAAAGGCACAGATCTGTGTCTGGGAGTTGTACTGGAAAAATATAGCTGGCTTTCATATTGCAGCTACAGATTCATAACCTCAAGTTATGTGTCCATAACTGCTCTATATTCAGAGAGAGTATGTAGACCATATCTAAGACTACATGAATATCCCAGCCCATTTTACCAGCCAGGAGCTGGACTAGGTGAATGAGGTCCATACAGTTGGCAATTAGAGGCCAAGAAAGGTGATGTTTCCATTGCCCTTCTGCCACTCCTACCAGTGAGTGAGATTGCGACAAGTACTTTTGACAGAGTTCCACTTCTGGTTGTCAGAATCATGCTTGTTGGTGGGAGTGGATTGGAAACAACATCATCCTACCCCCTCGATTCAGCTACTATCTTTGGGGCAGTGGGAAGGGAGGAGGGAGACAAGAGATGTTACTTAGTTCTACATATTTATCTAAGAAACCAACATAGAATATCAATGAACTTTCACCTGCTCTCTTACTCTCTTACACACACAGCGAGATATTAAAATGTCTCATTCCAACAATAAGAACATCTTTCAGTGAGGATATTTCCATCAGCCCTAGCATTTCTTTTTTGCATCAACAGACCTCGATAAAAATAAATTGCAGCCCATGTAGAATCTGCTTCGGGTTGCATTTTAATCCATATAATATTTCTAAGTGTGTCTTTCTCATTTTTGTGTCGTTCTGAGTTTCCTAATGACAACTATTACAGGGCCAAACTGCACAGCAGGAAGCATGAAATCCTAGAAAATTATGGATCATTTTAAGTTACCAAAGGAGACTTGAGGGTGAGAAAGAAGATTAAGCGAGCATGCAGTAAAATTAATCTAACATGTCTAGCTATGTGAAAAACGCTAGCAAACAAAATATCTCAGTAATGCAACAATTAATTTACAAAGAGCTACAAGATTAGTACTCCAAGAACCATTTTTAATGCAAAAGCAGTGCTTTAAAAAAAACTGGGCTCGGGAGAGAAAATATCAACTGGATAAATGGTATGTTACTGATTTCTTTCCCACTTTGAAAATACCCTTGAAAATTGTCAAAATAACACATTTGCTGTGAAATATTGTACAGAAAATATTTCCAGAAGTTCTTGGATATTTTCCCTGCTGCTATATTACATTTCAGATTGCGAAGTAACATATGCTTTGACGACCTGCGTATAAGCAAAGTAGTTGCAAAAATATCTGATGCCTAATTTATGTTTCCACACTCTTTCTCCCTTCCCTCAGTCCTTTATTGCCTATTATAGATTAGCATGCTGAGAAGTGGAAAGTCGTTCCTGGAGCAGATTGGCTGAGATGGCTATCTTCAAATTAGAGATATTGTTACTGAGATATTATTTTACAACTAAAAATGACCAATGTAGAACCATCAGGTTCTACAGCCATTATTTCTGCAGGATACCTCATTTAGTACACCAACATAAAATGCTAGTTCTTGAGTTTGATTACTATGGTTGGTCATTTGAGCCTTGCTACTATATATGAAATTCAACATTTGGAAGTAATACATTCCATATACTAACTATGGCTGTTATCCAGTACTGTCAAGTGGCTTCCAGGGTGCAAATGGCAGGGTCAGGAGTGATGGATCTTCTTCAAGTGTGTTCTGCAGTTCCAAGCCCTTGGCCTCCTGTAACTTACTTTGCCCTTTTATATCTGGAAACCTTCACTGTATCTGGTACTCAGTATAGAGGTCACCTTGAAGCCTGAGTACCAGATACAGTGAAGGTTCCCAGGTAAAGTAAGTTGTCAGGAGCAAATAGACTACTGCAATGTGCTCTACATGGGTTTGCCTTTGAAGACTGTTTGAAAGCTTCAATTAGTCCAATGGACAGCAGCCAGGTTGATTACCAGAGCGGGATACAGGGAGCATACAACTCCCCTGTTATGCCAGCTTCATTGGCTGCCAGTTCACTACCAAGCACAATTCAAAGTGCTGGCTTTAGCCTATAAAGCCCAAACGTAGCTCCTCCTATGAACCATCTAGGAGATTAAGATCATTGGGGAGGTCCTGCTTTCAGTTCCGCCTCCTTCTCAGGCACATCTGGTGGAGACAAGAGACAGGGCCTTCTCGGTTGTGGCCCCAGTGATATTAGAGTAGTTCCCTCCTTCCTTGTCTTCAGAAGGAAAGTGAAAACCTGGTTCTAGGATCAAACCTTTGGAGATTAACTACAGTGCAATAATAACTATGAAATATGTGCAATGATGCTTGGAATGTCCCGAGATTATGATTGTGGGTGGCGTGATTTCAATAGTGATTATAATGTTTATATGTTTTAATGTGCATTTTAACTCTTTAAAATTGTAACTTAAACGTATTCAAATTGTCGCCATATGTAAAGCTGCCTTGAGTCCCCTTCGGGGTAGAGAAAGGCAGGATATAAATAGAGTAAATAAAATAAAGTAATTTTTTTTTTAGAAAATAAAACAGTAAATAGTTCTTATTTAGCAGTTAGGGTAAACAGATATTTGCTGAAAGCTTTCCTCACTTCCAGCCCCCAAAACTTTATTCAGATATTATCCATTTTTCTCTTTATTAATTCACCTTCACTCTTTATCTGATTGAATCTACACAGGCTAAAATAATGGTCCTTATCTCAATTCCAATGGTGTTAGAACACATGATGTTCTTCTCTCTCTAATAGGAAAACACTTTTTTTTTGTCTCTTGGCTTTTGAGGGATTTTTTTTTATAAAAAACTCCAATTTACTTTGCTGTTTTGGGGGGAAAACATTACCCCAAATTTTGACCCCCAAATTGGGATTGTGAGGTCATCTAGATGAAGTGGTGATATATGTCACCTGCTTGTTCTCACTTGCCTAAGCCCCACGGGCAATTCAGTTACTGGGGTGAATCCTGATTGGGCACTTACTGGCCAAGGCATTTCTACCCAGGACCTTATAATGGAGGAGAAAACTCCAGACAGGGGCGGCTCAACCCATTACGCAAAGTAAGCATTTGCAGTATAGTTGATTTTGCCCAGGGGTGCCTTTGACGCGCTCTTGGGGGGAAATAGACCTTGACATATGCGAGTTGTAGTTACTGGAATGTATAGTTCACCTACAATCAAAGGGCATTCTGAACTCCACTAATGATGGAATTGAACCAAATATGGCACACAGAACTCCCACGATGAACAGAAAATATATATCAGTGATTGGTTTGGGGGGTGGGGGGGGGAGCAAAATACTGTTTGCTTACCATTGAAAATTACCTAGGGCCACCTCTGACTCCAGATCTACTTCAAGGGTGATGACACACATACAGTCTCCCAAGCCTCAGGACTTATGGAGCCCATTTTCAGAGCCATATACTTCACCAAAGAATAGCAAAGGTGTACCATGAATTCGTCTAGAGAAGACAATTATGCTGGGGAAAGTGGAAGGCAAAAGGAAGAGGGGCCGACCAAGGGCAAGATGGATGGATGGCATCCTTGAAGTGACTGGACTGACCTTGAAGGAGCTGGGGGTGGTGACGGCTGACAGGGAGCTCTGGCGTGGGCTGGTCCATGAGGTCACGAAGAGTCAGAGACGACTGAACGAATGAACAACAACACCATGAATTCATAAATTCTCCCCAACTACCTGGTACAGATGAGGGACAACTGTCTACTTAGTTCTCTCATTTACTGTTAAAGAAATTCAACAGTTTAGCTGAAAATATTCAACAAGGTGTTTTTTTTAGGCAAGCTGTATTATTTCAGCCAAATCTGCTGTGACTTCAGACAGCATTGGCTCAATGCCTCACTTTTATATAGATCTTTATTATAAAACCAAAAGCACTCTGCTGGATGACTTTGCTGTTTTCAAGTCCAATATGCCCATTAATCATGCAGCTTAATCTAGTATTCACCCAGCCTTGGTTTAGTAAAACCACAATGTTGCATAGAAATTATGTTCCCTGGAGATATATTATCACATTTACAGTACTTGTTATCTTTTTTTAAAAAAATCAAAAGATTGAAAGATTATTGAACAGTTTGGCTCATATGTTGACACTCAAACACAGGAAGCTGATTCCTGTTAGGATATCATTGCACATGAAACTGCCTGATATTTTTCCCTCTTAGAGCTCTAAGACGTCTCAAGAAAGATAATTCATTTTACTTATATTTTCATTAATAATAGAATAAAGAGGGCAAGGAGGTAGAAGCTGTAGTACAATTGTTCTGTAGTAAATTGTGTTAGAAACATACAATGTCAATATATTTGTCCCATCAAAGCACAGCACTCTGTGGAAAACAGGACTCTAAGGCTGCAAACCTATATCGATTTACTTGGGGGTTATCACCATTAAAGTCTGTCAGACTTTCTTTTCTGTAGACATGTAAAGGATTATGCTCCAATGTTTATTTCTCTTCGACTGGAAAAAAGGTCATTTAGGGAAGCTAACAATAATAAAATGTAAATTGGAAGCAAAAAACTTCCAATACATCTAAAACTCAATCGAGTTTGACAACAACAGACACATATATGCCCCCAGAAGAAACCAACTTACTTGTCAAAGTCTTGCCTAGTGAAAATGTCTTCGTCTGGTACTGAATGGATAGTGAAGAAGAAGCCAACTTAAATGCCCTCTAACAGGTAGTTGGAAAGTCTGGGAGTGGTCATGATGAAGAAGGCTCCTATGTAAAAAAAAAACTTAGAAAACCCCAGTCCTTCTCACTTACGAACATAGCCTGTCCTCACTCACTACAAATACTATTATAGAATAGACATTTCCCCAAAGCCAATGATAGAAGGGAAGTTGTCTTTCCTCTGCTCTCTTTTAGAACAGGAAATGTGTGTCTTGATGACAAAGCAAGTGACAAAGTGCATCAAGATGAGTATGACAAGTAATGTAGGACACATAGACTCTCTCTTTCAACCATATTTGAAGGAACTTCTGAGGCGCAGTGGGTTCAACACTTGTGCCGGCAGGACTCAAGATCAACATGCCACAGGTTCAAATCTGGTAAGAGCGCAGATGAGCGTCCTCTGTCAGCTCCAGCTCCCCATGCGGGGACATGAGAGAAGTCTCCCACAAGGATGGTAAAATGTCAAAAAATATCTGGGCGTCCCCTGAGCAACATCGTTGCAGACGGTCAATTCTCTCACACCAGAAGCGATTTGCAGTCTCTCAAGTTTCTCCTGACACAAAAATAAACATACTCGAAGCAAATCTGGACCACCAGCAGTACTGTTGAATTTATCATAACAGTGGCAAAAAAATCTTTTCTTATAAGTTGTTTGTCATGTTTCTGGATTTGTGTATTGTGACAAGACAAAAAGAAATCACTTTTAGCTAACAGCTCCACTTCAAAAAAATGTCCAGGGGGAGCCCAGACCTTGTTTTGATGCTGAATCAGGCCTTGAGAAGCATCTTGGAAACATAGTTGAACTTCACAGTGAAGTGTGGACATGAAATTTGGTAGAGGAAGAAGCAGTGAGGCATGCCCCATTAATGGGTTTGGGGGCAATATACCCCATGTTTCAAAAGGTTACCCAACTTAATCTGTTAAATAGAGGAAACCAAAGCTTGGTAAAAATGTTAATGAATATGTTCAGTTATTAATATCTTAGATTTCTCCCCTCACATGGCTGAACACCATATGTTTTTCTGATTAAGGTTGAAATTAATCCTACACTTTAATGAATGGATTAATTTAAGTCTTCGGTAATCATTAGGGGATGGAATGGTATTCTCTCTCCCTGATAAATTATGACAAGAAGACCCTGGGAGAAGAGGAATAGGATTAGATTGGAGGAAATGGATCAGATGGTTTCTGTTAGGAGGCTTGTTATAATGAAGCAAGAAAGTTGTGAGGGCTGTCTGGAATGGAAAAATGGGATGTGCGGAAGGGGAGATTTGTTAACTTAGCAAGGGGTCTTCAGGAACACTGAAGGTTGGTGTTCCCGCTCTTCCCTGATGTATCATCCTGTATGGAAGGTGTTAGCATCTTTTGTGTCTTTCTGAACAAAAGAAGAATGGAGTTAGTCTTTTCAATTCTCTAATAATAGATTTTATTATTTGGTTTTGGTTATTATTATTTGAGGTTACAATCAACCATACCTTCCTAAACAGCCTAGAGGTGATGGATGCCATCTGATCTTGGAAGCCAGGAGACTGCCAATGAATATTCAATGTTGTGTTTCAGAAGAAGGAACTGGAAAGACCACCTATGAGTCTTCTCTATGAAATGTATGAAGTCTGCATAAGTCAATAGACTACTTATAGGCATATATACACAAATAATAAGTCCATTTGTACTTCTTCAATGGATGCATTGTTCACATAGTGCTAAACACTTTGACTGAGAGGACATTTTTCCTGCTCCCAACTAATCTCCATTTCCCCTTCTATTGGCTCCTCCCCATTTCTCTTCCACCCATTGTGCTTTTTACATATTTCCGTCTTCATTATTATATATTTTCAGAAATTTGGTAAGCTGGAGCTTGGAGCCAACAGATACAGCTAATTAAATCCATGTCTTCTAAACTGGAAATGTGATGGACTGAAAATTATGCTTCTTGAACCTACACATCAACTATGTACTCTACCACCAAATCACAATTTTTCATTGGAGAGTGAGTACAAAAAACAATGTGGTGATTCAGTTGAGCAGGAAAATGTTTTGTATATGTTTAAAGGCATTAAATACATTTTGGATTTAGCATTCTCCTTCTTTGATTCATTGACTGATGTTTTCAGCCAGCTCACATCAGTTTCAAGCCATGCAGTTACAGTGGATCACTATCCTTTAGCTGAAAATAACACATAATTCTTGACCAACCTTTAACATCATTCTTCATTAATCATTCACAAATATGAGAGTTTAAAAGATGAGTAAAATGTACGTGTTGGTTGTTAGTGGTTGTTAATGGAAAGAACAAAATTCAGATGAAGATCATTGACAAATTTTAATTGAACAGGTGGAAAAATGTGATTTCATGCTTCAGGAAACTTGACTATGTTTATCCTTCCACAATCCCCAGGTAATGATTAATTATGATTTTTGTACTCCATCTTGAGAAAATGGATACCAAAATTCATAGATGTTCAAATCCCATTACTTACAACAGTGTGGTAAAATGATATCCTTTATATCAAACGGCAAAATCTGTGTTTTAGTTGGAATTATTTTTTTGAATAATTTCAAGAGAAGGATCCAGCTCATCCCCTGTTTGGGTATCAGCCAGCACGTTAACGACTTAAATCAAGAAATAGTTTTCTAAGATCTACAGAGACACTCGCTGGAACACCTCAGCAAGCGAGAGTCCAAAAGTGGCAGGCTCAAACCCAGAACCTCAACCAATGGCTGATACCAAATGAGAGACTCCCCCCTGGGCACACAGAGGACTGGGCGACTTGGAAGGCACTGAACAGACTGCGCTCTGGCACCACGAGATGCAGAGCCAACCTTCAGAAATGGGGCTACAAAGTGGAATCCTCGACATGCGAGTGTGGAGAGGAGCAAACCACTGACCACCTGCTGCAATGCAACCTGAGCCCTGCCACATGCACAATGGAGGACCTTCTTGCAGCAACACCAGAGGCACTCCAAGTGGCCAGATACTGGTCAAAGGACATTTAATCAACTACCAAACTCACAAATTCTGTATTTTGTCTGTTTGTTTGTTTGCTTTGTTCTGTTAGAAATGTAATATAATTTGACTGGTTGTCCTGACACGACAAATAAAGAGAAGGATGGTTGAATCCATGAAATTGTAAAGTGCATTCTACTAGTCTGAACACCATCACTCTAAAGTTGGAATGAAAGTCCTTACCAATTTCATTTTCTCATCATAAAGTAAAGAATTTCAAATGTTTCTTCCCACTGGATAAGTTTACTTACTTTTTACATGTTATTCAATTATTATTTTTCTCACTCAGGACTCTGTGTGCAAAACTTTAATGTTTCTCAGTGAAGAAAAGGAAATGTGTGAATGTTCTCTGCAAACCAACAAAGAGAATGTTGGCTGAAAGTGGCATTGCTGCCTCCCTGTTACATTTCAAAAGACAACACAAATAACAATCAAAATCTGAGTAACACGGATTGATAGAGAAGTAGAACAGAAGAGTCAATAATCTTCCCTGGGATTTTTTAAAAGAAAATATTAAATCAAATATTTTAAAACTAGTACTGGAGGATTTTGCGGGTGCGTAGTATTTCCCTAGAACTTGGAATTTGGCAACTCTTTTTCACATGATCAAAAAGTAAAGGCCATGTCCTTAGACATGGGGAAATTTAATATAATATCATTCTGGTCCGTATTAATAAATTCATGCAACCTGAAGTGACATATTTAGAGAAAGTTTAAATGTCTCTGGATGAGCACTGCTAATAAAGCCACCTATGGATCTTACTCCTGTGAATCGAAATCAGAATTTATTTCCTCTGCCCAGTCTTGTCCATGAATATTATTTTATACAGTGAGACAGTTATAGTAAATTAACAGTTTGTCTTTCTTAGATATAGTTCACAATTACTGTTGTTTATTTGTTAATGCAAATTATTTTTTTGTTTCAATTGGGATGGGCCAACAGAATCAATAGAATTTACACAAGTATTGATTCCATACCCAGTTTGGGATAATCAGATGGATTCAAATATATGTTATTTAGGGTAGCTTAATGCAGAACATGTGTTTATAAAGAAATAAGATCATTTCTGCAAAGATTTTGTATCATTCTCTTATGCACATGTATAAAATATATTGACTTTATTCATGTCAGAAACAGCTTGAGAAACTTCAAGTCGCTTCTGGTGTGAGAGAACTGGCCATTGCCCAGGGGACGCCCAGATGTTTTAACATCCTGTGGGGGGCTTCTCTCATGTCCCTGCATTGGAAGCTGGAGCTGACAGATGGGAGCTCACTCCATTTCACACATTTGAACCACCAATCTTCAGGTCAGCAGTTCAGTCGGCACAAAGGTTTAACCCATTGCACCACCGTGGCTCCCTGAATATGTTGGCTGAGAGACAACAAGCCTACTAAATAAGGTTCATTACCGAGCAAGGACAGAAACATTTATTTCATTGTCCAGCTTCTATCAAATGGCCACTATCTCTTGAGCAGAATTCAGAAAAGTTACTTTGTTTTCCAGTTACTCCCAAAGTGTTGAATCTGATGTTGGCACTGGCCATTCTGGCTCAGAGATTCTAGGAGTTATACTCCAAAGAATATTTGCTCCAAACTCTGCCACTGAAGCAGTTTTTTAGTACAACTGACAAGAGGTGATTAAAAATTCAGTACTCCAACTAGTTCAAAACTGAGTATCTATTAAAAGAGTTTGTTGCTTTAGAAGTCTTTTAAAGGCTGTTGACATCACTATTTAGATTCACAATTAGCAGACTGTGAGCATATGTAGGCCTGGATTAATCAAAGGCAGAGCACAAGAGAGTGCTTTTGATGTTAATAAACAATTGAAGTTCTTATTTGTTCTGTGCTGGATATACAGTACTTTTTAAGTTTTAATATATATTTCCAGAGGGAATTATCAATGTGAATGCCGGATTTTTACAAAGGAAGAAATATTGGTAATTATCAACTAAAATCGTTCCCACAGAGAATTCCGAAAATCTGGGGCTTTGCTTTGGTCAAAAACATATCAGTGATATGCAGATTCAGCTCTCCTTCTTTTTGCTCATTCATTAAAAGAAAACAGCAAATCAACATGCTACTTTTAAAATGAAAATGAAAAATGCACAAGCCACTGCAAAGGTAAGTTATATCTTGAAGAATATTCAGGTAATTCCACAATATCAATGATTTGAGACCGTTTCAAGCTACCTGTCCTAATAAATTACAGTTTAAAAAACACCAATAGTCATGCCTTTTGCTAGGAAGAGAAAAAATACAGCCATTTTTTTTGAACTCACCTGCTCAAATCAGTATTTATGTGACCCCCTGTTGTGAGATTTGAATGCACACTCTTCAGATGTGGTTGGGCTACCTTCCCCTTTGTTCCTTGCCAGTAGTTCTTGAGTTGGCAGGAGAGGCAATCTAACCTCTCATCAGCTCCATGTCATGTTCACCCACAACTGATTGAGAATAACATGATCATCCACAACTGTTTGAGAACATATCCAAAAATTATCAGAGTAACAAGAATATGGAAGAAATATGGAAGGAATCCACCTATTTTGGTTCACATACAAACCTTTTTAAATTCATGAGGTCAAGAGACAACCTAAAGGTGCATACACACATAGAAGTATGTTGGTATTCACCACAACATGGGATGTCACCTTCTAGACAACATTATCTGTGGTAAACGCTGCCACAGATAGCACATGGGAGTGCTGACAGGCCAAGAGAAGCTTTCCTTTGAAATGGATCCAGTTCTGTTCATGCCCCAGAGAGGAAGTGACTTTCGGTGTCTATACAGATGACCTGATCCACTCCAATTTTAACAAGACTGAGGTCAAATGTAGTCTAATGAAACCACTGGGGATTCAACTTACAGCTTTATTGATGTAATGTGTCAATATTAAGGAAACATACTTAACAGAAGTAATTTCCTGGGATACAGTGGACTTCATATGCTCCTGGACTACCTTGTTTCCTTGAGGAGGAGGAGGAGGAGGAGGAGGAGGAGGAGGAGGAGGAGGAGGAGGAGGAGCCAGAAGCCCACCCCCTTCCTCCTTAACTTTCCTTACCTCTTGCTACAAGATGAAAAAGTGGCAATGATTCAGAACTGTTCATACCATGAACCGCCACATGAGGCAGGTGGCTTTCAGGTCAGTGAAGGAACTATCCAAAATCTGAACCCTACAGCTACAAATATTTTCCGAACTTTGGATAGAGCCTTTAACATTCAAACTGAAACTGGAAACAGGTTCATTGTTCCACCTACATGGAAACTACCAATCACCACTCCCACAAGGCATAATACAGGCAAGGGCAACAAAGTTACATCCCTTATTTTTCTTTCATTTCCAATGCCAATGGTGATGTTTAAGGATTTTTTTCATTTTTTTTTACCAAAATAGATTGGCTCTGTGATATGATACACCTGGACTTGTGTGACTATGTGAAGTTTATGCATCATATTTCACCTTAAGCAGTGTTTGGAAATTATTTACTTCCCCAGACAGCAAAACATCTCAGTTAGTCCTTCAATGTGACAATTGTAATTTTGTTCTGTAATTTTGTTCTAGAAGAAGCTTCAATATGCTCTATGGAGAACAAATAGTCAAGATAACCATACCAGGAAACCTCTTAGACCACTGACATGAGTGCAAAATAGGAAAGTCTACACGTTCCTCAACGCTTAACATACTCCAGCACCATGGATTCAGAAGGTTTAAAATAATAATAATAATAATAGTACCAGCAGAGTGATCTTGTCTGCTGTGGACTCATCTTGTTGTGTTTCAAATTATTATTATTATTATTATTATTATTATTATTATTATTATTATTATTTTACCTGCCTCTCTCTCTGCAGCTTGGGGCAGGATATAACATCACTAAAACAAGAGATGATACACTATTAAAAGACATAAAAACAAGATAAGGTAAAGGTAAAGGTAGTCCCCTGACATTAAGTCCAGTCATGTCTGACTCTGGGGTGTGGTGCTCATCTCCATTTCTAAGCCGAAGAGCCAGCGTTGTCCGTAGACACCTCCAAGGTCATGTGACCAGCATGACTGCATAAGATACAAGGAGTTAAAATACAAGCTAAAATCTACTGAAGAAGTGCAGATTAAAATTCACAACTTAAAATTAACTGGGTGGGCCTGCCGGAAGAGACGGGCCTTCAATTGTATCTTATATACTGACAGCTGATCTAATTCTGATTCATTGTGAATCTCTTCCAGCAGGTCATTCCACAGTATTGGAGTGGCCAATAAAATAGTTCTCTGGGTGGTGGTTGCATGTCAGGTTCTGGTTGGTTGGAGTAGATGTCTCCCCCCCCCCCCCCATATGACCTAAGTGTACAGGAGAAGGCAATCCTGTAGGTAACCTGGACTCAAACTATGTAGCATTTTAAAGGTCAAAACTACCACTTTGTACTTGTGGAGTGACTTTGGGATAGGTCTAATATGCTCACACATAGATGTTCCTGTGACCGATCCTGCATTTTGAACTAATTGGAGTTTTTAAACTTGGAACAGAGTTAGCCCAATGAAAAGCACATTGCAGAAGTCCAACACAATAATAAACTATTTGAGTTTTAGGCTGTTTTGAAATTGGCCATCCTTCATCTTTCCTCCCTTCTTCCAGCATTTCATCCCTTTGGGTTTTTTCTCTTTCTTCCCCTTTTCTCATATCTCCAAGAATCTCCCTTTAAAACCCAGAAATGCTTTTCCATTCCTTTTTCCTTTGTCTTGAAATCCACTGTAATTAATTTTGCCTCTCAATTCCAACTCATTTATATCAATAATTTCTTCTGACAGGGTTTAAGAGTTCTCTCGCAAAGTCTGACAAAGACAACACACAGTTTGGAAAGTTAATGGTGCTCGCCAAGGCAGGAGGCAAATGAGCAATAACAGATTCATTTACAGGTCATTAAGCAGGAAATAAGCAGGCAGAAGGTTTTCCTTGTAGAAGGCGCTTTCGAAAAGTTATTAGTGATGCCAGGGGTAGTTTATGCCTCAGCCAGGTCCACTGGCAAAACCTCAGGGGAGCAGAGCTGCCAAACTGAAAGAGGCCCAAACATTTTCACCCTATTTACAAGTATAACATGACAAAACAGGCTTTTTTTTTTGTTTGTTTTAGTGGGTTCTTTAACATCTAAAGAACTTTGGGCCCAAAAGCCCATTGCATAGTGCGATATTGTCACCATATTTGCCTAGTAACTACTATCCTTGATTTATGGCCAGTTCCTGGCAGAAACTCCAATATAACTTAAAGGAAAAATGATGACCATTGATCAAGAATCAATGAGGTTCAGAATCAACCAGAATCTGTTGAGATTCATGTCCTTGGAAAGGGCTGATGGTTCCTCAACCCCTTGACTCTTCTGCTTCCCAGACTCATAGTTTCCGGCTGCTCCCTCCAAGCAAATGAGAGGGACAACAGCAAGAATTAGATGGCACATATGGTCTATCCCAATTCTATTATTCTTCTATTTTATTCTACGAGAAAGTGTAACAGCTTCTATTTATTGCATTTTCCTCTAAACAAGAGGTGAGTAAGGTACATGCAGTCCCTAGGGCTAGTTTCTGGCTTCTGTAGACCCATAGTGTAAAACTAAATAAATCCTCAGATGTCCTCATTTTAGGCTTTCTCTCCTAAAACAGTATATAGATAATAATAATAATAATAATAATAATAATAATAATAATAATAAATTTATTCTACCCTATCTCCCCATGAGGACTCAGAGCAGCATCCAACATAGTAACGGGCAAATATTCAATGCCTATATAAACAAAAAACCATAAAATTTAAACAAAAGACAATACTAAACATTGTATTGTAGAAGGCTTTCTTGGCTGGAATCACTGGTTTTTTCGGGCTATAGAGCCATGTTCTAGAGGCATTTCTCCTGACGTTTCGCCTGCATCTATGGCAAGCATCCTCAGAGGTTGTGAGGTCTGTTGGAAGTAGGAAAAATGGGTTTATATATCTGTGGAATGGCTGGGGTGGGGCAAGGAGCTCTTCCCTGATGCAGTTAGGTGTGAATGTTTCAGCTGATCACCTTCATTAGCATTTGAAGGCCTGCCTGAGCCTGGGAAAATCTCTTGCTGGGAGGTGTTAATCTGTGCCTGGTTGTTTCCTCTCTGTTGTTTTGCTGTTGTCATTTTAGAGTTTTTTAATACTGGTAGCCAGATTTTGTTCATTTTCATGGTCTCTTCCTTTCTGTTGAAATTGTCCACATGCTTGTGGATTTCAATGGCTTCTCTGAGTAGTCTGACATGGTGGTTGTTGGTGTGATCCAGCATTTCTGTGTTCTCAAATAATAAAACCCACAAGAACCTAATACTAAACATTGTACAATAAGTTAAAATAAACAGTTACATTAAATAATTAAATAATTATAATGAAAAGCAATTTAAAAACCAGCCAAGGTAAAGTGTCATATCATTTCCTTTTCGCCTTCTCTCAGGCTTCTCTTATTGACATAGCCTAGGACGGCATTGGCCTTTTTAGCTGCAACATCATACTATTGGTTCGGATCATGGTCGACTAAGACTCCTTTCATAGAATCCTCAGAAGGGACCTCTAAATGCCATCTAGTCCAACCCCCTTCAGTCAGGGAAAGCATGAAGCACTCGTCAGATGGCCATCTAGTCTCAATAATAATAATAATAATAATAATAATAATAATAATAATAATAAATAGAATTGGAAGAGACACCATGGGCCTTCTAGTCCAACCCCCTTCATTCTGCCTTCTTGCAGGGAAAGCACAATCAAAGCATCCATGCCAGATGGCAATCTAGCCTCAATATTAATGACTGATAGTAAATAGAGTTGGAAGAAACCCCTTGGGCTATCTAGTCCAACCACCTTCATTCTACCTTCATGCAGGGAAAGCATAATCAAAGCAACCTAAACAGACGGCCATCTAGCCTCAATATAATTGATTGGTAAGGACATCTTCTAAATAATAATAACAAATAATAATAACACTTTATTTGTACTCCGCTACCATCTCCCCAAGGGACTTGGTGCGGCTTACATGAGGCTGAGCCCAAATACAACAATACAAGCAATTAAAATTTAAAAAAACATAGACAATAAAATATGCGACAATTAACAATAAGACAACACACAATTAAAAACAGTGGGAAGGCCAAATGTAAAGTTAAAATTGGAAATGATGCCGGGACATGGGTGAAAAGGTGAAAGTGGTGTTTGTGGAAAACGTACAAGCAGACCTAATATGTAAAGTGCTTTGGAGGACAAAGTGCTATGGGATAATTATTCTGGAAAGGCACACTGGAACAACCACGTCTTCAAACTCCTCCTAATGACTGCCAGAGTTGGGGTCTGCCTGATGTCCTTAGGGAGTGAGTTCCAGAGTCGAGGAGGCACCACTGAAAAGGCCCTCTCTCTCATCCCCACCAATCCCGCCTGCAATGCAGGTGGGATTGAGAGCAGGGCCTCTCCAGATGATCAAAGAGATCATGTGGGTTCGTATACAGAGATGCAGTCATGCAGGTAGGCGAGTCCCAAACAGTTCAGGGCTTTGTAGGTAAGAACCTGCACCTTGAATTGGGTCCGGAAAATGAATGGCAACCAGTGGAGCTCCTTGAACAGGAGGGTTGACTGCTCCCTGTAAGAAGCTCCAATTAACAACCTGTCTGCCACCCGTTGGACCATCTGGAATTTCTGAGCCATTTTCAAGGGCAGCCCCACGTAGAGTGCATTGCAGTAATCCAGTCTAGAGGTGACTAAGGCGTGGACCACCTTGGCCAGATCCGCCTTCCCGAGGTACGGTCGCAGTTGGCGCACGAGTCTTAGTTGTGCAAAGGCCCTCCCGGCTACCACCGACGCCTGAGCCTAAAACGTAAGTGAAGAATCCAGGAGGACACCCAAACTGCGGACCTGTGACTTCAGGGGGAGTGCAACCCGGTCCAGCACAGGTTGCTACCCTATACCCCGATCTGGTTTACGATCAACCAGGATCTTCTAACCACTTCCCAGTACTTAAAAAACTCTACTAGGCCTGAAATGGCCCAGGGAAGGCAAAAATATTTTTGTGTGATGGAGGATTTGCATTCCCCAAGGTTTTCTGGCCTCCTATGTTTGAATATATATTATATTCTCTAATCAGGTTTGGATCGAAGTCGCAAGCGTCAGGCTACCATATGGGCAGCAATTGCAATGTTGAAAAAGAGATGACCTTCCTCAGGGAATGGTGTTCATCTGTGGACCGCCTGCTTGCAAACATGCCCTGTGGCCTCAAATATTACAGAATTAGCAGGCTGAAATCTTCCTGTATTGAAATTCATTACCATATGAAAGTGCACAGCAATCAGTTTATTCCCGGCAAAAGGGGAGAGGACAACTTATTTGTCTCAAACAATTAATCCTTAAAAGGCTCAGCTTCCAACTTGCAAGCCAGAAGAATTAGTATTGCGCCTTTTCATCTACACATTTTCTGGAGAACAGATTATATGATTATATTTTATGCCCAGGTGTCAGTTTCTGTTAAGACAACTTTCTATAGAAAGCATATTCTCCTCTTTGCAATGATGTAGCCAGTATTTTAATGTGGCATCTGAGCAGTTAGTAGTTTCTAAAGTTAACTGAATATAATCTCTTCAAATACAAATTGCAAACTACTCTGAAATGCACATTGCTGGCATTCAAGTAGGGTTTCATTCATGAGAGGTTGTTGACTTTAAAGGTTTGAGTTTTATTTAAAGGATCATCAGACCGCCTCCAAATCTGAATCTTTTGCCCCGCAGCAACTATTAAATATTTCAGTGTTTTCAGACCAAAATTACTTCATTATAATATCTAAAAGATTGTGCCATATTTACTTTCCCAACAGTTGCTTTCACCAAAAATGTACCAATAAACATTTGATGCATAGCTTGACTACTGTGGGCCCCCTGGTTGCCCAGCGGATTAAACTTCTGAGCTGCTGAGTTTGCTGACTGAAAGGTTGGCAGTTTGAATCTAGGAAGAGAGGTGAGCTCCTGCTGCTAGCCCCAGCTTCTGCCAACCTAGCAGTTCAAAAACATGCAAATGTGAGTAAATTAATAGATACTCCATGCAGTCATGCTGGCCACATGACCTTGGAGGTGTTTACAGTCAACACCGGCTCTTCGGCTTAGAAATGGAAATCAGCACCACCACCCAGAGTTGGACACAACTAGGCTTAATGTCAATGGAAAGCTTTACGTTTACCTTTCACTACTATAATTGTATTGCCTCCTTTGCCCTGGTTTTCCAGTCACACCTGTAAGACAAAGTTCCAGTACTAACTGGTCAAATTTACTCCTCAGCCAGTGAGTGTGGTGGTTCAAAGGAGACAAAAGCACCACCCACTCACTATTTGTTGTTATCTTTATTTATATCCTGCTTTGTTCCCAAAATTTGGACTGAAATCAGCTCATGATTATATTTACTTGTTTGTTTGCTGTTTATTTGACATGCAGAATGGAACCTAAGATGCCATATAAAAGAACAATACAATGATATATTTTTTACCAAAAATGCTCTTTAAAATAAAATTAAAGTATTAAAACAATTCACCCCTCATGTTCAAATGATAAAATGTATTTTTAAACACACACACACACTTTGAAACAGTTCGGTTGGAAACAATACAGCACATCCTTGAAAATTATTTCTGGGATGTTCCAGGAAGGTATTGATCCAAATTTTCAATTGATTTTAGGGATAATTATATAGCTTTATCAACTGAGAAGATAGGGAGGAAGGTTATGCATATCCTTAGGCTTACTTTCTAAAAAGACACAATAAACCGAAGTGCAGATATCTAAAGATATATTTATTTTTGCTGCGCTATGAGCAAAGAGTATCGGGTGGCTCTCAACAGATCAATGCAAGGCAAAATAAAATGAACAAGCTGTCTGACATGACAAAACTGAGCTTGAACACTAGGCCTTCAGGACCAGGAAAATGGCAAAACTAATCACACAATTTAATCTGCCATGGCCCATGTGTTGTGGCATTGCATAGATGGCTCTTTTTGAAAGGGAGAGAAAGAGAGGACTGGGGAAGATCATGAACATTTTCAGAAGATGTGCTTCATACTACTTTTGCCCCAGATACGTATTCCTGTATACTTACCTATACAGTCTAGAAAATTTAGTTAAAATTGATAGAAAAATACCTGGCTCAATGTATCCACTGCCAATATAAGCAATATACTCTCACTTTTTCTCAAAAAAGGAACCATCCACTTCACTAGGTGGAGTGGCAAAAGGCATGAATTCAGTCCATCTCATGAGAACCTAAAAGAAGTATTGATGCTTTCTACTTTCAGTACCACTTCTAGCTTTTTTGAATGCTTGGGTGGGAAAACAATGATGACATTTCGGCTTTTCCACTCAAAGGCACGCCAATAATGTTGAGGGGATCCGTGCTTCTTTTAGGTTCTCCCAGGACTGAGTAAATGCTTGCCTTTCACCAATCTTTCCAATTTTTCATGAGAATTAATATCAAAAAAGGAGCCGCACCCTGAGTAAAATGGTAAAGACCATTTGAATGATTGGAGGAGAAAACAGTGGAGACAGCAGCAGAAAGCAGTTGCCCCCTATGACAGCACTGTTGCTTTCCTCTCTCTGTGGAATAACCCTTGACTTATCCATGTGTCATATAAAATCCATCATGTTGGTTCCTAAACCTATCTTCTGTGTTGTAGTTCAGCGTGTTGGTTGAGTTGCTACTCCTGGTAGCAGGGAAAACGGGTCTACTGTGGAGTCGGAGGGAGAACAACAGCGTCAGCGCATTAGGGAAGTCATTATGGCTCCAAGTGATACTGACATGTTTCCAGACTTCTCCAATTGTGAGATGGGGGATGGGGAAGTAAGCAGAGGTGTAAAAAGGGCTTCTCGCGAGCCAGAGTCTGAGGGGGAATTACAAAGGAAACGTATTCGGGAAATACTTTGTGCACCAACAGAGAGATTTACTTGGGTTTGAAAGGAGTTCTGGGTCTGGGAGTGATATGGAAGAAGAGGAGGAATTAGATTGGACCCGTGTGCAACACATAAGGGACATCTGTAACCAACCCACCTCTAGTCAGGAGTTTGAGGGGTTCACTGGGGATTGGCAGCCAGGGGATTCTTGGCAGGATCTGAACCCTGACAATCGTTGGCAGAGGTGGAGGATGGGCACTCAGCTGCAGGTCTGGGGGCAGCTGAGAGTGATGACAAGAGGGTGGGGAGCTCATCAAGCTCTGAGGAAGAACTTTGAGATAAAAGGGGGTTCAGTTTGGACTATACTTCACAGAAGGCAAAGTGTCTTTATTGGACATAATTCTTTGTGCTGCCAACTTTCAACCTTGGGTCCTGGGCTACAGCTTTGTGTGTTCCTGTGCCCCTGTTTCCTCTGTGATTCCAGCATTCCAGCATTCCAGCCTTGTTTACCAATGGATTGACCACGGACCAGTTTGACTATGCTTTTGACTTTTCTGGACTTTGAACATTAATATCTTTGTGACTGAAACATTTCTTAGTTTTGAAACCACGTTTTTCCTGCTTCTGTGACTGTGTTTTGGTGCCATTTTTATTTTTAAGCAGTTTGCTTCAGTTTTTGTTTAACCCGGATTATAAGGCAGCACTATAATCCAGATTATATTTTTGTTTCTTGAAATGACTTATTTTTGATGCCAAATCACTCCTGAGACCCTTAGCACTGAAGTTAAGTGCTTTGCAGGTCCACTTGTATGCAATAAAGCTGTGTTTGAACCTTTATTTTGTGTCTGGCATTGTTTAAGGCTTCTGGGTCCTGACATTCTACTTATACATGAGGTCAATTTATACATGAGTGTATATGAAACACAGGTAACTCTGGTTTACAGACATGCATTTTCCAGTTGGCTTTTTTTTTTTTTTTTTTGCTACAGTAAATAATAGAATCATAGAGTTGGGCCATCTAGTCCAACCCCTGCCAAGAAGCAGGAAAATCGTATTTAAAGTACCCCCAACATATGGCCACCCAGCCTCTGTTTAAATGCCTCCAAAGAAGGAGCCTCTTTGTGTTCCCCTTCTTCTTATGCACCCACCCACCCAGTCACTCGTTGCCATCTTTATTTATATCTTGCTTTTCTCCAAAAATTTGAACTGAAACCAGCTCATAATTTTATTTACTTGTTTGTTGTTTATTTTGCATGCAGAATGGGACTCAAGGTGCCATATAAAAGAACAATGCAATGATTTTTTTTTTACCAGTAATGCTCATTAAAATAGAATTAAACAACGTAGAGGCTTTTTTAAAAATTATCTCTCACGTTCAAATAATAAAATGCATTTTTGATGCTGTTCAATTAGATTTACTAGCTCCTCTAGCAACTTTCAGGGCCCTAGGGTATGCTGATAGCCATTTTCTAACCAGAGGAAGAGAAAAGAGTGACAACCAAGCAACAGCAATCCCAACTATTCATCTGCAGGCAAGGAAGGAAAGAATGAGACCACTCTTCTGATGAGAAATACAATCATATAAATGAACCCACCACAACACAACCCAGCAAACGGCCTTGGTAGTGCTCTCAAGCCTTGAAAGTTGACTTCTTGGGAAAGGAGCACTGCAGAGGTGAACAGACAAAAGGATGCCTGTCATAAACACATTAGCCCAAACACTAAGGGGACAAAACGTACATTATGGCTCAAGAGCAGTACATGTGAAAAAGATCTTGGAGTCCTCATGGACAACAAGTTAAACATGAGCCAACAATGTGATGTGGCAGCAAAAAAAAAGCCAATGGGAGTTTGGCCTGCATCAATAGGAGAATAGTGTCTAGATCTAGGGAAGTCATGCTCCCCCTCTATTCCGCCTTGGTTAGACCACACCTGGAATAATGTGTCCAATTCTGGGCACCACAATTCAAGAGAGATATTGACAAGCTGGAATGTGTCCAGAGGAGGGCGACTAAAATGATCAAGGGTCTGGAGAACAAGCCCTATGAGGAGCGGCTTAAGAAGCTGGGCATGTTTAGCCTGAAGAAGAGAAGGCTGAGAGGAGATATGATAGCCATGTATAAATATGTGAGAGGAAGCCACAGGGAGGAGGGAGCAAGCTTGTTTTCTGCTTCCCTGGAGATTAGGACGCGGAACAATGGGTTCAAACTACAAGAAAGGAGATTCCATCTGAACATGAGGTAGAACTTCCTGACTGTGAGAGCCGTTCAGCAGCGGAACTCTCTGCCCCGGAGTGTGGTGGAGGCTCCTTCTTTGGAAGCTTTTAAACAGAGGCTGGATGGCCATCTTTCAGGGGTGATTTGATTGCAATATTCCTGCTTCTTGGCAGGGGGTTGGACTGGATGGCCCATGAGGTCTCTTCCAACTCTTTGATTCTATGATTCTATTCTTATGTATTCCTCATCCTATTCTTACCTAGTTTGAATGTAATACTCCAGTGAAAGGATCCTAATCTAATCCTAGTCCAAATCCCTTTTTCTATATATCTTTGCACACAAATTATCCTTCCCACTCCCGTCTGCATCTGAAATATAAATCCCTCACAGCTTTTCACTGCTGCCAAGTGGAATATGATAGATGAGTGTCTCTTTGCAGCACCTAATTCAGGTATATGTCTTCTGCTATTTCATCTTCCTGTTACCTAAATCACAACTACTTAATGTTTTTGTGAACCTATTCCAGTAGTTAGTTTTAATAGAAATCTGTGTGCATGTTTCTTGAATTCTTTAATAATGCAAAACAACATTTTACAGTGTTATGGGTTTTTTTAAGGAAGAATAAATCAATTTGTTTCCCATCTATGTCACTTGATTCACCCATCTCATTTTTGCATTATTTGATAATGTGTTTTCAAGCATGAAAATTTGCATCCAAATACATATTTTACAACACATTTTCTCCCCAAAAGCATAACTAATAATAAATCAAATTCCCTTCTTGCTACTTCCAATCCTGTCTCATACCTCTCCTTTTCTTTACCAGCAATGTCAATGAGCATGGCCAAAAGAATGGGATAGACCAGAAGATATGGACTGGATCAGGCCCGTAGCCAGGATTTTGTTTCGGGGGGGGGGGGGGCTGAGTTTGGTTCGGGGGGGGGGGGCTGAGTCTGAGTGAAAGAGGGTCTGCCCTAGCAAACCTTTTGTATCGTTACCCCAATACCCCCATATGGGATAAATTGAGCATGGTGATCAGATCATGATATGAATAAACATAACAGTTTAAATAATGTACCAGTAAGGTGTTCTCGCCGACCACCATGAAAATTTCGGGGGGGGGGGGGGGGCTGAAGCCCCCCAAGCCCCCTCCCCCGGCTACATGCCTGGACTGGATGCAATAATGTATTGTGTATTTAGAGTTATAACCTTCCAATTCTCCTTGCATACTCTAGAACAGGGGAAGCAGTGTTGTTGTTGCTGTATGCTTTCTAGTCATGTTCAACCTATGGTGACCCTAAGACAAGCCCACCAAAAGTTTTCTTGACAAGACTTCTTCACAAGAGATTTGCCTTTGCCTTCCTTTGAGTCCTAAAGAGTAAGGTTTGCCCAAGGTCAACCAGTGGGTTTTATAGCTGAACCTTGATCTCCAGAGTCTTAGTCAAATGCTCAAACCACTATACCATGCTGGCTCTACAGTCTTAAGCTAGAGTACATTTTCTTCCTATTGCAAACATGGATGGATATGAATAAAAGATCTACTTTAAAAATGAAAAAATAGGTGATAAAATGCTAAATCTTCTTCCCTACTGCCCTGTCAATGTAATCCTAGAAGGGCTTTGGATAGCTCTGTAAGTGTCATTGATCCCTGAAAAAAGTCCTTCTGAGAAATTAATGAAAGAATCCAACTCCCTGTCAGTGCCAGTTAGCAGATGCCAACCCAAGAAAGTGGGAGGAATGAAAGAGAGAATTGGGCTGGAGAGACTGTCCATTAGAGTAAGCATATTGAGCTTGTATTAAAAGAGTTGAATAAGTGCCAGCTAGGTGTTGCCTCAACTTTAATTGGAAAAGGATGACAACCTTCCTCTCAGGCTTATTGTAAATGAATTTAAGCATGCATTTGGGTATATTTAGCAAGAACCATAGGAGAAAGGTAGCCATCTTGAATCTCATTTTGGGGGAAAGGCAGTATAGGCAGTACCTGAGTTACAAACATCTGATTTACAACTGCCTCCAAAAGGCACAATTCGATGCTTACCAATTCACAAAATACAATACACAAATTTACCATATAATATCAACAGTTATAACTAGTTAAAACAATCAAAACAGTACAATAGCAGCAATAAAATCATCTTGTGGTCAATGTTTGCCAATTCATAATCCGTAATCCATCTAGTAAATCTTGTGATGGGGTCATTTTAGGGTCTCCATAAGTCAGAAACAAATAAAAGATCACAACAACAACAATATAAATTTTATAAAGATGCTATTGTGCTCTATCACAGTTGTTTAAGTCCCACCAGGAAACAACAGAAACAAGTGTTTCAAGTTCCCTGTTGTGTTGTCTCCATGTTTTATCTCCTATTTTACTTCTCACCTATATGACATTATTCTCAGTCTTGATGTCACTTCATCTCAAACACACTTCTTCTCTCCTTCCTATTAGCCATCAAAGCAAGATGTGGTAGGCTTCATTTTTTTCTCTGTCCCAAATGTATAATCCATTCCAGTAAAGCTTTCATTTTATTTAAGATAGTCTTTCATTGATGATTCTAAAAATCTATTTTCATACAAACTATAATCTCTAGTGTAGCTAAATGTAGCAAAAAAAACCCCCATAATGGTAGATTGGTTAATCTTTTGGTCTGATGAGGAATGTGTTTACAAGAATGAGTAACAATAGCTTATGCTAGTGGTCAGCACCAAATGTCAAACAGTTGAGATTATAGGATGTTTTGAATGACTTGAGACTTCAAAGATTTAACGTCCATCTGGCTACCCATACAAGAAGTGTAACGGAAATTTGCAGAGGAGTACCCATGAGTGGTATAAATTCTGATCCTGAACGGAAATTGGTTTGCAGCATTTCTATTCATTTCATTTCATTTCACTTTACACCCCTCACACAGTTTCCATTGTGAAACCCAAAGCATCTTAGTTTTCTCCTTCCCTCTTCTGTGGCAGAAATGTTTAGCAAAATAGAGATGGAAGGTTTCTTACATGACCCAGGAAGCTGGCCATGGGCAAGTATCAAATCTAAGGGTAAAGGTGGAGTAATATCAGCAAGCTTTGATAACAGAGAAAAGCAGGGTCACACTTTGAAGTGCCATGCTATCTTTCTCTGTAATAAATGTAATATGTCTTTGTCAGCTGATACCTGTACAGGTACAACCATATTTAAAGCCAGTCCACTCAGCCCTCTCTGTTTGATCAGAAAAATACACAATCTGAACATTTCTGTTTTGTTTAGGTTTCACCACATTGCTTCAAAATCTGAGACATAAATGCTTCTTCTTCATTATATTAGAAAGATCCAAACACTACTGGACATTTTTTCCCACTACTTCAAATATAAGGCTTCTCATTTGAAGCAATTTGCTGGCTAGGCTATAAGACTATGAACTATTATGATAGAAACATGTCCATTCCAGTGAATGTTGGCCTCACTGCTTCAACTATTGTTTGTCATAGGCAGTTACACCCATAAATAGTGATAAGGGATCCTGTGGTGTGTACAGCACTGGATTATGATCGTAAATACAATTGGCATGTGACTCCCATATAGAAGGAAGTTCCTCGAGCTATATTTATTGATGTTTGTTCAAGGACTTGAAGCCAAAAACTTTTTTTTAGCTTTGTGACCAATGCGTGCACCAGCTTGAGGGGGGGTGGCTAGTAGATGAAATTCCATTATTCATAGTATTGTGCATCAGCTCTAGGAAATCATATGCATGCAAGTTTAAACAAATAACCAAATTGCAATTTAGCCTTAAAAATAGGAAGATTAAGTGAGAGGGGTTGTAGAGCAACCTTGCAATGAGTCAGCACATGATATTGATCTGACTTGGAGTATCTCCTCAGTTGGTGCTACAGGTATGCAAGGACTGGGGCAAACAGCATATTCCTAACACATCGACCCACATTGATCAAAGCGTCCACCCAGTCATCTATAGTGGCATATTCCAGAGATAGGAATGTATAACCCTTCAGCTATTCTTAGATTGCATTTGTCAATGTTTTCAACTTTAGGTACTGGGAGTTAAAGTCCGGCATCTGAATGACAACACATTTCTTCTCTCTCCCTCTCCATCAGCATAATCACATTAAAAACAACTCAGAAAATAACTGGCAAGGAAATTCAACCCACCAAGAAAATTCATCCAAAAACCAAAATAAGCAAATCCAAGCTTTTTGCTTAAATGGCACAGAGCATGCCAAGAACAAAAGAAATATGCCAAAATCTTAATAATAGGGCACAATGACATTGGACCAGACATTCTTCCAAAGAGTCTAAACCTAGTAAACAACTTAATAAATCATTTTAATGAGTGAAGATGGAGGAAAGAAAATAAACCAAATCAATTATACTGATGAGGAATGAAGCCCAGGAACAGTGTGGTTCCAGTTTGGTAATAACATATCATTGCCACATCCCAGATGACACATAAAATATAGTTAACTGTTTTCATATTAGTAAACTTTGGATGTTGTAGTGATTACTAATTTGTACTAAGCATTTATTTAAAATAGTTCTTCTTGTTGAGCCCAAAATGTAGCAACCTTTTCATGTCTACAGGTGAACATAATTCCACCCTATAGGTCAGGGGAATTACAGTAGTAGTGATTATAAACAGCTTTGAACAATTTAAAACCATTAAGTGCATGCATTCCTATCTCTTTAAATACTTTGCCAGTGCTCTAGATGCTAGATACCATTCTGCAAGTGTGTAGTTAGACTTTTATTAATTTGTTCACTTATATGTAAAATGCCACAGATTGGTAGGGCTGGGCAATGTCGACCAATGAAAGTCCAACAGTGACAAACTCCCAAACCAAGATGGGTGATCTGTGTCTCTAGAGCCTCAGTTTACTTCCATATAGAGCTCAAAAATTACTTTCTAAAGTAACATAACAGCAATAGAGACTAGATATGGATGTAACTCTAATGCATTTAGAGAACGACGGGAAGAAAACTTAGAATGTGCCAGATTGGAGGGGGGGCGGGAAAGAGTGAGGGAAGGGTGACAAGGAAAGAAGAGAGAGAAAAGGATGGACTATCCACATCAGGCATGGACTCCAACAACTGTTTGGTGTGGTCCCATCCATCATGTGCCTCCCAATTGGTTCCCTAAAAAATAATGTGGTCCCCAACAGAAAAAAAGGTTATTGTCCCTGCCACAGATCAATGTTTCCTATAAAGCAAATGAGCTGTTTCACAGACCTGGTGGTAGGTTCACTCATTTCATGACCAAGGTATTCCATATAGTGTAACTAAATCCACTCATTTTGTGGTTTAAATGTAACCGCCTTGAGTTCCCCTTTGGGGGGAGAATGGCGGGGTAGAAATGCATGAAATAAAAGAAGAAGAAGAAGAAGAAGAAGAAGAAGAAGAAGAAGAAGAAGAAGTAACCATTTCCTACTACTTTGCATCTGATTCTGGTGAAGGAACAATAAGCTGGGGGGAGGATGTTTTTGTAAGGATCACCATATCAGCTTGGAACTAGCTGCTTCAATTCTCTGTCATAGAGAAGGGAGGTGAGGGAAAGGGAGGCTGGGTACAGGGAAAGTAGTGTAAATAAGAAATCTATTTTGTGCGGGGAAATAGAAATGGCAGTTAACAGGCACAGTGTTTGGCCACTAGGGGGCAGATGGGAGTTGGGCAGTTATATTACATGGTGTTTGAGTGGGAAACTTTAGAAATTAGGGCTGGGTAACCACGGAAAAAATTGTTTCTAAACTCGATTCGTTTTTAGGGGGTTTTTGCGTTTCGTTTTTAAAAAGAATTCCGAAATTTTTCTTTAAAAAAGTTCGAAATATAAGAAATTTCGTAAATTACAAAACAATTACAAAACAATTACGAATCAATTCATTAATGGCGGACACGATTGCGCAATATGCAAAAAAAACCCTCCAAATGGGACAGGGGGAACTTCTGAAGCTTCCCTCTCCCTCTGTTGTTGACTGTTGGTGTGATAATTTATTTTTTATCACTGATAAAACAAACAACAACCCTAAAACTTGCACCAGACATACGGAAACAATTACGAAACAATTACGAAACAATTTCGAAACAATTTCGAAACAATTTCGAAACAATTACGAAACAATTACGAAATAAATTGAAAAATTTGTTTCGATTTTTAATTGCTCCTACATGGCTCGATATCGGATCGTAAGCTAATTTAAATACGAATTAATAACGAATTACGAAATTAACGAACGAAACCGCCCAGCCTATTAGAAATGTCTTTCAGGGACTGAGGAAAGAAGGAAATAAATCATTTGTCTCCAGCGTATTGTTGTTGTGAGCTTGATTTCAACTCCAAGATTTTTCAGAGTCTTACAGTTTTTGTACTATAGGGCAGTATATTGAGGTATTTAAATATTTTTAAATGTTACCATGAAATAATTATTACAAGTTATTTCCAAGATCTAGAAAAGTAACAAGTGCTCCTTAGAATCCAATATGACCTATTATGCTACTTTATATATACCTAGCTCTATAGGAAAGGTGATAAGAAATCCCTCTATTGAATTGCAAATATGTGCAACATGACACTAGTACTGATGCATTAGGCATCAGGATCAATGCACATCAGTTCCATGGTGTATCAGCCATTAATGTGCACCAGGCACCTTGCTAGCTCTGGTATGTAGTAACATAACAGCAATAGAGACTGTGCATGGAAGTTACACAACCAGGCAGTTGTCATTCCTGCATATGTAAGTCTACTTACAAAGATGTAAGTCACAAAAAGAGTCCAACTATTGTTTTGTTGTGTTTTTTTTAAAAAAAAGAGTAACAATAAAAGTAACAAACTACTTTGAGGGGCTTTAAACTATAGCTGTTACTAATCACTCTGGTAAAGGTGTTTCTAAACTCTGACTCTAAAATAATGCCAAAGAAGGAGGAGGACCAAAAGCAGAAAATCACTCCATCCTTTTCTTATGTGGTGTACATTTTAAAAAGAAAATACAAATTACAAAAGTTTAAAATAATATTAAACCATCAATAAAATTAGAAGCAGTTAAAAGAAGCCATTAAAAAGAAGATAGATAGATAGATAGATAGATAGATAGATAGATAGATAGATAGATAGATACGATAGATAGATAGATAGATAGATAGATAGATAGATAGATAGATAGATAGATAGATAGATAGGCAGATAGGCAGATAGGCAGATAGGCAGATAGGCAGATAGATAGAGAGGCAGATAGATAGAGAGGCAGATAGATAGAGAGGCAGATAGATAGAGAGGCAGATAGATAGGTAGGTAGGTAGATATATCAGCATCTGAAAAGCCTTTTCAATCTGAGCAGGCAGTCCTGAGAAGTCTGCTAAGTTAGAAGGTCTTCACCTTTCTATGAAAGGACAGAAAGAGGGAAATTCCAAACCCTAAGGTCATTCATCAAGAAGACCCTATTCTCACCAGATGTACCTGTAAGGCTGGAGGGACAGAAAGAAATAGCTCTTTAAAATGTATTGTCAAAGGCTTTCATCACCAAAATCAAAGTTGTTGTGAGTTTTCCGGGCTGTATGGCAATGTTCCAGAAGCATTCTCTCCTGACATTTCACCTGCATCTGTGACTGGCATTCTCAGAGGTAGTGAGTTCTGAACCAGAAAACTCACAACAACCCAGCTCTTTAGATTTCAATACACAAGACAACTCAGATAGGGAGATAGAGTGCTTCAGATAGCCTGGTCCTGAAAAACCTATCTCTTGCATTTTTCTATCATGCACTAGTACATGCACTAGACAGGAAATTGGTATGTACAATTTAGGGTATGGAGTGGTTAGGCATCTACAGTGATGGGTGCATCAGTGTTTTTCTGTTTCATGCCAGTGTAATGTGCATTGTATCATAAATATCATCTTACTAATTCCTGCATCACCCCCCCCCCCCACACACACACACACACACATGTAAAAGCAAATCAGAACAAAATGCATGAAATTGGCATTTATTTCCATATGCCATTTTGCCTTTGAAACGTATTTTGTATGCAATGTCCCCTAATATACACATTCAGCAATGCTGTTGCTATTTTGGATTTAAGAACTGCCTGGTAAAATTCAGAGAGGAGCACACAGTTGAAACGATAGTCGTGTTTCTATCTATGTAGTCACACAGAAAGTGTGAATTAGATGTGTATGCTTAAAATGCAGACCAAACAAAAATTCTTCTGTGTATCTAATGCAAAAAAAGTTTGTATTACATCTTAAAATATTAGGAGACTTTTGTAATGTAAGTTTCATTCCATTTTCAGGATTGCACATCCATGTTCCCACATAGTATGTCAATGGTTTGGCAGGTAGGGTTACTTAGGAAGATCATATGCAGAGTAACTAAAATGTCATCTATAATATAGTGGGAGTCTCCAAGATAAGCTGCTTAGCTTGTCATTAGACTGACACCCATTTGAGGGGTGGGTTCTTCTGCTCTTATTTTTCAAAGAAACTGCCAAAATCCTCCTATAGTTATTTAATTGACACTTTAGACTAGTGTGTGAATTTAGATTTATTCTTTGCTTGCAATGCAATTCTTTGGGCTTTAATCCATATTTTATTTTTGCAACATTCTTTTGGTTTGAAATTGAGGAGAGGAGTTAGTGTTGAGCAGAACTGGTTGATGGAAAGTGAGCATTCCCAACAAGAAGTGGTTCCTCCCTGGTTTATTTTCTTTTGTAAAAGAAGGTTTCTGTTTGTGTGGATACCAGTATATCATTATTAGTGCAACTATACTTAACAGAAAATACATTATACTCCACTTAACAGAACGCCGCCTAACAGAAAATACATGCATGACGGGAAGGAGGAAAGTGGAATAGGCAGGCCCATGTGGCTGAAAATAATGCAAAGGATTGAAATGTAGATCATTCCTAATGGATAGGTGAATTCACTTTCGTACAGCCAGCTATGGTGATTCCAAAAGGTGTGTGATATATATGGCTTTAGCAGGGTCACTGCTGGGTCAGTGTGGAAATCTATCCCAGTATCTATTGAAGTTGTTAACAAGAGAACAAACAGAGAAAGATATATGACCTCATCACATGAATGCTAAGAAGTGTGGAGGTCTGTTTATCTAGTGAAGGCAATTGTCCCTTTCTATCACCAATTGTCCCGTTTCGAGTTCTTTAGATTTTCCCCTGTGTTGTCCGGGTTCAGAACCATCACACAGGAAACATTTTCTCTGCCCTCTCCATCTTACTTTTTTTAAGGGAAAATCTTCTGCTTCGTCCTACCTCTAGCTCAACTATCCACTTAGAGGAGACACAAGGCATCATTCTTAAGACACCACTTCTATGGGCTGCTTTCCTTCCAATCCCCATTCTTAATATGCATCTATGGGGTGCTTTCCTTCCACGCCCCATTTTTAATACACTGCTATGTGCTGATTTCCTTCTCAGGGCCCATTGTTAAGACACTTCTATGGGCTGTTGTCTTTTCCAAGTCCTATTCTTAAGAAGAATGTCCATCAGAAGAAACGACTACTTCCCAATCTGTGTGTTTTCCAGGTGGGGCTACAGATCTGACATGCTAGGAGCTCTGGCGCGTGTTCAGAGTTTCCTCCTTTCAAGACATTTCTCGGAGCCCCTGGTAGCGCAGTGGGTTAAATCCCTGTGCCGGCAGGACTGAAGACTGAGAGGTCACAGGTTCGAATCTGGGGAGAGGCAGATGAGCTCCCTCTATCAGCTCCAGCTCCTCATGCGGGGACATGAGAGAAGCCTCCCACAAGGATGATAAAAACATCAAATCATCCGGGCATCCCTTGGGCAACATCCTTGCAGATGGCCAATTCTTTCACACCAGAAGTGACTTGTAGTTTCTCAGGTCGCTCCTGACACGACAAAAAAAAAGGGACATTTCTGTTTCTTTTCAATCATAGAAGGCTGTGCATGATGGCAGGATGTAGTTTAATGTTGTGTGATTAGCTTGAAAAGAGGCTGAAGTGTCCTATGACAGGGAAATTTCTCAATATAATGAGGTCGATAGATATAGATAAAAAAAATTCAGATTCCACCTTTTTCAGTTGTTATGAAACTGAGCTGTGTCCAAAGTTGGTTTTAACATGCTTTAGCAGGTGATGATATTATCCTTTAAGTTAAGGCCAAATGTTGTCAGGGTCTTAAATCTATAAATCTGGAAATTCTTCCTTTTTGTTCAAAATGCCTGAAAGAGATGGCTTCTCAGTGCCAAACAAGGACAAACCAGGGAGGCTCTGATGTCCTGAATTGAAATGCCTAGCCACCGGTTGCTCCATCTTCCAAGTCAGAATGATAGACATGTGGTTCCTGAAGCAGGTCTGTGATTGTTTTCCCCACATACTGCAGTCCTAACTTGGACCAAGGGAAGTGTTATTGGTTTGCTTTATTAGTCTATACCTACTGAGACCCCTTCTATACTGCCATATAAAGTCTGGTTTGAACTGGATTATATGGCAGTGTAGACTCAAATAATTCAGTTCAAAGCAGATAATGGGGATTTATTTTTATTATTTATCGTGTCATCAGCAACCAGACCATTGTATTACATAATGGGGATTATCTGCTTTGATAATCTGGATTATATGGTAGAGGGACTGAATAAAGGATAACAGGATTATCCACTATTTTTTATAGTTTTAGGAGGACACTGGAATCTTTCACTCTCAAGTGATGTTGGGCTTCTGTTTTATTTGACATGGTATCGTGAAAATGTTTTGCACTGTTCCGATACTGGCAGAGCTCCACTGAAAGTGAGTTGACCCCAATCTTTTCCCCATTTAACTGTTTTTAGCATCAATCAAAGATTTATTGTGGTCATAGACCAGCAGAAAGTGTTCTTCTAAAACTGCAGTAAATCAACAGCAGTGCTGTCAGCTGTAGAAGGAGTCTGCTGTTTCACTCAATTGAATAAAATAAAAATGACAGTGTTGTGATATATATAACATTTTGATAGTTTAACAAACAGAATTTGGTCCTCCTGAGGAATGACTTGATCCTATTGACCAACCCTACCTAAATTTAGTTGCATAACTGCAGCTAAGTACCATGGATATAATTCTTGCAAATATAAACATTTTGTAAAGATTGACAGTGATGCCCTATGCCTGTTTACTCAGAAATAGGCCCTACTATGTTTAATGGCACTTATTCTTAAAACCATGTGTACTGGGGTTCAACCTTTCAATGAAAAATTATAGGATTGCATTGCACATAATGCATAAACTCAACAAGAGATTAAAAAGCACACCTCTGATTGGATAACATACTAAATATGTGAAGCAAAGCCATGTACTTCTTATCCATTTTTGGAACATTACAATCACCCATATCTACTGCTTATCAGAATTTTTATTATATAGGTTGATTCTCCTTTTTCCAGAAATAAAAAAAAAGGTTTTGCCTGCCCCCCACCCCCGAAATTCCATTTTTGAGGAAAGGGGACTAGTTACACATCCAGCAGTCGCTCTATGAGCTTTTGTTCTATCAACAACAGTCTGAAATTTTATGGGGGAAAGAGAAGCAGGGAGGTATATGGGTTCTGCAGCTGGATTTACAAGTACAAGGGCAAAATGTACTTCAGAATTCTTCCACAACAAAATCCACATCAGATTTTTTTTCTTACAGCTTTACTTACTTACTTACTTACTTACTTACTTACTTAGGCAATCCCTCGTTGGATGAGTAAGATGGTCTTCCTTGATGACTATTTTTGTGGGTTTGTAGGTGGCTGTGGAGAAAATGCTGCACTCGCAGAGCTCAGGTGGTGTTGTATTCTTGACCCGCATCTTCTCCCACAGTGAAGGCATTGGTTTCCAGGTGGAAGGCGGTCCCGGTTGGGGTTGGCTTGACGCGCCTTCCTCCTGGCATGCTTCTCTCTTTCACCCTCCACTCATGCCTCCTTGAATTCTGCAGCACTGCTGGTCACAGCTGACCTCCAGCTGGAGCGGTCAAGGACCAGGGCTTCCCAGTTCTCAGTGTCTATGCCAGAGTTTTTAAGGTTGGCTTTGAGCCCATCTTTAAATCTCTTTTCCTGTCCACCAACATTCTGTTTTCCATTCTTAAGTTCAGAGTAGAGCAACTGCTTTGGGAGACAGTGGTCAGGTATCCGGACAACATGGCCGGTCCAGCGGAGTTGATGGCAGAGGACCATCGCTTCAATGCTGGTGGTCTTTGCTTCTTCCAGCACGCTGACATTTGCCCGCTTGTCTTCCCAAGAGATTTGCAGGATTTTCCGGAGGCAGCGCTGATGGAATCGTTCCAGGAGTTGCATGTGACATCTGTAGACAGTCCACGTTTTGCAGGCATATAGCAGGGTTGGGAGGACAATAGCTTTATAGACAAGCACCTTGGTATCCCTATGGATGTCCCGGTCTTCAAACACTCTCTGCTTCATTCGGGAAAATGCTGCACTCGCAGAGCTCAGGCGTTGTTGTATTTCGGTGTCGATGTTGACACCGAAATACAGCATTGTAATTAGAATGGGAGTAGTATTGTTTTCATTACTATTGATCCACTGTGAACCACAAATCCTGACCTATTTTTATGCAAATTACTCAGAGATCTACAATCAAATCCAGTTCCACCTCCTGTCTATTTCTGATGTAGAGAACAGAGATTTTCCAGCATGCAGAATTTCTGACTGTGTTTTTAATTAGTGGTAGTATATTATGGCTGTGTGCTTCAAGTCCGTAATATGAATCTTAAAACACTTTGCAATGGGTTTTTCCAACATGATGACTCAGTAAGATGCTTCACTAAGAAAAACATATATCCACAAATTCCAATTCATTAATTGAGGCTTGAAAAGTTGATACATTCCTTGAATAGTACATATACTTATATTAAAACATGCATTTTTACAATTACACATGTAACTAAAGTGTTCTCTTTTTCTTTGCTTTATGGCAACATTTCTCTGCCAATATCGAAACACTTGACAAAAACATTTTCCATTATATATGTGTTTGCCTATCTGCTTGTATGCAAAACCTGTCTACCACCTTTGTTCTTTTAATGATTATTTATGATCACATTTAAATTATATTTTTCACCTCACCACTACACCAACACATTTTGCATTTCCATTTTCACTTCACTCTGCCCCTCGTGTGTGTCTGTGTGTGTGTGTGTGTGTGTGTGTGTGTGTATATATATCCAGTGATGCATGCATCTGAAGAAGTGCCGTTGACAAAGCTTACGCTGAACATAAACCTAAGTATGTTTGCAGGAAGTACTTCTTAGCTGCATTCACTCTATAGAATGAATGCATTTTAATATCACTTTAACTGCCATGGATCATGCAATTTTAAACAGTTTTTAGCTTTCTCTGCCAAATTGTGCTTGTGCCTCACCAAATAACTACTTTCAAGATCCCATAGTATTGAACATGACACTTATGAGCTCGTCAGATGGGGTTCTTTTTTATTGCATGCTCCGGTTCCATGACATTTGACTACTTCTGGTGGATCTGTTGTAAAACAATAGAAAAAACCAGCACAAGTCACCATGACAGCAACACGGGAGGCTTCCTATGTTGCATTGGATCAATGGGAGGAAGCTGTGTGGTGGACACTTCCCCATTGGATGAGATGGGGAAGGGAGCCAGGTGATTTGGGGAGATGTGTTCCCCTTACTAGGCACCACCACAGGCCCGTAGCCAGGATTTTGTTTCGAGGGGAGCTGAGTTTGATTCGGGGGGGGGGGCTGAGTCTGAGTGAAAGAGGGTCTACCCTACCCTATCGTTACCCCAATACCCCCATGCATATGGGATATATTGAGCATGGTGATCAGATCATGATATGAATAAACATAACAGTTCAAATAATGTACCAGTAAGGCCTTCTCGTGGACTACCATGAGAATTTCGGGGGGGGGGGGGGCTGAAGCCCCTCAACCCCCCCCCCCCAAGCTACATGCCTGCACCACCAGATTTGCCACAATGTGTGGTTATTCTGGTGGCCCATCTGATGAAATTGTCAAACTGATGTCAACCTGCATTAATTCTACAAAACTTTAAATAGAAGGTCAGCTGCCGTCCTCTCCTTTTTGCCTTGTCTTTTATTTATCTTATATATTGAAATGGTCATATGACAGGTCAAATAAATACATTATTATTATAATTCTACAGAAGTTGAATGGCCATCTCTTGGAAATGTTTTTGTTTCTATTTACACTAGATGACTAAGATGGCTCTTGCTCTCTCTTCTAACTCTATGATTCTTTAATTCATTTCAGACAGTCTCCAACACATGGCTAGAATCCTACTTTCTCTACATCCTTCCTATTGTAAAAACTTAATTATCTAGAATTTACATGTACAGACATAAAGCAAGATATATAGATGCATATTCAGCAAGTGTCACTTTACTGACATTGATATTCTTTGATCCAGAAGAGACTTCTAGCAACAGGAAAGCAAAGGAAATGTTTTCCTGCCACATGCATTTGCAGCTCCCCATGCCACGAGCAGTGTAGATTAGGCCCAATCTACACTGCCATATAAAGCAATTTCATAATGCAATTTAATCACATTGAACTGCATCACGAGGCCATGTAGACCATTTGTTCTAGTAAAACCAAAATCCAGGGTCACCAGTGAACTAGAATAGTTGGAAACTCAAGACAGTTTAAGGGAAGTACGTCTGCACACAGTATATTGTTAAATTGCAGAAATTGAGGACAGAAAAGGGAAGAACTTTTTTTCCTGTGTAGATTATAAAGTATAGAATTTGTTACAAGGTGTTCTGATGGCTATCAGCTTTTAAGGATGAGGTGATGAAGTCTTGAGTCACTCCATTACTGTTGGCATGAGTTTTGGAGCGCTATGATACACATTTCAGTTCCTTCTCAATGTCTGAACGTAGAGAGTGTAGCTGTCAAAGTAACTCAAGGCATTTCCAGTTGGAACCAGAAGTGTTCTGATTTCCTTCTCGTGTTGATAGGAACATGTACATGTCCTCAATGTTAAGAAGACTTGATATCAATGACAGTAGCAGTGGATTTGAAATATATACCTCAGGTCCAAAATCCAAGTATCTTGATGTAAATCTTCTTAAAGACACTCCAGGGCAAGATGACAATTAATCATTCTTTTTTAAAAAAAATCTTTTGGGTCATAGTATCCATGATTACTGATTGCTTATTCATTTCATGTGATGACAATAAACAATTAGATGCCAGCATCTTAATTGTACCAGCTCCTGAGAGGTTTGTGTTGCAACAGAAAATTCATTGGTCCAAAGCCAGAACAAAGCTAGTTTCCATTGTCTTAAAAAGAACTGGCAATGATTCATAATGAAGATGCAAGGGAAATAAGGCAGAGTAGATTCTGAAATACCTTACACTCCTTATGGCAAACCATCAATTACTGTTTATATTAGCACAGTAAATGGAGGGAAAGAAATATGGACTGCAGCAATAAAATGATCCTGGTACATACACATGGCAGAAAAAGAGACTGAGAATAATATCTATACAGTACTATCCCCATATCCACAAGACTTTACATGGTTAGGCAAAACCACAGGTAATAGTGCACTCTATTAACAAATGACTTCCAACAGACCTAAGAAGTGCCTAAGAGAAGACATGCGAAATCCTCCAAAGCTATTCTATGGTCAACTTCCAATACTTTATGACTCACTTTAATATCCCTGAATTCATTGGGTGTACTCTAAGAAGCCTATATCAAGCTGTAATATTTAGGAAAGGAAACCTTGAATTAGTTGTTGCTTTCTTCAAGAAGAAAACTAGTGATGATGAATTACATTATTATCCCTAGTCAAGTTTTTTTTTCCGTGTCAGGAGCAAGTTGAGAAACTGCAAGTCACTTCTGGTGTGAGAGAACTGGCCGTCTACAAGGACACTGCCCGGGGGATGCCAGGATGTTTGTTTTTTGTTTTTGTTTTTGATGTTTTACCATCCTCGTGGGAGGCTTCTCTCATGTCTCCATTTGGGGAGCCAGAGCTAACAGAGGGAGCTCATCCGTGCTCTCTCTGGATTCAAACCGGCGACCTGTCGGTCTCCAGTCCTGCTGGCACAAGGGTTTAACCCATTGCGCCACCAGGGGCTCCCCTAGTCAAATAAGTAAACAGCATGGAAAGTTATTTTCCCTACTGCAAGAAAGACTAAAAAGCACAACCTTTCACAGGGTGATTGTACAAAGAACAGCTTTTCTGCTCGGGAAACAGCCTTTTATGTACATGTAAAGAGTATTTTCCGTACAGAAAAACTTGTTTTCCACACATAAAATGCTCTTTTCAGTGCAAATCAACCATGTTAAGATTATTGGCAGTCCAGGAGTCTTCTCATCAGAGGTTATTGATGCTTTCTGAAAAAAGCCATGTTTTTCAAATACTTCCAAATACTCTTTCCAATGTGCTTAGAGGGGGAAAGTTCTCTCACATCATATATTCCAATTATGATTTAAAAATTGCATAAAACAATGGATTTAAATTACAAAAGAGATTTGTCTCAACTCTAACAAAGGACTTCCACACCAGAAGGGCTGAGAGTGGTCAAGTGTATTGGCCATTTCACCAAAGCTATTCTCTCTTACGGCCTTCCCCCAGCACAGGCCAACTGGAAAATGAGGGTCAGTCTAAGAATCACTCAAAGTCTAAGTTCACCAGGAATTGTAATGAGCTCAGATGCAGCATCTAGCTTTCCACTGAGGTCTGCTTTTTAACTTTAAACCAATTTTCTTTCTGGATTGACTGAGCCACACAAAGGTCAGGCAACTTGCTGGAGGCCAATGAGTGACCAAGCTCCCAATCTTCTCCACAAATGGTTGGGCTGCCATCCTTTCCAATCTCATGTATGTCTGATACTATGAGAACAGAGGTGTGCTAACAATACAGCCAAGCCGTCCTAAAATCTGTTCATATGGGTTGTCTATTGAAAGAAACAAATTAAATAGTGCACTGTTCCACTTACCAAGCAGCTCCAGTCCATCGCGCAAAGGGGATACAATTCTTGACCCTGCCACTGCAATTTTTCAATTGCTCATGGTGTTCATTACCTCCTTTGCCCAGGGGGGACAATCTTAAAGATGCCTCATAATGTACTACAGAGTGGCAACATCAATCTGCCAATTACTGATTATAATGGACCTGAGAGCCTTTCATATAAGATTACAGCTGAGGCATGAAAAAAGAACATTTTTTCTCTTAACTGGCATCTGGATTAAGACAGGACGCTGTTTATAGCTGAGGCGAAAAAGCCTGGAAGGCCACTGCCAAAACTTGAAGAAAAATTATGTGTCAATGCACATTAAGAGAGGGGATACTTATTAACACCATACAAACCTAGAGCATGTAGAATCCTAATGTCCTCTGTGAATTGCAGTATGTAATATGATATTGCAATCTTCAAATAATTTCATTTAAAAATGCAAACGTGTTAGTCCATTAGAAAAAAAATCTAGATACATCATATCAGAATACTTTTATTTGCACCACCAAAAACGTAGTGGAGAGAGGTGTCTTCCAGGCTTTACAGCCCTCTTCTTTTGGGGTAAGAGTGTTGGAGAGGGAGCAAAAGATATTCCTAGTAGATTGCATGGTGAAGAAACCCAGTGTGCAGAATGATACCACTTCAGACATTCAGATATTCAGCATACACTTTTATCCACTTTTTTGTTCAACATTAGAACAGATAAAACGTTTTTGAAGGATAAGTAGCATCCGCCAGTTTACTACTGATTTCTCATTTGAGTGCCCTTCTCCTGGGCTGTTGTGCTCCCACCCACCATGTTGGCGGGCATGGTCTATGTATCCAAAATTCCTCCTATCTTTACTTGGTATACCATCTTTCCCTTTTCCCTTCTCCAATTTTGACGTCCAACAAGCATGGAAGAGAATGGCCACAAAACATACCCCAGGTCAGAGCAAGTAAGAGCATCTCAGTGAAGGAGGACCACCCTTTCCAATGACCCTAAAATGTTCCCCCCTCCATCCCAGGAATGATAAGATTTTCAATGGCAGTTTTGCAGTTGGAGAGATTAGTACTATACATCATATGTTAAACCTACAGAGTTTTAAAACAATTGCTTATAAGTGAATACCTAAAATACAAAAAATTAAAAAATAAGAATTGCCCAAGTTATTTGTATTAGACATTTACAAAATAAAACAATACATTGATTACTGGAAATTTTATTTTATGTGCACTGGCATAATTTCATGAAGTTACCAAATTTGGGAAATGACAGAAAGTTTTTGGGTGCAAGCCTATCTTCTAGGAGCAGCTTCATTCCATGCTTTCTGTTTTTTAAAAAATCTGATTTTTTTACTAGCTTTCTGGATGAAGATGTTAAATTATATTGTTTCTTTGACTTTTCTCCAGTGCTGGTGTTGGTTACTGTAGTTGTTTTTGTGTTCTGACATGCTTTATCCAACATATGATAGATACATATTGAAAGCCAACCCTTGTTTACCTACATAATTTGGCATTTACCCAGATGGTAATGTCAAATCCTTGAAGAATAGGCTACAAAGCACTAGTTGACTCCCCCCCCCCCCAAAAAAAATGCAGCACTAGATCTGTTTCTGACACATAATTCTACATACCCCCCCCCACAAGTCTATAATGTTAGGATTTGAAAAAGGACACCATGATATGGTGGATTAACTGGAGAGAGATTTGTCAGCATCCGATTGGCTGAGTGTGCTAGGGGCCAGGGCTCTGATTGGCTGCTGTCTCTGGCTAGCTGCTGAGGCCAATGGTTCTAACTGTCATTCTGCAATTTTTTCTCTCTTTGGACAGTGAAGAGAAAGGGCTGGCTGCCAACTATCTGAAGGACTGATCATTTTATGGCATGAGCCATATTTCAATGACTATTTAAAAAGACTATTTTCTTCCTCTGTTCCCTGCCTGAATTCAAAGAGACCAATGTATACATTGTTACCCTGTTTGAATTTTCGAACCAAAGTAAAGATACTGTTATTTGTTTCACAAACTTGAGGGACATTTTATTATACAGCAGGATATACCTTGGTTTAAATACTGTGGTAAAGCTTCTACTTATTCTGCTTATTCACATTTATCAACCCTCACATACAAATCCTAGAATTCCATGTATGACAGCTAATATGTCATTTCATCAGTATTGAATTCCTCCTGAATTTTACCTTTAAAGGAGCTATCAGTGGTGCTGAGCCCTATCATTAAAATAGGCCTTGGATAGTTCCTTTCTAGTTCCCTATTCAAGCAGGAACTTGTTCACTGCCCTATTGGCAGGTGAGATGCCAACTCCCACTGAGATTCAACTAGATATTAGATCAGCCCCCTCCCTCCTGACTTTTCAGAAGAAAGTAAAAACCTGGCTCTTCAAGCAAGCATTCGGAACCCCGGAATAGATAGTCAAGCTTGAGGTGGAGAATGACCCAGGAACGGCCAAGACGATAAAATGGATGAGGATTGGAATGAGAGGATATAGCTCTTTTTAAATTGTTATTGCACTGTCTTTTTTGTCTAAATGCACTTAATTGTTTTTGCTGTTGTATTGTATTGATGGCATCGAATTGTGCCAATATGTAGACCGCCCTGAGTCGCCTGCAGGCTGATATGGGCAGGATATAAGTGATGTAAATAAATAAATAAATAAATAGAAGTCTAAGAGGACAATAGTCCTAGTATCATAAAATTTACTTTATGACCTTCAGACATAGTCTGTTAAATGGATTTGTAATGCAAGTGGTGGAGCAATAAACATGCACTTTTCTTTTTTTTTTTTTCTGATAAAATAAATGGAAACTTAAAAGTGCTTCAGGTTAGCCACAACACATCCAGGAGTAATGATAAAATGCCCATTCATTCATAGGAGATGGTTTAGCAGGGTCTTAAATTCACTGAGTTTTGCAAGAAACTGAATTGGACTAGATGGGCTATGGTCTGGTCCAGCAGGGCATTATTTATTTATTTGATGTGTATTCCATTATAAATTGCAATTAGAAGCACATTTTGCTACTTGCTCAATTTTTTTTTTTTAAAAAAGAACTGATAATTTTATTTTTGCTGAGACATCATTTTGAGATATATTTTCTATTGAAGTCAGCAGGGGGGAAATCAGTTTAGGTAATTAGGAGGAGCAGAAGATAGATCTTTTTCATTCTTTTTTATACAAGTACAAAGGCAATTTAATCAATCGATTCTTTATGCTTTCGTTCATTTTTAAAAATAATTATTTGATCATCTTTGTGTCTGTATTTTTCCCAGCACCAGTACCAAACAAAAGAAACTTCAAATTCTTGTTTACCCTTCTGTTCAAGCAAAAAGCATAGATTGATGGATGGGTGAGTGGATAGAAGGATGAAAAGTATTCACACTACCCATTACCCATAAAGACCTGCTGCAACGCAGGAAAACTTCAACCAAAAGAGAGAAAGGTTGCTTGAAATAATATCAGTGATCCTTCCAACCTAAGTAAATGTTGTTCTTATTTTTCAATCAGTGGTTTTCTTAATATTTATTTTTCAATCAGTGGTTTTCATAATATTTATTAGCAGAATATAATTGTCCCTTTGTTCTAAATTTGTATGCTCTCCAACATTTCACAAAAGAAACTGGAAAAATTTGCACGTATTAAAAGAAAATACAGGGTGCAGCACAACTTCCTTTTTTCAAAACTTAATAAAACCCATTGTATGAATCAGATTTTTTTTATAATGTAGGCGCATACCTAAAGTTTTGTTTTACGTAGTTTTGAAGATCAAATTAGGTAGGTGATGTCCCCCATTCTCCATACACTGAGTAAACCCATTTCTGGCGTTTCTCATGACTCTTGCCAGGATAGCAGGCATTATGTTGGCAATTTCTTCCTGGATATTGGTCTTCAAATCTTGTAGGGTCCTTGGACGGTTCACAAAAACACGGGATTTCAAAAAACCCCATAGAAAAAAATCACAAGGGGCCAAATCTGGAGCGCAGACCAGCCACTCTAAATCCCCCCTAATTGAGATGAGACGCTCTGGGAAGTGTTCCCTCAAAACAGCCATCGATGCTCTTGAAGTGTGTGCAGTTGCACCATCTTGTTGGAACCAAATGTCCTCTAAGTCCAACCCATCTAGCCGTGGGAAAAAAAAATCCTGTAACATGTTTACATACCAGTCTGAATTCACTGTCACTGCAACTTCATTTTCCTCAAAGAACCAGGGACTAAAAATTCAAGCTGAGGAAATTGCACACCACACTGTGATTTTAGGTGAATGCAAAGGCCTTTGATGCAATTCTCAAGAATTCTCCTCACAGAACGATCAGAAAGTCCAAGGGAAGAGACATGTTTGTACGCAGAACACTGTGGTGATCGCAACATTGAAGCTCTCACTGCCTCGATGTTCTCAGGTGATTTAATGGGCCGAGGGACTCCAGTTCTTCATCTTGTCACACTTGCAGTTTGTCTGAATGTAGTGACCCATGTCACAATTGATTTCCGGTCTGGAACAGGGGCCAATGGGGCTAAATTAAAGCGAATCCAAAAGGCGCACTGGGTTGCGATCACAGAACATCCGCTTGAAAAGTAGGCTTCAATCGCAAAAGCATGCTCCTCACTGTTCCAACACATGATGGTGACTGAACTATGTCAGGACAAAACTTTATACCCCCGCCTCTTGAACAAGACCACTAGCACTCTGCTACGTCTTCAACCAACTGAATGGCACGCATTTTAAAAAAGGAAGTTATGCTGCCGCACCCTGTATTATTACATTAAGAGATCATTCCAAATAACAACAATCCTTCTTCCCTAAAATATTCGGGATTGTCCTTTTTGATATCTTATCTACAACTGTTATACTGTATGCCTTTTTTATGCAACAGACTACCTTACCTGAATTTCAAATTAGGAAATTTGTAAACAATTGGTATTTTCAATTTGTTTTTGAAAAGTAAAATCTGTCTGGATTAGAGAATACCAAATCAAACTTTTTTCCCATCTAAACCAATGTTATCTAGGCTGACAGTGTCATATTGATGACATTTTATATCTATCTCACAATTATGGCCTCCCACTTATAATCCAGAAAGTTATAATGTGCCAAGGATGCTGGGAATTCTGTTCAAGACCTCCAGCCTTCTTCTTAATACTAAAACAGCTAAGTAAGTAAGTAGCCAGGGTTCATGCCTTAGTAACAACATTATAACAGTGGGTTGTTGTAGGTTTTTTCGGGCTATATACCCATGGTCTAGAGGCATTCTCTCCTGGAGAATGCCTCTAGACCATGGCCATATAGCCCGAAAAAACCTACAACAACCCAGTGATTTCAACCATGAAAGCCTTCGACAACATTATAACAGTTATTCTGACTAGTTGATCTCACTTTAAATGTCATAGTTCCATCTTACAGAATTCCAAAATTCTTAATTCGGTGATTCAGTAATTCTTTGGTAGAGAGTGATAGTGATGTTTATTTATATCCTGCTCTTTATCTCCTCAAAGGAGACTCAAAGGAGGAGAGTTCCAGTGCTCTTCCCTAAACTAAGCACTCCTAGAGCTTTCTAGCTGAAAACTCTAAGTATCTTGTCAAGCCATAAATCCCAGGATTACATAGAATAAAGTTAGGATGGTTGAAATGGTATAACTATCTATAACTGTGGGGTATATATATACTCTCCTATTTGCTTGGTTCCACCAAGCATAACTAATTGTGAGAAAGTGAAGAACTTGTAAGACAATTCATCTGGGGAGTCCATCTTCTCCAAAGCAATAGAGAATGCTTCTAAACTGCAGGTAATTCTCATAGAAGTAAGATGCATGGCCATCCTACAAGTAACCTAAGCATTCCCCTGGGTATAATTATTTTTAGGGGCATGAATTAATCACAATTAGACAATTCCCAATTTTAGACACAGGCTGAAACACAATGGCACTTCTTGTAGTCTTTTACCTACGTCTTTTAGCCAACATGTATTTTAAGCAGTTTTTAATTGTTGTAAATTTTATCAATTTGTGTGTTCAATCAAATGAATGTTATTAATCTCATTACCTGCATACCCTGTATTGCCCACGATGCAATAAGGGTCTTTGGACCATAATAAAATGTTGATGTTGTTGTGTGTTTGAAAATGTGGACTAAATGGTCCCTCTTGACAACAGAAGAATGCTGTGTAAGATTATCTAGAGGTTTCGTTTTCTCATAACTTTTTCTGTAAAACAGATTCCAGATCACATCACTGTTGGTATAAAATAAGAATGTTGTAATGAGCCTGATCAATTCTGCTTTGACAATGGCTGACACTTCCACAAAGCCTGTATTATTTTGTTGAGCACTATTGTGTGTTCTATGCAGGAAATGTCATAACTACAATATTAGATGTCATGGACCGCCAACTAGATTTTATGGCTGCATACATATAGTACCTGACTCTGAAAACCATGCTTATCAACATAAAGTCCTAAAACCATTGTACTGGTCACATAGATCTCAGATAAGGATAACCACATGTACATTAGATATTTATTTATTTACTTACTTATTTACTTTATCCTGCCTTTCTCCCAATATAGGGACTCAAGGCATGAGATATTGCTCCTGCGTACTTTGTAATTGTCTGCATAACTGTATTTCTAAAAAAATACTGATGCTTGAAATAAACTTTATCTATCTTGACCAAAGCTGGGGGTAGATTGGACTACAACCAGTATTGAGCTTGGTGGATCCTTTGGCCAAAGTTATGGTTCGTTATCTGTTTGTCTTCCTACTCAGTTTCAGAGTTCATCCTAGCTTTGGATCTAATCAGGAAGAGACCATAGGGCTGATATTCCAGATGCTACCCAATCTTTGAAGTCAGCAACCTATGTTCTTTCACATGACTCCATATCCAACATGAGAACTCCTGCTTTAACATAGAATTGCTCCATGTGTCTCTCTTAAAACCAAGAATGAACAAACAAACGGCAGACTCGATCTGGGGGAGAGTCTTCCTATCTTCTAAGAAGCGCATAAGTGACTCCGCAAGGAGCTCTCAAGGTTTAAAGTAAGAATTTTTGAGTGTGTTCAATGGGCCACAACAAAAATATTCCAAGGTAATATCGCCCTATTATAAAATGAAGAAAATAACCATGACAGCTCTTGGGAGTTCAGTAATGATCACCTCCATTCTGCCGGTAATGATGATGTATCACCCCATCTCTGCCATCGCTAGCAACCCAGCAAATCTTTCTCCTAAATATCCTTAGCAAGAATATGACAATAAAAGTGAAGCAAACATTCCTAATTTGGTTTTATTGGAGAGGAAGAATAAACTGTAATAAATGAGGTGATTAGACGTGCTGACTTGTTACACTTGACATTTACTTCAAAGATAGTAGGCTACTTGGTTGAAGAAACCAATTGGTTGGGGGGGGGGGACTGCCTTCTTATCTAATCATAGTTTGTGTGGTGTAGCTATGAATCACTCCTTGTAAAGGGGGGGGGTGCACAAATAATTTTCACAAGAGTATCCATGACAAACTTTCCTTTAATGTATATTGTATTGATCCTTTATGACCGTTCTTTCTCAATATTTCTCCAGTAAACTCAAAATCCCCTCTATTCATATTTATTCTCAGAATAATTTGGTGAGGTAGGTTGAGTTAACAGAGTGTGCTAACAAGTCTGAGGTTCACACAGGATCCATTCACACTATACTATTAGAACAATATTATTTAACTTTAGCTGCCATATTTCGGTCTTATGGCATCCTGGGATTTTTCTTTTGGAGAGAGGCATTTTGAATTCTCAGCCAGAGGGTTTTAGTGACTCAACAGATTATAAATGCTAGGTTGCCATAGAATGTACTCATTAAAGGTAACGTAGAATAGTAGTACTATCACTGTGTAGTGTGAATCAGTCCCCAATGGCTTCATGGCTGAGTGGGGATACCAGTCAACAGAGACAACCTTATCACAAATGCCAGGAGAAGTGTCCTGCTTTGTCACCAGACAGAGGGGGCAGTGGGACAAATCTGTTGCTCCACACACTGCTCCCTCATGATGATGTTTTCCCCATCACATGTGAGAAGTGTAGCCCTCCCAGCAAGGACCCGTACTGGTTCCATTGGAGGCTCCTATGTTGGTAGAGAAGTGTCCAAGAATGCTTCCACCCGGGTTGGAACTATGTTGTGTGATGGCCTACATGGGGCTCCATCCTAGGACACTAAATTTTCCCTGTGTGATGAGGCCCTTAGTCACTCCAGTGCTGGATAGCATTTCAAACAAGCAGGGGAAATTATGCTGTTGAACTACAGCTCTAGCTGCCCTGGCCAGCACAGCTATGATAAAGAATTGTTGAAGCTGTAAAATCATGTGGAAAGCCACAAAGGCCCCACCCCTGCACAAAAGTTTCAAATAAACAATATGTTCAACATATATTTATCTTAATATAATGTTAAAATAATTTTATATAGGAAACAAGAACAGAAACCTCATATTAGGGATAGTGGAGAGAGAAGACTCTTGCTTAGCTTCTATGGCCGAGATATGAAGAACTCTCAGTGTTTTAATATGCATGCTAAACTGGCATGGTCCTAACTTCAGATTTGTTCAGAAGTAAAGTCCACTATGTTCAGTAGAGTTTATTCCTGACTTTGTTTGAATTGCAGCCAACTCTTCTAATTTGCATTCCAATTTACAAGATTCGAGAGTAACACATAACTAATAAACAGGCAAAATGTAATACTTGTCATAACAAATCATCCCAATACAGACATTTAACTGCCTTTTTAAAAGTATGGTTGACCTTAGGGTTAAAACGTGATAGGATTCAGTAAGGTTTACTGGGATTTAAAGCCCAGCTGTTTCTATTTATTTAGATTCAATTTTTTGCCATAATAAATAATTGCAATATGGGTATTTAACTACTTCTTTTTTTAAAAGAGAGCAACATTGACCTTAGGGCAAAAATAATAGCACAATCCCTTGTGTTCATATGTGACTGTGCTTCCAAGGAATTAATGCCTCCATTCAATACACACTTGCCTGGGAGTAAACTCTTTGAACAAAGTGGGATCTACTTCTGTATAACTATACATAGGATCATGCTCAGTCTTTACCTTACTAAAGAGAAAATCTTGTCTATTTATAATAGACTTGGCATTAATGACTTTTCCAAGGACATTGCTAGGAAAGTCTAGATATTTCTACTGTGGGGAAACATTCCAGGATTCAGGCTCTTGATATCTGCTTTTGACCTCCTAAAGCAGTGGTTCTCAACCCATGGGTCCCCAGGTGTTTTGGCCTACAACTCCCAGAAATCTCAATCAGTTTACCAGCTGTTAGGATTTCTGGGAGTTGGAGGCCAAAACATCTGGGAACCCACAAGGTTAAATCCTTGTGCTGGCAGGACTGAAGACCGAAGGGTCCTAGATTCGAATCCGGGGAGAGCATGGCTGAGCTCTATCTGTCAGCTCCAGCTCCTCATGCAGGGACATGACAGAAGCCTCCCACAAGGATGGTAAAAAAATCAGAAACATCCAGGTGTCCCCTGGGCAACGTCCTTGCAGACGGCCAATTCTCTCACACCAGAAGTGACTTGCAGTTTCTCAAGTCACTTCTGACGCACACAAAAAATCTATTCCATTGTAGCATATTTTCTGTACAACAAAGAACAGGCACATGCCATGGAGTGTGCGTGTTGCTATGTCTGGCTGTTTACAAATCACTCTAAATCAAGGAAAATTATTCAGCACAATAATACAAAGTCGGTAGGAAACCTCCCCACTTCATTAAACAATCCTGCAAGAAGTCTCCAACCCATGTAAAAACAAATTGGTTTACTATAATCTCTGGTACTTACTGTTGCCTTGTGTCTCCCATTTTTCAATAAAACCCCCTAAAACCTAATGAGAAGTTAGCTATCATCCTTTTTTCCCCATAGGCATTAAGCTGTATTTTCAACCCATCTTGTATCTGTCATTATTGGGATTAAGGTTTGATTATTATGGTTTCAACAAAATGGTCAGCCACTTTTCTTCAGAATACCCCCTAATGTCTCGTATTATTTACTTCAATCCAAGATTGCAGAATGCTGAATATGCACTGACAGCACAAATCAGCTAGCAATCGGAAAGGTCAAGTTTTCTCCCTAACCTGTTTCTTTCACACCAGTTAGACCTTGCAAAGGATCAGCAAATGCCATAACAGTTAACATCAAACCAGTCTCTTTCCCCCTGGGGCGAGAAGCATCAAGGACTGAAGACAATGTGTAGAAAGAAAAAGAGAGGAGGAGAAAACAAAACACGTCTGCATTTTTTCTTTTCTTTTTTTCTTTAAAGATGAAAATGCTTCATCCTGAGACGTGTGCTGAGAATATTAAAACAGACATTTCAGAGCTGTTTAAAGGAAAATGTTTCCTGATTAAAATAATAGCCAGTCTCTAACATTTGGTGCATTTGCCTTTTAGAATTAATGCAGTTTCACGCCATTTTCACTGCCATGGTTCAATGCTATGGAATCCAAGGATGTGAAGTTTGCTGAGGTGCCAGCACTGTTTGGCAGTGAAGGTAAATATCCTATAAAACTACAACTTACATGATTCCATTACATTGAACCATGGCAATTAAAGTGGTGTCAAACTGCATTTATTCTACAGTCTACAGCAGGGGTCCTCAAACTAAGGCCCGGGGGCCGGATACGGCCCTCCAAGGTCATTTACCCGGCCGTCGCTCAGGGTCAACCTAAGTCTGTAACGACTTGAAAGCACCCAACAACAACAACAATCCTATCTCAAAAGCAGGTCCACACTTCCGATTGAAATACTAGTAAGTTTATATCTGTTAAAATTGTTCTTCATATTAATTGTTTTGTTTTAAAGTGGGTTTTTTGCACTACAAATAAGATATGTGCAGTGTGCATAGGAATTCATTCATGTTTTTTTTTTCAAATTATAATTCGGCCCTCCAAGAGTTTGAGGGACTGTGACCTGGCCCTCTGTTTAAAATGTTTGAGGACCCCTGGTCTACAGTATCAAATGTTTGGCTCAGTATTTTATTTTTGACTCATATCTAAACCGTTTGAAGGTAATCTTTTCCAAATGCCTGGTTGCTGAGTGCCTATGCTAAATATTTAGTGGAAGATTTGTAATTTTTCTTTCCTGGATTCACCCATTTCATCCTAGGTTGGACTACCCCTCAAATTTTTCCTGTGTCAAAAAACGCCCACCTCTCAGAGCTGCGGAGAATACAAGTTATTATAAAATATATTTATATCCTGCATGCCAGGAAGGGCAAGGAATGCAAATCCATAAAATTAGAACAAGGGTAAGCCTGTGTCATGGCCCCAAATGACCCACTAACATTGCTTTTCCTGCAAATGAAAAGGATGTCAAAAGAGGCCATTGTCGAACTCTGGCATCACACTGGCCTTGAGGGACATTGAACTTTTTTTTTCCCAAAGGGATAAAGTGTCAAGCTTAAAGCTGGAAAAGTCACTTTTTCAGAAAGGTCACAGCTCTCAAATGCCTCGTCCAGCATGGCCCCTGGCTATATTGGCTGGTATGTTCTGGAACCTGTAGTCCTTCCAACCTCTGTGCATGCTTCTTTCTTACACCCCACCCCAGGTCTATTTTGAAATAATGTTCAAGCAATTAACTACACTGCACTTAGGTCAGTGTAAGTTTGAATCAGCTCCTGAACAGCAAAACTCAGTGCTAGTCTGGGGTAATTTGGGGCCACCTTAATGTAGCTAAAATAGGGGGGAAACTCAGATCCTGATCTAGGGCCTGTCAGGATAGTTGAACCAGTTCCCAACTGGAACCAGGCACCACTGTCATCTCATGTTCCCTGGGCTCAAATGGCCCTCTCCTCCCACCCCCCCCCCCCACCCCCACCCCCACCTCATGTCATGGTGATCCCCAGCTGCAACACAGCACATAGCTTCTTCTTGGAGCTCTGGTCAACATAGATAGGTGTTGTGTTGCAGCTGGGGACAGCCAACAGAGGCCGAGGGACCTCTAGAGTAGGGGTCCTCAAACTTAGTCTTGGGGGCCAGATGCGGCCCTACAAGGTCATTTGCCCGGCCCGCATTCAAAACCTTAGAGTCAAGGTTGCCCTAAGTCTGAAACTACTTGAAGGCACACAACAATGAAAATCCTAATTAACTTGACTCTCTCACCAGCCAAAAGCAGACCCACACTTCCCATTGAAATACTGGTAAGTTTGTGTTGGTTAAAATTGTTCTTCATTTTAAATGTTATATTGTTCTTTCCCACACACGCGCACGCACACACACACACACATATCTCATTACAAATAAGATTGTTCTTTTTTTTTTTCAAACTATAGTCTGGCCCCCCAGCAGTCTGAATGACTTTGAACTGGCACCTTTGTTTAAAACATATGAGGACCCCTGCTCTAGGGTTTCTGCCCAGCCATGTTGAACCAACACAGCCAGGAACTGGGTAGTAGAGATTCTCTCCCACATTCAAAGCAGCCAAGGGAGTTCCAAAGGCAACACTGTATGGACCTAAATCAGTGTCTGAGATGCCGGATTGGGCCTACATTAATTGTCAGTGCTGAAGGCCCCTAAGAGAACTCTATTAGATTAGTTTTTCAGTGGCCCCGAAACACTATACAGTTATAACACTTTGACCCCACTTTACCTGACATGGTGCTATCCTATAGACTTTTTTGTAGCTTGGGAAGACATAACATTCCTTCATTCCTCGGCTTTAAATACTCTCCTTTAAAATTATAAAACAAGAATCTGTAAAATAATAAACTCATATTATCCAGTTTAATGCAGTTCAATCTGAATTACATGAGTCTATACGAACCATATAATCCAGTTCAAACTGCATTATATGGCAGTGTAGATGGAGCCTATGTTAGTGCTGATAAGGACTGTTCTCAAACTGAATTCTCAAATTCATGACTCCAAAGCAGGTACTTGTCTGCATAGCACCAAAGGTGAATGTGGCATATGGATGACAATGACCTTTTGAACATCAGGAGGGGATACTCACATTTCACGATACCTTACCTCTATATTTTTTCCTTCCTTCTGTCTTATGTCTCCATGGGAATTTGAGATTTACAAACTTTCATAAGATGAAATAAAGAAACTAACTCTTCCCAGAATCAGGTAGATTGCCATATGGCTTCTGTAGCCAGTAGTGACACAGAGGGAGGGGTAGGGCAGGACAGGCATCCCATGTCCCCAGGCTGCCTGTGTCTGAGAAGCATGGAATTGCTGTCTAGTTGACCCCTAACTAATTCATGGGAAAACTCAACTCCAGCTTTTAAAAAAATCCAAAATACAGAACATTTCTCATCACAAGCATTTAGGATAAAATGTAATACTTTTATTAGCTTGGCTTAGTATGAGTGGATTGTGAAAAGCAGCAAACAGTATCTGTAGCCTTACTATAAAGCATTCTCCTTTAATTTTATGGGTGCCTTGCATTCCCCTGCAGCAAGCTCACACTCTTCTTTTAATCTTCCCAATAAAACTGTCTGAGCTTCTCAGCTAAGCATTCATTTAACAAACCACAAATTCAACAGACCTTGACTGTTTTCAGATTGGGGAGAGAGAGAGAGAGAGAAAGAGAGAGGCAGTCTATTGCAATCTTCTGGTTAAGCAGTTGAAAGGTATATAGTGTAGCAACGGGGCAGCTAATTATAGGCACTCTTAAGAATCAATGAACCCAACAAACAAAAATAGTGGTATATTTTAGTGGCATCTTGAAAATTAACCAATGGTATGTCTATCATCCACTCACACCCCCCCCCCCCCCCCCAAAAAAATATCCCCTTGAATTAATTCTTCTTCCTTTAGAGATGGATAGCTCCAGTTCTCAAAGGAAAATGAAAAGATAGAACAAAATCATCTAAAGCTTTTAGGGGCAGCATCAGCAGCTGCTTATGAAACATCACAGAAATAAGTGAAAATAAACAAACGTGGAAGGGTCCAGCATATTTCTGGAAGAGGTACAGAGGGAAGCCTGATGCCCTTATCAGAGGGCATAGCAAGCTAGCAGGAAAGCTTGGAGAAGACAATGATGCTGGGGGAAATGGAGGGAAGAGGGAAGAGGGGCAGACCAAGGACGAGATGGTTGGATGGTATCCTTGAAGTGACTGACTTGACTTTGAAGGAGCTGGGGTTGGCCACAGCCAACAGGGAGCTCTGGCATGGGCTGGTCCATATGAGGTCATGAAGAGTCAGAAGAGACTGAACAAACAAACAACAACAAGCTAGCATTAGAATGCTGTGAATTGTTAATTCAGATCAATGCCCATGGTTATGTTGTAGCTAAGCACATCCAGTGTGGATACTGGTCATAACAGTTACTAAATGCTGCTGCTAGAGATACTCAAGAACTGTGTGCCTGAACAGAATCAAATTAAAAACTAGATTTCCCATCCTGGCATTAGGCAGGGTAACTTAAGGCAAAGCCACCTTAAAGCAGAGGGTCTACCCTAGCAAACCTTTTCTATCATTACCCCAATAGCCCCATGCATATGGGATATATTGAGTATGGTGATCAGATCATGATATGAATAAACATAACAGTTTAAATAATGCACCAGTAAGGCCTTTTCGCGAACCACCATGAGAATTTCGGGGGGGGGGGCTGAAGCCCCTCAAGCCCCCCCCCCCCCCCGGCTACATGCCTGGCAGTCCCCTGTTCCTCCTGCCCGTGTGTTGCAACAGTCCCTGGCCATGATATTCCACCTGCATTTTCCCTGGGGTTTGTTCTGACATCAGGCAGAGCAACTGGAAGTGCTGGAGAGGGAGGGAGGAGAGTATGGGGGCTTTCTCCCTTTCCTCTCTCTCTTCTCCTTCACTCTGCCTGGCAACAGAGCAAGCCTTGGGGAAAAGGTAGGTGACATGTCATGGCCAGAGACTACTGTAACATCTTTTGTTCAAGACTTTTGACCTCATTACATGGAGAAAAATGAGCCTCCTAGCACGCTACTAGGATGCTTCCTCCTTCGGAGCCCGCTCAATGCCATTACATGTCATAAGGCAACTTATGGTGGAGCTCCATAGAGGAAATGTCCTGTCAGCTTCCTACGAGGCTTCTCTAGGAAAAGGGGACGGTTCCAGTGTTCCATAAAGAATAACTGGGGGGAGAAGCCAGCACGGATGCTTCCCCCCTTGGGATAAGGTAAGAGGTGCAGCAGGCAATTCAGGATTTACACACTGCATAGTAATTCCCCCCCTTACACACCCCTCATCAATGTGATGAGGTCCGTATACATTTTGTGCACTTGCACCTAAAAAATTCTTTCGTCCATAGAAAATTACATTTTCTGAGCTGAAAACATCATTTTGTTCATTTTTCTGCAGAAATATTAATTTTCATGCAGAAAATACTGTTCCCTCCATCCAAAAGGCTGCTTTTCCAATTCAAAGAAATTCTTTTGTAGGGGCTGAATAAGCCTCAGTTTTATGAGGGTATACAGATGTGCAATTGTGGGACCAGAACTGACAAATTGATTCAATTGCACTATTGAAGGTAGATGTGCTATCAATTGAACTTTCAATAATATCAGTGTAGTGGAAAATTCTGTTGTTTCCTTCAAGACTGAACTCAGTGAAGAATTGCCTCTCTGTATATGCCCATGATTTCTTCACTCCGTGAAATGGTATTGCTAGATGCAATCTGGTAGGAATCTTGAGCAGTGTATATGAGCATGTAGAAATGGTCCATGCAAAGGGCATATTAAATGGAATTTAGGGACAAAAACCACTGAGAAATGCCACTGCTTTGGTATTCATCATCATCATCAAGGATATCATCTTTGTCATTATTAATCTCTCTCTTTGCATTACTGCCACTTTATCTCAGTTAATGACCCAGTCCCCATGCCACCTTTCTTTAATGCTATGTCTTTTTTCATTAAACATATACTAAGTTAACAGAGATTATTGCCATGTCATTCCATGAGCTTCTTGTTGCAGTGCCTCTCTTGAAGACTTGATTTTAGCACTTGGGTACATTTGAACTTCTCCAATGCAGGTTGTCTTCATGCCATAATATTTAATTGTGCTGTCATCTGGTGAAAAGTAACATGTTAAAAGAATGGTCCTTCTTTTTCAAGGAGATTTCACTCCAAGTGGCCAGCTACTGGTCAAAGGACATTTAATATAATGCCAAGTTTTAAACTTTGTGTTTCTTAAAAACATTACAACTGTACTCTTGGTTTGCTTCTGATACGATAAATAAATAAGGAGATTTCACTTACGATACCCTATTTTTTATTTTTAAAATGAAAAGCCCAAAATTAATTTTTCCTCAGCATCAACAAAGCAAAAAAGTGTGTTGTGTGTATTTGTATGTGTAACACATTTTACATGAAAAGTAAGAGCATTCCTTGGTTTTAATGAACTGCGTCCAAATTGCCAAAATGAAAGAGAGATCCAACATATTTAGGATTACTTTCAGTAGCTCTTATTTTGAAAGTGTTCTAATGGAGAGGCAATTAAAATGGGGCCTGGAAGCTGCATGAAGCCTTTCTGGCCCCCAGTGTAATCCCCATACTTTCTTCTCCCAAGCCTCTAAAAACCTCCTCTAGAAACCTCTGGGAGCACAAAATGTACACTCTGGTATGTTTTTGGTCAAAAGAGAAGGGAAGGGAATGCAGAACACTTACAGATCCGTACATTTCTCAGAAGTACATCCCTCACCAACCTTGTATCCCAAAACAAAGCACATTAACTTCAAGAGACTTAAGTGCATAAAAATAACATGCTACAAAAGAAATGCTATTCAACACTTTTTAAACTATGTGGTATCCCATATTGGCATCCCATATTGGAAAAAAGGTGATATAAATCAGATAGATAAACTAGGAAACACGTATCTGCAAAAATGATGGCAAACATTATCTACATAAACATTTTGTCTGTCTGAAAATTATATTGGACATGGTGAGGAGAAAAGGACTCCAAGTGAAAATAACTTGCATCAGACACAAACCAATGTAGCTATGGCCACAGTCTGTCTCCCAATCCAATCCCTTAAAGCTAACCATAAAATCCAGCCAGCTGCATTGAAGAATGGAGTTCTTCAGCACAGGAAAGCAGGGTGCTGAAGGATGATGCCTCCTGCCACTTTCCATCAGTGTTTGGTCGTGTGTGCCAAGAAGCAGGTCCTGACATAACTCCATGCTGGAGGGGCTGGTGGACATCTTCCTTCGGCATCTCACTCTTACCTACTTATTTACTTAGGCGATCCCCCGTAGTCCAAGGATGATGGTCCTCCAAGGTCAGTATTCTGTCGGTGGGTCCGTAGGTGACTGTGGAGCCCAATTCTTGAACTGCATCTTATCCCACAGTGAGGGCATTGGTTTCCAGGTGGAAGGCGGTCCCGGTCGGGGTCAGCTGGATGTGGCTTCCTCATTGCACATTTCTCTCTTTTGCCCTCCATTCATGCCTCTTCAAACACCACAGCACTGCTGGTCACAGCTGGCATCTCACTCACCAGTGCCACAAAATGCAGTCCATTGGTGCAACTGGCTACATTTTAAGGTGGATTTTGAGGAGATTTCCAAGGGTACCACCATTAATGCCACCACTGTAAATGTGAGTCAGAAACAGTTACAAGGTTGTAAGTCTCACTTACAACATTGTAACTAATACAATGTTAGTCAACAGGTTTGTTAAGACACATCTGGGGTTTTTTACAGACAAAAATGTAAATCAGATATGACTGAAACTTTGAGTTATTTTTTTTATTAAGATGTGTGTATCACCTTTCACCAGGAGCCTTGATCTGAGGAACAACTGACAACACATTTAAACATTTTGATAAACCTTTTAAAATGGACTAAGATAACAAAATAATTTTAAAATAGACAGTTAAAACAGCTAGAGACCTTTCAAGGGGCAAAAGGCGAGGAATGTTGAAAGGTGCAGTTCAACAGCTTCTTGGACCCTTTTACATTATACAGTTATAATGCTAATATCCTGCTAATGTTCCTGGGATTTGGAGTTTAGGGGACAGGACCTTTAGAATTGTTAGCCAAGGAGCTCCTCTGATTCCTCTGACCAAACTAGAAATCCCACAATTCCACAGGAGTTAACCATGACAGTTTAAGTAGACTTAGCGTTATGGATAATGTGATAGGACTTTATGCTCCTTGCTCTTCTCCTTAGAAGGATCTTTGACACTAAAGAGACATGTGAAAAGATGGAAAAGCCTCCCTGAGTTCACTCTCCCCTCTTTGATTTATGAATTTATATGCACCTCTGTTGTATGTTCCAACTCTGCTTGCCTGTTCATGTCTATTTATGTGACTCCACTTTTAAACAAAAATGTTATTCTAGCTTCAGTAGTTCAGGACATTTCAACAAGTAAAATATTATTCCACTGGTTATCATGGGGGTGGGAAAGAGAAACAGGTCTTCTAGGATTGATGTATGATGCAGGCAAACTCGGGTAGTAAAACATCCACCTGTTAAAACAATCACGCTGCTGCACTCAGTTTCTTTGAGACTTCCTGAGGAGATGTGATTTGTTATTTGACTCTGCAACTCCGAGCAAAATCATCCATCAAGCTGTTTAAAGTTTCGAAGCATCACCCGTGCATGGAGAAAAAAAAATTAATTCTGAAACAAAAGTCAAGATTATGCTAGCTCACTGTGCTGAGTGCTTAAATGTAACCTTTTGATGAGGGATGTGACACCTTCCATTAATAATGTTTTTAAAACCTTTTTCTAAAACAATAGGGGTTGGTGATACATGATAAAATCCACTTCTCTCAACAAGTTGCCACCTGGAAGAAACCAAAAGGTGAACAACATCAATCATGGTAGTCATTCATACTGAATTTGCTCACTTGCCTGCAGATACACAGTAAACCCCTGTAACAGCAGAATCCATACCCTCAATTTCACCTGCTAGTGCCCAGGGTGGGGAGGAGGAGTGGTTTCTGAAGGAATTTGCTATGTCCTCTTGGTGATTCTATGGTATATTTCCCCCGGGTGTTATCACAGAGTTGAATTGGTGGATCTATCAAAATTTCATCTTCACTGGCATTGTAATGCTTCATTTACAAATTATGCAAGATAATTAATTCCAGAACTGCAGAAAGGCAGTTAAACTGTTTACCAGAATATGACCATTGGACCACAAAGCATCACAGTTGCACAGTGAATGGAGAGGTGTGATCGTGAGGACCATCCTCCTGGTAAGTTGCCACAATCCTGCGGCAGCTTCATGAGTTAAAATCCCATGTTATTTATTGGCATTTAATTGTGTCCATGGTGTCAGCTTATCATGATCCAGTTGAGAACCTGGACATGGGAATCTTGCTATATATAATAATCCAATGTATCCATTTTCAGGGTGCTTTCTTAAGAACAACAGCAGCCTCCTCAACCATATGTGTTGGTTCTTGGTAGGAAGAGTGAGGTGATCACTTCAGGTAACATATGCTGAAGGAGAAGGAATAAACCAAATTGATGTGTCTTTGGTCTCTCAACTCACCTACTATACTTCAGTTCAGTCGTGGATGCTTCCTTGTCACCAGTGTTGATGACAGATTCCCTTGCCATGATTTCCACAACTTGAAGGAAAGCACCATCTTATCCTTTGCCTGCAGCAAAATGTCTTGTTCTGATATTATTAGGGAAGTGGAACACTGTTTCAAAGCAATTTCCATTCTCATTCTGACCCGGCCTCTACATCACAGAAGTTTTTTTAGCTGTTCAGTATGTAAGAAAAAAGAATGCATCATGTGCCCAACATCTTAAGGAGTGTGTCTAGAGATTGGCTCTTACAGGGAGAGCTTCCGCCTGGAAGCCTTGATCAGACAAAAGTGCCAGAATAATAGAAAATGGATGTGCTGAATTGTTAATTTTAATGTTTAAACATTTACTACTTGGCTATAAGAATTTGGTAGAATGGAATATTTCTTTTCCTAAATAAATAGAAATAATGATTATCATTAATCACTATTATTGGATAAATGTTAGACCTAACCTTTTATTAACTTTCTGTATAACAATTAGCTAATAGGACAAGTTATATTTCAAATTTGCAATAACCAAATGGATAAATTAGAGAAAGAAATGTATTATTAGCAAGCTAAAAAGATGGAGGAGGCTTAATTAGGAGGTAACTATAGCAGCAGGAGAAAAGATAGGAAGTCACTTCTCTTTCTTATTATACTCCCACTCCACACACACACACACACACACACACCTCTTCATTTTCTTCTCTGTCTTCATCCATACTGCAGAATTATAGTCATTTAGCACCACATTAATTGCCATGGCTTAATGCTATAGGATTCTGGAATTTGTAGTTTTGTGAGCTAGTGAGGGAAGAGGGGGGAAAGTAGGAGAATTCAACCTCCTTAATATCACAGATCCATCACACAAGAAAGATGATGGCTACATTGCGGGATTGGCATCTTTCAATGGGATTTTCCCATTAATGGCATGAGACAGGAAATCACAAAGAGTAGGTACTGGGATGTACATGACACTGGTTTGCCTCCCTTGTGCAATAAAGTCCAAAGTGTATTTACTAACTCTAGCTTTGCCTTACCATCCACAGTGGGGAGTGAGAGTCTTAAGATAGGAAATCTGGGTTTCATATAGTGGCTCTCCATATGAGTTGGAGCCCTGATTTTCAAGGAATTCAACTCACGTTGGTGACCTCTATGAATGGTGGAAGCTTTCTGATTTAGACCCTCTGGCACTGATTTTACATATAAAGAATGAAGGAAATGCATTGAATTCATCTGAAATCTCCTATCTAATTGTGTTTATTCCCTCCTAAACTAAATGAATGAAAAATAGAGTCCAATGCGCAGCTGGCTGAGTGGCGCAGCTGGCTGAGTGTCAGCTGCATTAAGATCACTCTGACCAAAAGGTCATGAGTTCGAAGCCAGCCTGGGCTGGAGTGGGTGTCCAGCCATTGTGTAGCCCGTTGTCGACCTTTGCAACCCGAAAGACAGTTGCATCTGTCAAGTAGGAAAATAAGGGACCACCTTGTGTGGGAGGCTAAATTTAACTAATTTATGAGGCCATAAAAAAAGAAGACTCCGGGGAATGTGGAATGCGGAAGAACTTCATCGGTGTCGCTGATGGACGATGAAAAGCAGCAGCTCCCCTGACGGCCAGGAAAAAAAAAAGTTAAATAGCCTTGGTGTATTTGTGTGTTAAACGTTGTTTGTCAAAACTGGCATTGAATGTTTGCCATATATGTGTTGACTGTAATCCGCCCTGAGTCCCCTGCGGGGTGAGAAGGGCTCTGCCCCGGAGTGTGGTGGAGGCTCCTTCTTTGGAAGCTTTTAAACAGAGGCTGGATGGCCATCTGTCAGGGGTGCTTTGAATGCAATATTCCTGCTTCTTGGCAGGGGGTTGGACTGGATGGCCCATGAGGCCTCTTCCAACTCTATGATTCAATGATTTCAGTGAAGAAAACCCAGAGTGGGAGAAATGGGGCAGAGAAGTATCCACCTTGTTATCCCAGGGCACATTTTATTGGTTGCTCTCCAATTGTTTTGGGGGATTAATAGTAAGAGACTGAGCCATGGCAATAGAACTGTTTTCTCATACTACCTCATCACACTAGAGAATGAATCCACTTTAAATCCAGTTTCTTCCTCCTGCAGAATTCTGGGGTTTGTAGTTTAGGGAGGAACCTTTAACAGCTTCACTAAACTACAAACTCCAGAATTCTGCTGGAGGCATAAACTGGATTTAAAATGGATTCATTCTCTAGTGTGATGAGGTAGCTAGTCCATTCATAGATCACCCCACTGAATCCTGGTATAACTTTGTATTTATTTCTTTTTCAAAGTTTATAAAACACACACATTTTTGCATTGCAATAGATCTAAAGATAGCAAACATTTTAGTTTTCATATATCTTCAGGATCCCTTTGCAGCATTGCCTGACAAATGAAGGATGACCCTGGCATTTCGCTGGAAGACAAATTTCCCCTAACTTTGATTTGCCTACGCATCTACAAATATATGTTCAAAATGTAGAATAATGCTTTGGCTGGAGAAGTGATTATGCAAAAACTTTGCACAGCTGGAAAAATTATGCTGGCTATATTGAAACATTTTTAGCTAAGAAAAAATAGTCTGAGTAGGAATATGATCACTATGTATAAATATATCAGAATGGATAATGAATAGACGTGGAAAGCTATTTAAGATAAAGTCAGGACAGCTGTGAGTAAAAGTAATGATTACAAATTGGGCATTAACAAATTTGGAATAAAACCCAGGAGAAGATATTTGTTCTGCAAAATTCAACAAAACACCCAGGAGCAGCAGAAGGTGGGTTCTAAGATTGGGTTCAGAGAATAATTACATTTTTGAATTGAGGTAATGATAATCATCCTGTCCGTTAGGATGAGGCAGGAATTTTTATTTCTGTTTGGAACCCTGTTCTGTAAGGCAGAATCTGTCACGAATCAGATGCTGTGTGAAACCAGTGGTGCAATTGGGAGTTGTAGATTGGTGAAATACCAACATTCCTTTGGCAGAGAAGACTAATGACCTTGTAAAACTCCAACTCCCATGATTCCATAGCATTGAGCCATAGCAGTTAAAGTGCATTAATTCTACAATGTAGATGCATCCTAGATCTTCCCTTTTTTGACCTTTTTGTTGTCTGAGATTTTTTTCTCAATGCCTACACATCAGGTTGCCAGGTAAAAGTAAATTGTATTTGCTAAAAGTTGGAACTGTGTTCATTCAGATCACTTGAAATTCAAAAACGGGTGCTTCAAACTGTTCATGACAAAAAAAGATCAAAGTCAAAAACAGAGGATTGAGAAAGTTACAATCACCCAATGGACAGAATAGTCCAGTGTGGGAGCATAATTCCTAAATGGCTATGAAAATGTAGGGACGAATATGTCGTCCATAAGACAAATCAAATTAGATTCCAAAATCCTTGCTCTCAGCAGCCATGCCCATGGAGGCTGAAACAGAAGCAAGTGCCATACAGAAACTAGATGTCTGAAGGCAAGGATGCACTCTGAGCCCCAGCATCTTGTAAAGGGTTGACAATTCTTCACTCAGACCAATCCTTTAAATTGACTCAAGATACCATCGCACCAAGTGAATTTCAAAGATGCACAAAAGGAATGATCAAGTGATTCAAAGTAGAAAGTAATATGCATATTGGCTTCATTGTTGTCCTCATTGTTGTTATGGGTCTTCATGTCATTTCCAAAATATAGTGACCCTAAGGGAAAGCTATCATAGGGTTTTATTGGCTAGATTTCTAAAGCTGACAGAGAGTGTGACTTGCACAAAGGTCACACAAAGGTTTCTATTGCTGAATGGGGATGTGAACTCTGATTTCCCAGAGTACTAGTCCACCACTCAACCACTGTAACACAGTACAATTATATCTTGGAGATAAATGAAAAAGTTGGTGAACCATATGTCACACACTCCAGACTCATTAAGAGTTCCCATTGCTTCAGAATTGAGGGAACTTGCAAGTATCTGACAATACTGATATAATCATGTATTGACTAGGGAACATACAGGTAACATTTGGGCTCACAGGTCCCATAATTGGTAAGCAAATTTTACCCTTGAACAGTCAAGGTAATTCCATTAGTAGTGAAGGTTCAGAGCTCACCTATCCACAATGAAGTTTCTTGGTAGTGTATCACCAAGGCATCTCATAAAAAGAGTAAACGAACCAGCAAAAAAAGATGCAAAGAGGGCAGATTTTGTATAAAATTTGAATGTATTAAATATGCATTCAACACTATCTATTCTGATTCATTATGTAATTTGAGTCATGAAATGCAGTGTGTTTGAGGTGGAATGAGTGCAAACAGCAATAGAATGTAGAGAAACAATTTGAAAAGTATTAAATGATTTGCAAAGCTTGAATCATTATTTAGAAGCATTAATATGACACATAAAAGCCATTCTTAAATAAGCAGCAGTAGTTTGATGTCCCTTACCATGTTGCTATATCCCTCTTTCTTTGAAATAACTTATTTGATGGTCTCATTTTTACTGGCACACAGCTCCAAAAGTTTTAGCACATCAGTGGCTCTAAAGTGCAAGACAGTCATCTATTTCTGTGTATATTCTGCACTGGTCACTGTATGCAAAGTAAAGATAAAGGCTGTGCTGACTCTTGAGTATATCTGTCTAACACAGGATGGAGAGCTTTCATGCTATGGGACATTCAATTTTGGTAGCATGACACTATAAATAATAGAATCCCATAGGATAGTGCCTATACAATTAAAGAAATAACAAATTACATTAAAATTGAATACCACATTTCTCTCCAGTCTCATTCACCATGTGTAGAGTAATAATGAAGTTCTGCCTTGATATTCTGGGATATAGGGCTGTGTGGAAGGCCCCCCTCTATCTGGACATATGAGAAGGAATCTGCCAGAAGCTCTGGAGAAGCCCTGGTGATTCAAGATAATGCTTTTGTAGTTTTATATCTTGCATTAGAGATATATCTGGAGTACTGAACCCCTCTGCTCCATCAACACCTAAATGGATATGTCAGAGGTTCCCTACAGGAAACAGGTGAGTCGTGTGGGAGAAGAGTGGAGGTGCAATAACCTTATGCTCCATCACCCCGTCCAAGGTCTCAACCTGTAAGGTCAATCTAAGCTCAAAGAATAGAAAAAAATCTACATCTGATACAAATGTTCCATCACAAAGTTCTACAAGATATTGGGATATTCAATCATGGAAAATTTGCAGCTAGTATGCATTTGACATCATACCTATTATGTTATAGCACTCATTACTTCCATGAGCAAATACAGTTAGTCCAAAGTAGAGATGGAAATAATAATTGGCAATACATTTTTTAAAAGTTTGAAAAATATGTTTCTTGAGTGATAAGAAATCTTGATGTGAAGAATCCCGAACTGCTGAGAAACATCACAGTTTGAGATATATTACATAAAAAATTGAGATTTTTTGGAAAAAATGTGAATTTCCCATAAAATAAATCTCAACCATACCATTTTCTATTCATGAAATAGAATAATCATATTTTCTGTGCAGAAAATTCTGTTTCCTTTGCATAAAAGGCTAATTTTGTGCAAATAAAACCATTTGCAGATCCTATACAGGATAAATCCCAAACTGTGAGTAGCTTTCAGTGGTTTTTAAATATTTTCTCTGAGTATGAAGAAAATTGCTAAAATTGCAAAAATTACTTCAAGAATGGAATTAATGAAAAATTATACCCTTAGCCTAAAGTCACGTGTGAATAGCCTATTAGCAAAGGATTGCAGTCCTACACTGGGGTGCATTGAACTTATGGGATCAGTGTGAGAGAATGTGAAAGAACCAAAATTCTGAATAGTGAGATTTATGCCACTCATTTAACATTGTTTCCATACTGGCCACTCATACTCTGAATGCTTCAAGTTCACCAGATGCTTTATATGATGTCAAAACACATTCTCCCTAGCTGCTATGTTGTACTTTTAGATCTTACAGTGTCTGATGTCTCTTTTTTTCTCAACACAGTATACTTAGACATTCGCGCTAAGGATCTGGGCTTGTATTGCACACAAAGTGACAAGCTGTCACATTCGATATTTTTTCAAATGCCCATTTACTTATGTGATAAAGCCAGTTTCACAGTAAGCCACCCATTATCACTTACGGAGAAGGTGAAAAGGTCAGTAGTCAAGGGAGTTATGTTTGGATGTTATATGACAATCTTTCACAATAGAGGCACTCTAGTGTGCAAATCTTGTCCATGTCAACTGTGGTTCTGTAACAGAATCAGTATTATGAACTCAGAAAATATTTTTCCCAAACAGCATCTATTAAAACAGGATGTAAAACCCTGTTTTCTTTAGCTAAAATTGGTTACACTAGCTACCGAAGATGCACAGATTAAAATCTGCCAAAACCCACACAATTATTCCCTTTTGATGCCATGATTATCCATTGAAATGCCCGTATAGAGCCATTCCATTTTATAAGTTGCTATATTTGTTCTTTTTTATTTTATTTTTTAATGATAGTGAATGTATATCAATGATAAGTAATTTCCCACAGTAGTCCCACTGAAATGGATTAATTGTTAGCTTCTTTTATGCAGCAGTAACAGTAAGAAACATGATTCCACATATCCATTCATTTAGCATAGTGTATAAATTGGCTTTTATTCCCATTGGCAGCTTCACACTTACGTATATAATCACTTGATGTCTGAAAGATTGACTTTTACAGGGCTTACTGAACCATCACCACAAAAAGGCAGAACTTGGATACTACCTCAGATGATGCACATCTTAAATGACACCAAGCTGCTAGATAATGACTTTACTGTCTCAAGTAGTGGGGAGTCCAATGATGTTCAGGTCTCAGCTATACACGAAAATCCTCAAAGATAAATAAATAAGAAGGAAAAAGGATCAATGCTGTGAGCTAAACTGGTATTTTCAATGCCAGCTCAAAATGTTTTGCTTTCAGAGACAAAAGAACAAAATGCCAAACACATAAACTCCCATGTGCAGAAGTTATTTGGACTAACATCACGCCAGGGACTTTATCACACCAACCTACTATTCTGGTACAATTGCATTAGCATAGATAATGAATACATACCACACTGAGCATATTCAATATCACACTAAGAATAACAACAACAACAACAACAACAACAACAACACTTTATTTATATTCTGCCCTTCTCCCCAAGGGGATTACAGCATATAAACAGACAGGCAAACTTTCAAACACTACATTTCAGTAGCACAATTGCACCAGTTTGCCAATCCGTGATCTGGCGCACTCCCATATCCTCACCTTCTTGCACTTTGTTCCATTTATTTTTAAAGAAACTGTACAATTTCAGTACTAAAAACAAAAAAACCCAAAAAGATAGATGATAGATAGATAGATAGATAGATAGATAGATAGATAGATAGATAGATAGATGATAGATGAAAGATAGATAGATAGATAGATAGATAGATAGATAGATAGATAGAATAAAACAATCATATTGAAAATAGCAGGAGGGTATGAGGAGAAGAGAGCAGGGCCTGGTAGGCAGTAATAATGTAGTGGGATGGGGAGCTATTGAGTTTTACCTCTCAATAGCAAGGGATGGGAGAATCACAGTGGAAAGGCAAGATGCACATAGCAGTTTGCCTGCTTCATGTGATAGAAACCTAGGAGCAGCAGGCTGTACAGAACAAATTGTATGGAATACACCATTCTTTTTTTTTCAAGACAAAAGAAAAGTTAAAGAGTTGCCATTGCTCCACTTCTCCCCAACATAAGATGTTTGAGATGAGTGCCATGTTTCATCTCATGATGGAGCTAGCCTAGGTTACGTTAATTATATCATCCATTAAGGTGGACATAAAGCACTAGCCATATTTGAGGATACACTAAAGGATATTGTTAAATAAATATCATGCATGCTTTGATTTGCCCATCATAATTTGTACCAGTCCATTGCACTGGAATTTATACAGTCATACATTTGGTAAAGACCCGATTTGCCATCTAGTCCAAAACCATTCTGCATGCAGGAAAATGTATTTATTTATTTACTATGCTGTATTATATGCCGCCTTTCTCACTCCAGGGAGGAACACAAGGCAGTTTGCAACATACTAATGGCAAAAATGCAATGCCAACATACATATAGATATTAAAAATCATAATAACCGAACACTAACATATAACTATAAATTGAAAACATTCAAACCATTAAACATGAGACATAAACAACATTGAAGCATTAAAAAACATTTTAAAAATCCTAGTATAAATATTAAAATCACATAATCCAAAGTAAAACTGAATCAAAGTACTCCTGACAGATGGACATCCGGTCTCCATTTTAAACCCTCCAAAGAAGAAGATTCCACCATAGTCCATGGCAGACTCTCCTGTATTTCAATACCAAATAGATCTTACAATCAGGTTCTTTCTAATGTTTAGGTGGAGTCTCTTTTCCTGCAATTTGAATCCTCTAGTTTGAATCCTCATATCTGTCTAGTTTGAATCTAGTTTGAATCCTCTTGTTCTAGTTTCCAAAGCAGCAGAAAACAAGCTTGCTCCATTATGTAATAATCCAGATGTCAACTCTTATTTTTCAGTGATGACAAAGATAATTTGAAATAGTGCATAACGAATTCAACCAATGACTTATAAAATATTGGAACATAATGTATTTATACACCACCATAAAAAAACCCTCTGCTTCCAATACACCCCAGAAAAGCAGTGCTGAAGAAGTGTTTTCTTTCCCACTACAAGAAAAAGTGACCCTGGCCAAGAGGAAAAGTGAAGGTTATGCAAGGGAAAAGTACTTTTGCTTGCTAATCAATTGACTTCCTGGGTGGGATGATTTTTTTTCACAAAGTGGCTGTTGATGAATAGATGCTTTTTTGAGAAATCAAGCTGCAGTTTATGTGGTAATGATTGGAAATGTCACAGTTTCCACACTGTTGGTCTGTGGAGAGCAGCTCGGAGCCTTTTAAAGTGTGTTGAAATATTGGATTGGCAAGCTGAGATAATGTAAGACTATTTCCAAATGATGGTGCAGCCATCAAAACATTACAGGGTGATTACTTTGCTAGCACTTCTGCTGCGGGGGTAAAAAAGGCTGAACTGGCTATAAGTGGACAGCTTTCGGAAACAACTGCTGATTCTACAATTTGGCCCACAGAATAATGCAGATGATGAAGTTCTCCTTTACATCAACTACTAACAACTTTTCCAACTTATGATACAGAACTCTGAAACATTTTATTTGGACTATCCATCCCAGAATCCTCAAGCAGATGCCAATGACAATGTGTCCCATGACAAGAGAGAATTATTAGTTATAAGCATTACTGGGGATTCAATTTTTTTCTGAAATAAATATCTGATTTACACAATTTCTTGCTTGTTGTTTGCATGAGAAGGGAAAGGTACAGGATTTTCTCTGCAGGGAACAGCATTTTGTTTGCAGAAAATAAAATGTTGTTTCCTGTGTGAAGAATGCTACTTTTTTGTACAAAAGGAAAACCATGCAAATTTTGTGCAGAACAAGCCTTTTCCATGTCTCACAAAGGGAAGAAAATGGCTAAAATTACTCTACACTTCCTTTGAGAACAAAATTAGCAATGAATTACACTCCTATGGCTCAGACAAGTACGCTTACCAGGGTGTCTAAGAGAAGAAAGAATTCAGGCAATGTATTGCCAAAGTCAACTGGTAACTTTTAAAAATGGTGCGTCAAAATACAGTGGGCCCGTGGTATTCACCAGAACACCCTGTGGATTCCAAAATCCATGGGTGTTCAAATTCCCATTGCATACAAAGACATAGTAAAGTGGTGTACCTTATATAAAACAGTGAACAATTTGGACAAGTGTTGCAGACAGCTTGAGGATCTGTGAAATAACAGGACACTACAGCCAGGTACACCTACACAATAGTGTACTGCTTGGCATATGGCAAAACAAAAGTTTTCTATTCTGTACATTTTTTCTCTATTGCCCTCCCCTCCCCCAGCATTCCCTGAGCTGTGGTTGGTGGGCTTTAATAAAGTTTGCCATCCTTCTCTCTTCACAACTTATTTAAAGAAGAACGAAAAGAGAGAAAGTGAAAAAATGAAGCATACATCTTCCCTCTGAATAATTTGTTGACTGGTTTGTTTAGAATGCTTGCCTAAACATGTCCTCATTTTCAACAAAAATATAAGAGATAATGCAACAAAAGCTAGATGATGCAGCTTGACACCATTTTAACTACCATAGGTTGCTGCTGTAGAAAAATGAACATCATGGTTTTGCAAGAACTTTAGCCTACACTGCCAAAGACTGCAAGTGCTTCACCAATCTGAAGATCCCAGGCATCCATAGCATTAAGACATAGCAGTTAAACTGCTTTATATTCCACAGTGTATAACCTACTGTCCCCAGTTATGGTGGATGATGCTGTCCTGTCATCACTGTTGAGGAGTGGGTAGTAAATAATAATAATAATAATAATAATAATAATAATATATTTGTAGACCATCATATCTCCCCAAAGGGACCCAGGGTGGTTTCCAAATATGTATGGCAAACATTCAATGCCAAAAAGGGAAAGACATTCAAACAGAATCACATCAGGACAAACCGAATAGTAGCCTATTTGGCTTCTGTAGGTAAGGTGAAGGTAGCTTTAGGCAGCAAAGTGGCTGGATATGGAATAAAAAAGAATTGCCACCCACATCCTACTGAACAGAGGTCTATAGTGTCAGAAGGCAGCTGTGTCATACTAGATGTGATCACTGGAACATCCATTTCCATCTCAGTAACAGGAAAAAAAGGCATTACCTTCATGGAAGGCTAGTAAATTAGACTCTTCTGGCTGTTCAAAATAGCATGAAATCAGTTACTTGTTCAGATTTAGGATAAACTTTTTGTGGTCCATTTGTCCCAATATTTTCTACTTTGCCTGGCAGATTCTCTAAAAAAAACTGCAGTGGAGATCTGCAAAAAATCAAAATGAATCTCACCGAGATAGTAAATAAGAGACCTACCAACAACTAAGGCTAAAGGGGTGGAAAAAAAGGTTCACTCTCCAAAGTATATCCATGTCAGTATACAATACATGCACCACCTTTTTTTATAAACAGTCATGATGTAGACCTACCATTTCAGTTTTCCCTGCTGATTTTTGAGACTCACATTTCCAGGTCCAACTGAATCCTTTTGGATTGAGCTGTTCTCCTTAGAGTTGGACCAATCTGGTCTCATCTGGAGGTATCACAAATCTATTAAAATCACTTTGGAATCCAGTTGATTTGACAGTGCATTAAATACACATGTATAGTACATTCTTTTCCATACTGAATAACTATTGGTTTGGACATCTCCTTGAAAATGGAACCACATATAGTATTGGAACAAAAGAGAATAGAGTCCTATAGTTTGCTTTGATCTACATCTCCTATAATCTCTTGCCTTTGGTATTCTTGATAAAAACTGATCAGAATTGTTGGACCAAAACATATGGTGGGCCACCACTGTCTGATTCCTAGCTTGAGAAAAAGGAAGACAAGAAAACCAGAATAAACGGTAGAACCATATAGTTCCCTTTAGTATACTTTTTGATATATCCAGGGAAAGATTGCTCTTTTTCCGATAAACTTTTCACAAAATTGTTCAAGACCATTGCCACAATTGGTAGCATGCCTTTCCACATTTTAAAATAAATATTTACTTCTTCTGAGGTTATTAACAGCCATTCTGGTCATATTGACTGTAACCTTAAAGTTTTCACTCAGTTGCCTTGATGGTACAGTAGGTTTTAGTATCTTTTTTGCTATCTTCCCAAAACACTTGCTGATCAAATTCATACTTTTGCAAGTTTCTATTTCTATCTGTAATTACCGTTCCATAATTGCTCCAAAGCAGCAACATCTGCTGTCTCTCATTACCATTTCTTCTCATTGCCTTAAAGCTTTTTAAGCACTTTGAAAGAATCTTGGATTATGTTATCATTATGTTTTTCTGATGCCTTCAGCAAAAATAAGGCAAAGGAAGTCAAAAATAATTCAGAGAGCTCTGATTTGTCAAGGAGCTTGGAGGAATACTGGACAAGAATGGATGTAGCTATTTCCATGGTAAACTTGCTTCCACAGTCGATTTTTTAAACTGCCATAAGTATCACTCAGTTTATGGGAAACTGCACCACATCATTGTTAACAGGTTGTGTTTTTGAAACAGATTGGGCATCCCTTCTCCAAAATGTTTTCAGGCAGAAGTGTTTGCGATTTTAGATTTTGGGGAAACAGGGTTTGAAATGTACATGTCGGTATATATGCATGTATGGAATATCTTGGAGATGGGACCCAAGTCTTAGCATAAATATACATCTTATACATCTTAAAAACATACCTTGTTTTTATACATCTTAAAAACATACCTTGCAGGTAATTTCACACAATATTCCTAATAATTTTATGTGTGAAACGAACTTCACGTACATTGAATCATCACAAAGAAAAGGTGTCACTATTTCAGGCACTGATGTAGACAATTTTAGATTTAGGAGTATTTTAGGTTTTAGAATTCCATATAAGGGGTGTTCCACCTGTAATATGTCTTCCTATCTTTGTTCAGATATGCTATTTATTATATTTTTGAATTTTGATAGCGCCTTTCTCCTGAGATGGGATTTAAAGTGGCTTACAGTAATTTAAATATAATTTAAAGAGTACAATGACTGCTGAAACTTTAATTGGAGAGGAAGTTAATGCACAGGAAAAGTCAATTATTCCATCAGAGTTAGCATGAATTTTCTTGTGCACATACTGCACAAAATTTGCCATTCGTGAGCTGCATTGAGGCCACACAAGGCCATTCTGGGCCACCAGAGAAGTGGCACCCCGGCCTAACAATCCAGCCATGCCAAAGCCGGTTCACCAGGGCTGGGAATGGAACAGGATTCCAAACCTTGCCTCATGCTCAAATTCCCCTGAAAAAAGCAAGAAAATATCTCCTTACTAGCACTGCCTGCTCTTCTTTTCCTGTTTGTGTCATCACTAAGGGAGCAAATCATTTTGGGAGAAGTGATCCCCCTCCACTTCTCCGAAGATGCTGGGCTCACCTAATGCAGTGAAATGGGAAGGGAAGATCAGGAAGTGCATTGCTTGCGGGGTGGGGAGAAGGAAGGGACTGATTTCCCACCTCCTTGAGTTGCCTGAGCCCAGGAAGCATGGGATGAAAAGATCTGGGATAACTATCTCCACTGCCCAAAATGAGGGAGAAACCAAATCCAGGACCAGGATTCCCCAGTGTTTTTTTTTAACCTGGAGTGCATCTGTATTAAGCGGCTTACTCCAAGTTAAATAGCATTAAACTGTGTATATGGATGTTCAAGGCTAATGCATTCTTTGGTGATATAGATGCAACCATAGATTCAACCATAACTTCTTGCTCTATGCTAAAGTTTTTTCCCCTGTTTGTGTGTATGTAGGATTTTATTATATGAAGGTGGCAAACTGGAACAGAAGCAGAACCATAACCTATGTTGACAGCTCCTATCACACAACATCATGCACAACCTGCTGCTGTTACAAACCTGATGGAGAACAGACTTTTGCTGCTACATGGAAATACATAGATCTGCAAAGTGTCATGGTAGCATGATGCTCAAAGAGGGTCAGCATATTGGTAAGTTGCTGCTCTCCTTCATCACAGGAATAATGGCTTCATGTGACAAAGTCCATAGAATAATATTTTGCTATCACATACTGCCACTTTTTAAATGTGTTCTCACCCTTGGGTTTTGCTTTGTTTTTTGTAGCTATGTTTATGTTTCTGTTGGGTCATAGAGGTCTTCACCACTACAATACCACTCCCAATTTTTAAATCTTTTTAAATGTCAAAAATCGGGGAGTGTTCGGTAGAACTGGGACTTCACAAACAGCGCAAGGTACCTAATTGTCATTTGTGGATCATACTTACTACATCCCTGGTTTAAAGGTGGTAACTCTCTGGCTGATTCCAGCCAACCCTGGAGGTCAGGGGATACTCCGGGGAAGATTTGGTGGGAAGGGAGGTACAAGGAGGATATATAGTTCAAGGTTGAGAACTCCCATTGTAGGTTGGAATTTTGTTTTACAGGGATTCTTAAAATATAGCCCATTATGACTTTTGCCAGTATCTCAACATTTAGGGTGGAGTGAGGGAATATGCTAGAGATAATGTGACTGCAGCATTTTTAAAGTTAAGATTTCATGCACATTTTCCTTGATGACTTTTTTTGGAGCAATAGCTGTGTATCTTATCACTTATAATGATATGGCTAACCTCAGCTTTCTTCACAAAAACTCATTTCTTACATCGGGCAAGCTTCTTTGGAAGAGTTCCTTCTCATTAAAGCATGGTATGCAGCTCACAATTTCTCTTTGTTTTATCACATGAAATTAGAAAGATTATCATTAGATTTGACCCTTCAGTGTTACTGCAGATATTACTTTGAAAATTGAATAATATAAAAGAAGCAGTATGGGAGTGACCTGAGTACAAAAAAAAAAAAGATAGAGGGAGGGGGAATTCCATTAAAATAAACATGTGGCCATGAAGCTGTCCCATACTGTCTGGTGATAACACAAATGGGGGGGGGGGATATGAGCAACTACTGAGCCAAATAATGCCATGTTTAGGTGGATTTCTAGTTGATTCACGTATGAACCCAAAAAGAGTTCACCAGTGCTTCCTCCTTGTGAATAACAAGTAGTGAAGCAATATGATTCTGTCCTGATCCTGGTCTTGTTCAAACATCTTTATCAGTGACTGAGATGAAGGAATAGATAAGACATTCATACAATCTGAAGGTGATATGAAAGGGACAGGGTAACTGTACCTTAGAAAACAAATCTTAAAAAGATTTTAACACATTGGAGAACTTAATCAAAACTAACAACGTGAGTTTAAACACTGATTAAGAATTAACAACATGAAGTTAAATAGAGAATTAGATTGAAATTCAGAAAATTCGAAAAATACATAATTATTGCAAAGAATTTTATACAAGTTTCCCCACCTTTGCTAGTTCCTCTTCTTTAGATAGGAAGGTTTGCATAGGATTCACTCTTTGTGAAAATCGTTATTAATTTGTCTTAAGACATGTTTATTTCATCTTTATTAATTGAAATGCTTGTGAATTAATTGTTTTTAAGACATTTATATTTCAGAATGCAATTTAATCACTGACATGTTTAGGATTAAACATTACCAGCTAGGTTGCAAGGATATGAAACCACAGATATGATCAAATGCCATTAAATTGCCTTACTTCTAGTCCAAGCCTACCAAAGCATTGCATTCTTTCTAGGAATTTTTATGTTCCTCCAACACAGTTCCTTGATAACTTCTGGGTGAAGCATATCATAGAATCACTGGAGGACAAGGGAAATGACTAGAGGGACATTTTTTCCCTAAGCAGCATTTTTTTCTGGCTATGGCCCTACTAACAAGTAAACAAAATGTTTGCCTTAACATTTACCACCACTGTTTGTTTTATTACTAGTGTTCATTGACTCACGTTCCAGCATTTCTGCTTCACAGCTTCTCCAAGTGTTCATAAAGCTACCTAATTGAGTTGACATTCTTGTGCTCACACTACTTTAAAAGCTGACAAGGCCAACCGTTGCCTTAGCATAAAAATACTAGAAAACAAAAACATACCGGCTGGAACCTTCTACTCTGGTTAGAGTTATAAAGGAAATCTCAGAGCAGAGGACAGCATGGGCACATGGTCTGTATCATAACCAGGATGGCCAACAAACCAATCTGCCAAACTGACAGCACTGTCAGGGATGAGCATATTCTTTCTAGGCAGCATATAATAGACCAGCACAAGGAAGTAGTTTATGCCCTACTAAATGTCATTATAGCTTTCTAATGGCATCAGATATTTTCAAGTCATGTATTCCTTTTAAACCACAAGTTTGAATCCATTTGAATTGCCATGGCTCCATTTTATAGAGTCCTGAGATTTGTAGTTCAATCAGGCAATTCTCCTCTGGTGCTTCTGATCAAACTACACATATCTGGTTTCCATAGGATGTAGCCATGGCATTTAAATTGGAATCATAGCACTATAACTATACAATGTAAAAGTGGTGAGAGCCAGTTTAATGTTTCAGTTTGAGCACTAGACTTGAGGCCCTTCACACAGTCCTACATCCCAGAATATCAAGTCAGAAAATTCCACAATATCTGCTTTGAGCTGGGTTATTTGAGTCCACACTCAGATAATGTGGGATTTCTGCCTTGATATTCTGGGATATGGGGCTCCATGGAAGGGCCCTGGGAGTCTGGAGGACCGATTTTGAGTCCATGCTTGGACATGAAAGCCTACGAAGTGGCCATAGGCAAGCAACACTCTCTTAACCTAAGGCCCCTTCCACATAGCTGAATAAGATCCCATATTTTCTGCTTTGAACTGGAATATATGGCAGCGTGGACCCAGATAACCTAGTTCAAAGCAAATATTGTGGGATTTTCTGCCTTGATATTCTGGGCATGGTTCCAGACAGGCTTCTATCCTAGGAGAATGTTTTAAAAATGCTGATCTTCCTGGGGGGGCATCTACACTCACCCTAGAAAGTATGCGCTTTCTGAAGTGGGTATCCAGATGTTTTACTGGGACTTACCAGTAGAACACCAGGATACTGTAACCCAATCCCCAGAAGCCCCCCTAAATAGAGTAAAAAGAGAAAAGAACTCACCCGGGTTCCATGGGATGGCTGCCGGAATTCTCCTGGTGCATACAAATGTGCCAGGAGAAAGGGGACGCAGGAGTGATTTTCCTCCTCTACCCTCTTTCTCCTGGCACGTCATTTGTATGCACCAGGAGAACTCTGGCAACCATCCCATGGAGGACAGGTGAATTGTTTTCCTTTTTCACTGTGTTTAGGGGGGCTTCTGTGGAGTTGGTATTCCCACAGTTTTCCGGGCTAATTTTGCTCGGAAAACTGTGGGAATACTGTCTGGATTGCAGTATTCTGCAGTCCAGACACCGGAAGCAGTGGGTTTATCCCATGCCTTCCAAGAAGGTGCAAAATAAACCCACTATCAAATTAATTCACCACAAACCAGGGTTTTCTGGGTTGCCCAGAACGTTGTCTGGACAGCCTTCTTTTTATTGCAGAAGCTTCCGCAATCAAGGGGTTGTCTAGGTCCACCCCAGGTCTTTTTGACGAGAAGCATTTTGTATGTCCTACCAGGGTAACATGGGCTGAGATTAATTTAAGGCCCGTCCAGACAGTACCTTTATCCCAAAAGCTTCCACAGCAAACAGGAGAGTGGACAGATGCCATTCCTTGTAAATGAGGAAGCAAGCACTACAAAAGGTTAAAAACACAAGATTTACAGGTGCAGGAATATTGTGATTTGGAGCCAAATATGTCGATCTTTGCATGTCTGTATGTCCCTGCACTTAGGAGTCACAGGATTTTTTGTCCAGATTTGTTCCTGGATTTTTTATCTAGATTTGTTCCTGATTGGTTGGTTCCTAAAAAGAAGGTAACCATTGAGTAGAATGTGAAAACTTTGTTTGTGTGCCAGAAACTTCATGAAATGTGTGCAGAGCACATTTTCTCTGGCCAGGACAAAGTTGTGGCCCCCTAGTCAATGTTGTACATCTTTTCACAATAAGATCAATCAGGAACAGACATGTATAACCCAGGAACAACACCCTGTCTGCACAGATGGCCTTGCAGCATATAACTCAGGAACGAAACTTATACAATGATTTGCATCTTCGCATGTTTGCATCTTAAGGTTTATTTTTAAAAAACCTGCCAAAATTTTCCAGCAGAAGTCCCACAGCAGCAATCTTGGGAGCCTCTAAATCTCACAACAAAGCATCAAATTTGGACAACAGAGGCAGAAATCCTGGGACCAACAGGTCTGTATGTGGACAGAGGTAAGCATCCCTGAGGTTTGAAAAGAATTGCCTGGGATTTTTTGCCCCTGTTTGACACCCATGATTTAGTGCTGTCTTGAATCACCCAAAGATACACACACTAAAGTGAGTTATGGAAATATTTTAAGATTGAGAGCTATTTTACCCTTCAGTAGAAACGAATGGGATCCATTACTTGGGTGTGAGAAGAGGGGAGACAAACAAGTAAATTGAATGCACAGAATGTCATGTGAAAGCTAACCAAAGGTCCAACTACAATGCTGGTTTTGCCTACTTCATCTGTTGAAGCCTTGAGTCAGTTGCTTTCAGTCCAGCAGCTTCTGCCTGTTGTTCTGCCTGTGCATCTCTCTCCCCTCCTGATGGAAACTCACTTCATTCTATGCAGGGTTTCATAGAAGGTGGCATGTTAGTATCTTGCAACATAAAAACAGAATGAGAGGGGAAGAAAAAAAGGAATGTGGCAGCAGTTTTAAGGCACCATCTACACTATAATATAATGCAGTTTCATAATTCAGTTTAATTGCATTGATCTGCATTATATGAATCTACACAGCCATATAATGCAGTTCAACTACATGCCAGTGTAGATGGGGCTTAAGACTAACTTGTATCACTCAGAACTGCATATGAAAAAGTGTGTTTATAGCCACAAAAGCTCATGCTGAAATAATAACCAGCTAACCTTAAATATATTGCTACATTCAGGTTTTTTCTCCTCCTCTTCTCCTCCTCTTTATCATTCTATGCATAGAGTGAGTAACCACCCACTCCAAGAACCTGTCCACTCAAAACAAGACGGATCTCCTGGGAGGAATGCTATGCTTCATCCTGTTTTGTGCTGCTTCATTGCCCTTATGTTCACACACTCCTAGTGTTTTGTTTCCTTTGTTTTGTTTTTGAGGACTAGATCACATACAGAACACTGAAAGAAATGGGAAACGATACAGAATATGTCATTTTGAATTAAAAGGGCTAGCACAAAGTGACTCATAAACTGTTAAATGTCAGGACACGACCTACGCAGACATCTTTTTCTAAGTAACAATGGTAGCCTAATAAGTGCTACAGTGACTTCATTATGTCAATCCAGGTCCAATTATTATGAATCTGGTACTGTAATTGGGGGACACCTTTGGCCCCTCAACTAAAAGAAGAGCTGAAATGTGTTTCTAGAAGGTAGGAAAAACCCTCTCATCCCAAGCAATTACTGTGGAACCAACGGAGATCAAGGAAGGTTGCACAGGGCTAGATCAGCTTTAACATGCTCCAGGGGCAAAGGGTGAGAGCAGCGGTATAGCTTTTTGCATTAACTCATGGGCTTCAAAGAGCCCCAAAAGATGGACTGACTACTACACAGGGACACAAAGGACTACTTTCAAACCTACCAAGAGAGAAAAACCACTCAAGCTGGAGGGGTTTCCATACCAGATTAATATCACATTTTTGCAGTCTGGTCAGTGATAAGCATCCCTGAGGTTTGAAAAGAATTGCCACATTTTGAAAAGAGAAATGTCACAGCTTATGCCTGCAGCATCCATTGATTTTCACATCCATTTCCACCTTGAAATACTATATAGGATCCATAGAACTGCAGGTAGAATATCTGCATATGTTACAGGCCTTTTGAACCCCAAATGTTACAGACCTTCTGCATATGTTACACAGCTTTGGAGTCCCTCCATGACCTCAAGGCAGATATTCTGGAAAATTGGAGGCTGTTTTGAGCCTGCCTTCAGCGTGACACAAAGAGCTGTGATTCAAAGGAGAAGTGTAAAGACTATCAAAGGCAGAACATGTAGAGAGAGCTACTCAGATCACATCAGTTATACAGAGATGAGGCATCCATGTCTAATTACTATTGGTCACCAGAAAACATATTCAGAATTACTCATGTTGTCCGTGCAGCAAAATAAAACAAAATACAAAGTCCACAAAAGAATAATGTCCTTGTATTGTTGAAGGCTTTCACAACCAGAATCACTAGAGTGCTGTGTTGTTTCCGGACTGTATGGCTGTGTTCTAGCAGCATTTTCTCCTGATTTTTGCCTGCATCTGTGTCTGGATCCTCTGAAGATGCCAGCCACAGATGCAGGTGAAACAACAGCAGAAAATGGTGTTAGAATGTGTGTGTATATACTGATAAATTCTTAATCTCAAAATTTATTTGGCAGCTGCCTTATGTTGGTTTGCACTCAATGGAAACTTAGTCCCTTATCCAGAAAGTCCAGGCAGCTGCCTTCAAATTAAATTGGCCAAGTTCCATGTAGTTTGCTCTGAGCAACTTTAACAGAGAATGAAGAAATATATAATTAATCATTGTTTCACAAACCTAATAAAATAAATAGACTCACACAAACATGCAACTTAATTTCATTTATCTTGTTGAGCCTTGCTTACAAAAGCTCATACTCTCAAAATAAACATACAAGTCTTTAAGGTATCAAAGGGATTTTGCTTGTATCACCATGAAATAAATGAGAAAGACAAGCTGTAGAATTTCATTTGCTCTGTATGGGTATAAATTGTAACTGCACATATGTATATATATATACATATATACATACAATAAAGAGCCAGTGAATGTGGTGTAGAGAGAACACTAAACTCAAAAAAGGGGAGTCTACGGATTGAATCCTCACTCGGCCATGAAAATTCAATGGGTTACCTTGGGCAAGTCACATTTTATCAGTCTGAGAGAAAGGCAAAGGCAAATCCATTCTGAATAAACCTTGGCAAGAAAACCCCTTAGGTTCACCACCAGACATAATAACTTGAAGGTATACAACATGACAACAAATTTTGTAGTCATTTGTTGTTTCAGAGCTGGGTAACCTAATCTGTCTCCCAGAGATGGCTAACGAATGACATAATACTCTTCCATGGACCCCACTAGGTGGGTGTAGGGCTCCGTTTCAAGTGCTTCAGAAATAGAGCTCCATGAAGGCTATCACATGACATAAGGGAGCTTCCAGTGGGACTCCATGGGGCTGTGTTTCCACATTGCATGGAAATGGAGCCATAGACCTGTCTTCATGAGTCAGATAACACCTGATTTCAAACAGTTTTAAGAATGAAAAAAGCAGGGAAGAGTTGGCCATCAATGCAGTAAGAATGTGGAATGGCTGGCCATCCACAAGACAGGGACAGATGGGAGGTAATGGGATAAGACAATTCCATTCTGCTTTTCCCTGCATTCTCCCACTTCATCTGATGAAGGCATTAGTGTTTGTTAGAGTTATTAGTGTTGCTCCTCTTCTAACTAAATTTTATTAGAAAATTTATTTATTTATAGACCGCAATGAGCATTTTGGATATCACACGTTTCTTCATTCACACAATTGTGCCAATTCAATAATCTGTTGACCCACAATTGTACTTTTGCATACCCAATACCACACTTTCAGCAATGAAAAACAAAAAAGGTAAATATAACTGAAAAAATATTAAATGAACAGAAGCCAGACAGCTTAGGAATCGTGAGGCAGGGAGAATAGGAAAGGAGACGGAGTCTGACCTCTTACAACATTTTATTGCTGCCATGATGACACAAAAGTGGAATGGAGCCTTTGCACAAGGTAGATGACAGGAACATTACAGGATTGTGAATTCTCTGTTGGTTTTGCTGTCAATAGCAAAGGATGGGTTAATTGTGAGGAGGAGACAGACAGGCAAAGATATTGGTCCAGATTTAATGCTACTTTGTGTGCCTTGGACAATAAAATCTCTAGAGTGTACACAATGAGCTGTTGTTGTGTGCCTGTTGGTGTGTGCCTTCAGGTTTTTTCCAACCCACACTTACCCTAAGGTGACTCTATCCAATGATTTTATTGGCAATAATTGTTCAGAAGGGGTTTGCCATTCCCTCTTCCGAGGCTGAAAAAGTAGAGATTGCCTGAGTTCTCCCAGTGGCTTTCCATGACTGAACTGTGATTTGAATCAACATCATCCAATGTCCTAGTGCAACATCACAGAACTCTTTACACACACACACACACACACACACACACACATATGTATGTATGTATGTATATGTATACACACACACACACACACACATACATACATACATATAGATATATAATGATGCTCCTTCTAGTCATGCTGGCCACATGATCTTGGAAGTATTTACGGACAACGCCGGCTCTTTGGCTTAGAAATAGAGATGAGCACCACCCCCCAGAGTCAGACACAATTAGACTTAATGTCAGGGGAAACCTTTACCTATATATATATATATAGAGAGAGAGAGAGAGAGAGAGAGAAACTCCATAATTGTACAAAAGCAAAACCTTTAGACGAACGAAAGGAAATAACTGAGAGAGGTTGCTGAACAACTGCTTGTGTTTGTTTAGATTTCCATTCCTACACTTTTCTCATTGCCAGCAGTATTCACAGACCACCTCCTCCCTTTCTCCTCTTCCTGCACAAACATCTTAATATATCTTGCCTGACAATTTTACAGCACCAGCAGGACTGTGGGATAATGCTATGGCTACACCAGTCTGATATATTTTGCTTAGGAATAGGAATGTCATCTCACTCTAAAATTATTGGGGCTTTTTTTTTTCAAAAGAAGCAAGAGCACAGTAACCAGTTTTGATTTGCAATATGAAGGATCAAACGGGTTTTCAAGAAAAGCTGGCATTTGGCTACAAACTGCACTCTGGGTCATAAACTTCTTCCAAAGCTTTAGTAATTGGCATTTCTTGTTCTCACAATGTACTAGAAGAGAACAGCAGCCCACCATCCACAAGCAAGCAAGCAAGTAAGCAAGCAAGCAGCATATCCCCTTATTCGATGGGTTCTGTTTGGCTTGGCAAAGGTTCCACAGAAGCCCAACGCTTTTGTTATTCTTGTTATGATTAGTAGCAGGCAGCAGCCAGATGATGATGATGATGATGATGGTTATTATTATTATTATTATTTATTACTGGAAAGTAAGAAGCCAGAGAGATTTGCAAATAATAGGTTTGGTCTAAGGCAAGTAGAACTTTGTCTTTTTTTTCTTTGCTGGAACAATCCTTTGGAAAAGTATTATATTGACATCACTAACCTTTTATGATTTTGATTATTATTAATTGAAATTAAGAAGGCTAAGAGTACAGAGGGAAATATATACAAAGAGAACTTGTTGGTAAAGGAAAGAAAATGTATTGATGGTAAGTTTAGGGAGGTCAGTAGGTAGGTAGTCATTCTGAGAATCAGGATTTGCTGTTTGCTGGAATTATTATTATTATTATTATTATTATTATTATTATCAATAATTATTATCTTTTAAAAGTGATTTCTGAAGGAGGGGAGGGAGGAGAAAAAAATAAGGAGAGGAGAGAAGGGAAGAAGCTAAAGGGTGACTCAAAAGTTCAGAGCACCCTAAAGAAAAGCACACCCACCCACCCAAGAGGTGCTTTTTTTCTCTCTCAAGTCCACAAATACAAACAAAGCTTGCATCATGTCATTCTTCTAATCTGATTGTCCCAACAGGCAGTACTTAGAGAAACCCCATGCGAACACACAGCAGGCTCTCCATACACATGTGCTCCTGAATAGAAGGGACGAAGCTGTGCTCTGCAGCCACGTGGGCCATTTTGGGTGAAAAAAACATGGTGGCTGGGCCCTTATCATTACGGTCAGCCAAAGAAGCCAAAGAAAAATTGCTAAAATGGATCTGTTCACAAGTCTATTTCATACAATTACTGTGATTTTGTCTCCAGAGATGAAGCTATTATTATGATGGTTATGATTGTTATGTTTAGTTATACCCCACTTTTTCTCTCCACAAGGACCCTCCAGAAGGAAACTATCAGACAGTCTCAATGCTACCTCCACTCAAAGGGAACCCGTTCTCAACTTGTGCTTTCAAGTCATTTCCAACTAAAGATGACCCCAAGGTGAATCTATCATGGGAGCTTCTTGGCATGATTTATTTGGGAGGAGATGCCTTTGTCTCCCTCTGAGGCTGAGAGTGTGCGACTTGTCTCAGGAAACCCATGGCTGAGTGGAGATTCAGATCCTGGTATCTGGAATTATAGTCCAATACTCAAACCAGAACATCACACTAATTCTGGTAGTAAAATTTCAGTAGCAAATAACTGATATTTCACCTCTCTTCAATGACACCATTGCACGAATTCATCAATCTGTGGTCTCACATTCAGACTTCGATGCATCCTTGTAATCCTACCTTCTTGCACTATTGTGGTTTCATTTTTAGTTTGTTTTAGCACAATTCCTCAATTTCAGCATTAAAAAAACAAAAGATAAAAAGAAACGTATGCATGTATGTATATATGTATGTGTGTGTGTGTGTGTGAGAGAGAGAGAGAGAGAGAGAGAAAAAACAGCCAGCTTTGGAATAGTGAGGCAGAGGGGGGAAAGAGAATCCCCTGATATCACCTTACTGCCAGCATGCCAGCACAAAGTAGAAGGGACCCATCACACTAAGGTAGTTGACGGGGACACAGCAGGACTGGGAGCTATTGAATGGGAGCATCACAGAGGAGAGGCAAACCAGTAGCAGGATACACATGGTGTTGTATGATGCAGCCATCAGTTTGCCTGCCTTGTGTGATAAAGTCCTGACTTTTCCTGTATTAAGAGTAATCATCAAAAGATGCCTGACTGAGAGATGCAGACTTCCATGCTAGGGAGATTGCTACATATATTCATTAATCCACCCACCCATAGATGCTCTCCTCCTGACACAGCTATTCATTATCATAAGCCTTTTCCTGTCTCCATCCTTTTTTCTGACTTGACCACATTTTAAGGCTCAGACTCTTTCCTTGTGATCACAACAGAGTGTCTTCAAAAGATTAGCGTTTTTTGAAATTCCATGATGGTGAGGCTGTTTTTAAAGGCAGTACTCTGCTGAGCCTGATTGACTAGATCAAAGACCAAGTAGGTTAAGGGTTTTTGCAGCTAACCTTGCTTAAATATGCCAAACACCAAGCCATTTCATGCAACTCAGTTGGAATCATGTCACTCAATATTTACACTCTATTTCAATTCTGATGTTTGGACCCCTCCTGCCACCCTGAAAAAAAAATCTTGAAGCAGAGAAACACTCTTTACCTTTCCACAAATGGATAACATAAGAATACAGATATTTTGAGACTGATGTCAAAATACCACACCAGAACCAGAAATTTTCAAAAACTAAGATAAGTTTTCAATTTTTAATAAAGAGATAATAATAATAATAATAATAATAATAATAATAATAATAATAATCTTTATTTATACCCTGCCACCATCTCCCCAAAGGGGACTCAGGGCAGCTGACATGAGGCCAACCCCAAAAATACAATACAGCAAAATGAAATACAAAGCAACGAAAAATTACATCACAATAAATACATAAAGCAATAAGATAAAATAAACAGTGCAAAATAACATAATGAAAAGTCAAACACAATGGGCAGGCCAAATGCACAAGATAAAATGATAAAACCCTGGATGAGATAGCAATGAAAAAAAGTGTATTTGTGAGGGAGGAGCTCATATGGGACGAACAGTGGGGTTAAGTCTTCATTAGGGAGTATCTATTTGCCAGTTTTTTTTGTTTTTTTTTGTTTTATTTGTTGTTGTTGTTGTTGTTCTGGCTCACTGCTGGATCAGACCAGAAATGGTGTTTGGATATACTCAACATTATATACTTCAGAATCAGGCAACAGCTGTCAACAACTTTGAAAAAAACAACCAAATGTCAGCATACCAATAAAATGGTGTTGTTTTATGCATTGCAATATAAGAATTTAAACAATGTTCTTCTAAAGATGAAATAAAAGGGCCCTTTGGAGATAGCCTGGTGTGTGCTTGAACCTTAGGATAGAGCCAAAAGGGCCCTTTCATTTTCAGAAAGCCTATTTTGCTCAAAAAAGGATTATTTCCAGCAGAAGGGAGTACAGCAAGAGAAAGGGTTTAGAGTTTTCCTCTAATGGGCCACTATTTCTACAAATGTGTTAACTCTCAAGACCTTTGTCTTGGCTGCTAGGCTTTCCACATTAAAGCTGTATTTTTCTTCTTTATAATTTTTAGGTTTTGTTATTGTGTGCCTTCAGGTTGTTTCTGACCTATGGCAATCCTAGGGTGAACCTATCACAGGGTTTTTCTTGGCAAGATTTGTTCAGAAGAGATTTTCCATTGCCTTCTGTTGCACAATATTTTGCTTCTCCCTCCTGTTTTTGTCGTTGTCATTGTCATTGTCATTGTTGTTGTGTGATTGGAAGCTGACTTATGGCGAGCTTAAGTCAAACCTATCATGGGATTTTCTTTTCAAGATTTGGTCAGGGAGGCTGTCTTTGTCATCCTCTAAGGCTTTGGTTCTCAACCTGTGGGTCCCCAGATGTTTTGGCCTTCAACTCCCAGAAATCCTAACAGCTGCTAAACTGGCTAGGATTTCTGGGAGATGTAGGCCAAAACACCTGGGGATGCACAGGTTGAGAACCACTGCTCTAGGGCTAAGGGTCCTTCTACACAGGCCCTAAAATGCGGAAGAAACCAGGATAAAAGGGGGGGGTGGCTACATGACGTTTGCATTAACAACTGAAAAACGCATGTTATAAAGGTGCACTTAAAATCCTATTTTGGCTGAAAATGTGCATATTCGCATCACTGTATATCTCTGCAGTCAAGAAAACATGTGACCTTGTTGCTATATGCTGCTGTGGACGGCTCCAATGCATGTGTGCATTTTAAACTCCCAAAATAGCTGATGAGGGCTGTAAACAAATGGAGGCACAAGCTCACAGGTGGCAAAATGGAAACACAATTGGAAAGCAGTTCCCATGAGCAATCTCTGCAACCATTCCTCCGTTTGAATGTTTATGAAATTAAACAGAGCTTGAATTTACACAGTGGGCATCAGCATTGTAGGGAAGTGACTCCAAAGGGAAATGGAGTTCAAGAGGGAAAAAGTAAAGGCAGCAGGAGGGTGAGGAGAGATAATGACAAAAAAAATCACTTGTGTGCACATTCATTTATCCACATCAGCACTTATGAAATCCAGTGCATCTCAGAGCGTCAGTAAAAGAATTAAAAGAAAACTTCTGGTAGATGTCCCACTCCCATCTTACAGATTTCTAAAATCCCCTTCAAACTAACAGGACTCCAGGGGAGCATTTACCAGAACTGGCAGCTCAGTGTCTGGACTCTCCTTAAGGTACTGCTATTTTTTGCCCCACTTATTTTTCCCACTTATTTGTTCCCACACCTATCCCACCTCCTGGGGCTCATGAAGGGGGAGGGATTGCACTAGCAGCCTCTCTTCCTTACCCTCCATTTCCCCTCCACTTATCAGACCCCATGGCCATTCTCCTGTGGAGTCCTGCATAACTCTGTACTTAACCCCATGTTGTTTAACATCTACATGAAGGTACTGGGAGAGATCATCCAGAGTATTGGAGTTTGGTGCCACCTGTATGTAGATGACACCCAACTCTATTACACATTTCCACCAAAAGCCAGGAAATGGCCCAGACTCTGAACCATTGCCTGTCAGCTGTAATGGACTGGATGAAATTTCAACAAATTGAAATTGAATCCAGACAATACAGGGGTTCTCCTGGTCAGCTATAAGGCAGATCAGGGTATAGGGTGGCATCCTCTGTTGGATGACAAAACACTTCCCTCAAAATCACAGGTTCGCAGCTTGGGGGTCCTTCTGGACTCATTGCTAAACCTGGAGTTTCAGGTGTCAGGAGTGTCCAGGAGAGTCTTTGCACAATTAAAACTTGTGTGCTAGCTGTGCCCATATGTGAGAAGCCAGATCTGGCCATGTTGGTCCATGCCTTGGTTACATCCCACTTGGACTACTGTAACGTGCTCTACATGGGGCTCTATGTGGTAACTGAAGAATGCTCAGAAACTTCAACTAGTCTAAACAGCTGCAACTGGGTCACTTACAGGTGCTGGACACAGGGAGCTTCCCTAAGAATAACTCTGAATTTATTCCACTATTCTGATTGATAAGACAGAGTAAGACTCCCTCTTAACACTGTCCTTATATTAATAAAAGCCAACTAACATTGGGTTACCTTATATCATAAAGCAAAAAAGAGAGCACATTTACCTATTGACTACTTCAAAACACTGAATGCTGTGATAGCTCTTTTTAAATATTCCTACTTTATAAGCAGTAATAATTGTTAATGTTTCTAACCACCATTATATTTCAATAACTGCAATTTTGCCTTCTCTTTCCCTCTCCTCTGTCTCAGCTACCTCAACCATTCCACCAAGTGGAATTTTACCAAGAATTACACACAAATGGAGGCGTCAGTGGGCAGGAGGTGAAGAAGTAGAAGACATTTTTAAAATCCCAAGATGTTTCAAAAACCCATTTGGACAGAAATGTGGTTTCTGGGGAAAGGAGAATATATGGTAATCCTAACTAGAGCCCCTTCCACACAGCTGAATAAAATCCCACATTATCTGCTTTGAACTGGAATATATGGCAGTGTGGACTCAGATAACCCAGTTCAAAGCAGGGATTTTCTGCCTTGCTATTCTGGGTTATATAGATGTGTGGAAGGGCCCTAACACTCAATATTATCTTCAATTTTTTAATATTCTTGTTCCTCACTGGAGGACAACGCATGCGCATATTCTTGGGAGGGACAAGGGGGAGAAAGGTTTTTACCTAATAAAAAAACTGGGGGGAAAATCAGCAGAGTCCTTGCATTTTGCTACGTCACCTTTAAAACTATCCAAGGTGTTCACTTGTATGGCTTTGTAAGAACAATTTTCTGGTAAGTTCCAGAATGCTATTTCTTGTGCTCAAAAAATAAACCTCTTTGATTTCTCTTGATATCCTGTGACTGGATTTCCAATAATTCTGCCCAGTTGCAGTTTTAAAAAAATTAAAAACCTGATTACTGGGGGAGGAGAAGAACTGGACAACCCTGCCCCTGATGTATCTTCTATACCAGCATGCCCATACAGAAATGGCTGGACTTCATTGCACAAGGTATGTCATGGGAATGATAACAGGTAGCAGACTGGCAATGGGTATTGCACAGTGTTGTACAAGATGGATTTTCATAAAAAGTGATGGTCTTGCTTCTGTGCCAGTTTGACACCTCCATGCGACGAAGTCCTGATTTTGGTTGCAACACAACACACTCATATTTTTATCAATCTTCACAACTCCACATCTGTATGCTTGTCCGCAATGTCCTGCCTCATGTACAGAGGAAGAATTGTTTGAAGGCTACAGACAATGTGGTCCGATGTTGCCCATTTTTGATCAAAGGATCTTTAGCCGCTTGTGCTCCTTCTATTTCTATCAGTTTTATACTAATTTATGCAATGCTTTTGATACAAAATAAAATAACATCGATCTACACATGCACTATAATTATAAGCGTGTACACAAAGACACAAAAGTGTGCTCCTTGCATTGCCTTGGCAGTCAACATACTGTTATGTCCACAGTTGCATTGTTATTCCTACACACAGCCTCAACAGTTGCATTGTTATTACTACGCACAGCCTCTACTTCATGGTTGCAAGAATATTCTCCATCCCAAGTATGGAAAGATGCATTTCACCTTGTTCCGCCTTGGGCAGGTTGCTGTCTTTTCATTTCATTTTCTCATTTCTGCATTTTCCATCTCCCTTGCATGACAGCTTGACTTTTCATGTCGCTCTGGCAGCATAATACTATTCCAGCTGCTAAGGCAGTTCCTGTACCTTACAATATAAGCATCCATTTGCAATTACTTTAGCCAGGCTTTCTGTTTTAAGGGATACCCATTTCATTATAAATGATTTGGAGGGCTCTGCTAAATCATACATAATGAAATGCAGTTCAGGCCTTAAATCTGAGGGAAAAGTGTAAGTACTTCCCCTCCACGTTTTACAACTGTTATATCGTATATGTAAGAAGACTTCAACATTATTTTATATAATGTGCCTATCAAGATAGCATACCTCTATAACTTTTGAAGATAATGCCTAGTGGAAACATCTCAAAGAATGAAAAAAGAGATGAAGAACAATATGTTTCTATTACTGCTTGTGAAAAAAGAATGAAAAGGCTTATATAGTATTCACTTTCAGAGTTTTGTAAAAGACAGCAAAGAGTTGTAACTATCATTGTAATAGATACGCAAATTGGTAGCAGAGGAATGATATGGATTTCTTCACCAAATAATGTCAATAATAAAATAAGACAATTGAGGTTCATTAGGACGTAATCAGTTATGCTGTCGGACTTACAATCTTCAACGGGATGTGCATTCATTCCCAAACAAATGTAACAGAATAGATCTCATTTGGTTCAATTTCCCTTGGTCCAAAAAGTGTTTAAAGGAATACATTTGAGCCCTGGTCCCAGGCCTCATGTGTGCTTATTTATTCCATTCACAAAAATGCTTTCCCCTCTCTGGTTGAAGCAACATCAGCTGGCTTCTTCTTTTTTATAGAAGATACCTTGTTGCTGGCAGCAATAAAAGAAGACTGCCTCTGTGGCTGCTTCCAGTGAGTGCTACCATTCTCAGAATGGTCCAACATGGAACCATTTCAGGACACTCCAGAAGAAAAAGACTGCTGCTATTGATATATCATTCTTTGTAGGTTTTGTTTGTCTGTCCCCCTCTCCCAGTCATCAGCATCTTGGGAACACAAGTTGCTAGAAGCCATAGAAGTCATGCACTCTTGTCAAAACCCATTCTACAACCAGATGCACCATCCTACAGAGATGGATTTTCGGGTAGCCATATTGGAGTGAATTAAGGGTGAGGGTGATCCCATAAGTTCAAGATGGAGGACAAAGAAATCTACAGCCTCAAGGGTGGACAATATGTCTGCTATGTAGATAGCAAATCCACATTTGATTTTATTGCTGTCACCTACTCCAGGTGTTATGGAAGCTGTTCTGAAGCCGAAGGACAGGCATGTAGCCGGGGGGGGGGGGGAGCTTGGGGGGCTTCAGCCCCCCCCCTGAAATTCTGATGGTGGTCTGCGAGAAGGCCTTACTGGTGCATTATTTAAACTGTTATGTTTATTCATATCATTATCTGATCACCCTGCTCCATATATCCCATATGCATGGGGGTATTGGGGTAACGATACAAAAGGTTTGCTAGGGTAGACCCTCTTTCACTCAGACTCAGCCCCCCCCCCCCGAAAAAAACTCACACACACCCCCCAAAACAAAATCCTGACTACGGGTCTGCTGAAGGATGTTCTGTTTCCTAAACAGTGTACTCCATTGTAGAATTTTTCACCTCTTATTGAGGAATGACCCAAGATCCTTGATGCGATTGTATCTGTGTATCTTGCCCCATTGAGTAGCAAGTGTGTGGTGAGTGCAATGACAATGGCTGACACTCCATGGATCACACTCAGTCTGAAAGCCTGTTCCATTGCAGTAATGGCAGCAAATAAATCATGTTTCTCTGCTGCCACCGAATTTGCAAAACAAAGTAATTGAACTTTTTGATGTGGCCTAAGACATATGGCATTATGGCCCATGAGAAAAAAATGTAGATCATTAAATGCCCATTGGGACCAATTTGTATGCCAGAGTGCTGATAAAATTGGTCAAATTTATTATTTCATGGATGTTATTGTTGATAAGCTCCTATTAGAACATTACTTGATAGTTCCAGAAGTACTGGTAGTATGGAAATAGCAACGTACAAATTCTATTATTGAAGTATGTGAATAGTAATTAAAAAGCTTCACATATCTCTGGGGTGAAAGATAGGGTTAACTGGATTAGATTCTAATTCATCCTCTTGTCTCTTGGATAATTGCAGAAGAAGAGGATTAACTTGGGAACTGAATTAATTACCTTGTTTTGGTTACACTGAATAGCTAGGGTCATTATGTGATTTTTAATTAAATTGTTGATTGATTTTTTAAAAAATTTTGTATATGTTACATTGCTTCAGTTCATTATTGTTGTTATTGAACATGTTTCTGTGTCTAGAAAAACTATCATTACATGAAGAGTACTTGTGAATTTTATTTTTACAAAATATAAACTGAACATGTATTCCCTTTTTGACATCTGATAGGCATTTATTCATAACCAGAATTCTGGAATGGAAATGACCTGTCCATAGAGATTTCTAGAGACCTACTTAGTATCTGATGGAGACACAACATCAAACTTACTATTTTTTTGTCCAAACTAAAAAAAGTATAACATCAAACTTGCTCTTCCAACGGGTGTTACTGAAGAAACAATGAAAAAACTTGGGATAAATGCAAAAAATTCAGCTTACAATTCTGTTCAGCATTAGCTGGTGCCATTTCATTCATGGAAAGACTACATCCCACCATATTTTTAAGAGTTGCAAACAACATCTATGCAACAATTCCAGTGCCTATATTAACCATTTATTTGGTGATGTTTCAGTTCTCAGGATCAGATACATATTAGAAAAAAGTGAAAGAAGCTGCCCTCTTAATCTGATAGCTATAAAATGTGCATTGACAAGAGAGCAATTTTGCTGGAAAATGAAACAAGTTGAAGATGACCTCTTGAAGAGATGCTCCCTTTCTTGCTTGTTATAACTGATAAAACCCTTAGCCTTGTCCTCCCTCTTCTCAAATCAACTGTGAATTATTTTGAGTTGAATTAACAGTAATGGAAAAATGGCAGGAGCCCAGATAGCTCTTTGTACCCAACCAATAATGTTAAAGTAAGCAGTTGTGTGCCACTGTCTTGGAGGACAAATTTCCAGACTTAACCTGATGTGCTCATTATACTGCGGAAATAAGTCATGTTTAAGATGAATGCAAGCATCCCATTATCATCTTCATTAATAACAATCATCTTGTGGAGCAATGAAATGTAGTGGGAGTTTTATTTCCTATGGAGTTCCTCCCTCTTTAACCAGCTGTACTTGCCAAAGAAAACAGTATTTACATGATTTTCTAAATGTCACAGATTAAGAACTGATGACTCACGGTGAAGACTTTATGTGTCAACAGTTAATATGAAGTTTATCTGCTGCTGTGTTCTTCAAAGCCTCAACACATGACATTGTCTCCATGTGGTAGCAATTTCTATGGCAGCTGTTCAATGTACTGTGCTGTACCATGTAAATATAGTAATTTATACTGCATATTGCACCAAGCTAAGTCAATTTCCGTGCCAATACGAGATGTGGAAAGTGTGTCTGGAATTTACAGCTATAGGTAAGGTTCCCCAAAACTGAATTCTGAATAAACTGCAATGGCTTATAAAAATCCACTTCAGGTAAAAGGAAGATCTAGCTCTACCAGAATCCTTCTCTGGCTTTGATCAAAATCCAAGGGCTTATCTACATAGGTTGAATAGTCTCACTTGCTATGAAGTCACTCCTGGTTATCTTCATGATGTTCAGGGACTTCCAATCCTTGAATAATTCCTGGCTATTACTCATCCTACCAAAAAATTCCTTAATAAACTTATCCAAACCTCTCTCCTTTCCCTTGAGATTCCATGGAGATAATGGCAGTAAGAAAGGGGAGAAGAGCACCCACCTCTTGTTGCTTTTAATGCTGGCTATCAGGATGGGCTATGTAGTTGTCATAATGGTCATTGAAATGTTATTATGCTACAGTGACATAATTTCAAAAGATGACAAAGACAGACACAGCTAACAATGTTTACTTACCACTTAATACATTATTAGGACCTTGTGTGATCTCTGTTTACTAATTAACAGCCTGCCCTGGACACTGGTAAGATTGAGACAGGCTTGTTTTCCAACAAGAAGCTTTATTCTATTTCCCATGTCCTTTTCCATTATAAATGTCTCACATACACTGTAATTAAATTCAGAAAAGTAAACAGGAACAGCATGTATGGCTAGGGCCCCTTCCACACAGCTTTGAACTGGAATATATGATAGTGTGGACTCAGATAATCCAGTACAAAGCAGATATTGTGGGATTTTCTGTCTTGATATTCTGGGTTATATGGCGTTGTTGAAGGGCCCTGGATCTACACTGTCAAATAATACAGTTTGAATTGTATTATAAGGCCAGCGTAGACCCATATAATGCAGTTTGAATTGCATCAAACTGTATTATCTAGCCGCTGGCCATGTAACGAAGTTCAAACTGCATTATTTGGCAATGTAGATCCAACTTTCATCTATTTTCCCCCAAGGAGTAAGATCAGTTTAAAGGGAGTGTTTACTTAATGAAGGAATAAATATGTGATTTCAAAGTACCATTACATCTATCATAAAGAAAGGACTGATAGTGACTAAAAGAAAACTTTATCAGCTACAGATTAATGTTGTAATCGCGCATTAATCTACACATATTAAGGCTAACAACGGAAAACTGTTATTTTTACCTTCTTCCACATTCAAAATTTTTCAGTGTCAAGTTCTTTCAATCCTGATGCTGATTTTTCCCGCAAAATCCCACCCTATTTTATAGATATTCCCAGAAGAAAGACAATCACATTGTATCGGTCTGCCCTAGGCAAAGGATATTCTGCTCTCCCATATTGGATTATTATTTTTATTAAGCATTAAGCACAAGCAATTTACTATCAATGTAATATGCAATCAAAAATAAACAGAAAGACAAAAAAGAGAAAGGGTTGTTTAGTTAGATGTAATTTATTCATCATCTTATATAGATTTTCTTTTACATTGCTCCACAAAGTAAATTTTATTTCTTTGGACCACATTTTACTCACACATCCATATAGATATTATGCCCAAATGTTGTGCCTATCATGCACCCTTCTCCTATATAGATGTTAAATACAGTATAAGAAGTCCGCAAGGGTGTTAAGCCAGATGTTGCTAAATGCTATTTCAGAAGTATGTGTAATTGGGAACTCAATCTTATCTATACTCCAACTCGGGGCTTAGAAAAATTACTATTTTGGACTTCAACTCTCCAAATCATAACTTAAGGATTATGGGAGAAGTAGTAGTAGTAAAGGTCAGTTTTCTAATCTCTGTTTCTAATTCTGTGGTAGTCTGCAACCATGCCCTTGCAAGGCTTCCCTCTGAACACAGGGAGATTAGAGGCCTGCTTTGACAAAATAAAATGCAGAGTTGGATGAACCCTTACCGTCATCAGCCAAGTCTTGATTCATCATTGTCAAGAAAGGGGTAATTGACACCTGACCTTCGCAGCATATCTACTAAATTTCACAAAAGAAAGACTGGCATGGAATGCAATTGTATATATTATTATATTAAAAGGGCTTATAATTCCTTTTCCAAAACATATCTAGAATTTTTCAGCAGATATATATATATATATATATATATATATATATATATATCCTTAAAGTATCATATTATCAGCATATTTTTCTGATAAACTCCAGATCCAGCTGAAAATATTAGCAAGAAAACATTTAACCAGGAAAACATGTACATGCCAACGCTCCCCTTGTCCAAAATACTTGGGAGCCCAAAGTGCTTTGGATTTCAGATTGTGTAAGATTTTTGGAATAGCTGTACTAGAATATGCATGCACAATGAGATATTTCAGAGGTCAGATCCAAGCCTAAACACAAAATTAGTTTATATGTTTTGTGTACACCTTATACATATTCCTGAAGTGCAATTGTATACACAATATTTTAAATAATTTTACATGTGAAACAATGTTTGTGACATTGACCCATCAGAAAGCAAAAATGTCACTATCCCAACCACTCATCTGAACAATGTCTTATGTAGGGCCATTTTGGATTTTGATTTCTGGATATGGGATGCTCAGTCTGTATTATAACCTCAACATCTACTTCATCCAGGGAGGAACGGGTTACAAGGGATGGTTTTAGTTCTCTCTCCTTGCTTACCTAAGCAGTGACAGAGTTTGAATCCCATGAATTGGTTTCAGTCAAGAGGAAGGTTATTAGATAGAAAATATAGAAATAGATAGATAGATAGATAGATAGATGGATATTGATGAGAGGGAGAGATTTTTTAATGTATCATGTTAGAAGTGAATTGAGAATACAGTTATAGTGTATTTAAAAAAAAACCACAAACAAAGTAAAAAACTTGGAATTATACTAAATTTCCTTTGACCAGAAGCTGGCTACTTTAAGTGCCTCTGGTGCTTCTGTAAGAAGATCCTTCATTGTGCATATGGCAGGGCTTAGGTTGCATTGTAGTAGGTGGTCTGTGTGGTTTCCTCTTCTCCACACTTGCATGTCGTGGACTTCACTTTGCAGCCCCATTTCTTACGATTGGCTCTGCGTCTCATGGTGCCAGAGCGCAGTCTGTTCAGCGCTTTGCTAATCACACAGTCTTCTGTGTGCCCAGAAGGGAGTCTCTCATCCAGTCTTAGCCATGGATTGAGGTTCCGGGTTTTAGCCTGGCACTTTTGGACTCCCATTTGCTGAGGTGTTCCTGTGAGTATCTCTGTCAATCTTAAAAAGCTGTTTCTTGATTTAAGATGCTGGCTTGCTGGCTGATATCCGAGTAGAGGATGGGCCAAAGATGTCAATGCCTTGGTCCTTTAACCGGCTGCTACTTCCCAATGGATATCAAGTGGTGAAATACCAGCTAAACAATATAATTTCTCCAGCTGTGTAGGGCAAAGATGTCCTTTGATACTGCAGCATGTCTCATTAAGAGCCATATCCACTGTTTTAGCATGGTGTGATGTGTTCCATGCTAGGCATGCGTACTCAGCAGCAGAGTAACATAGCACAAGGGCAGATGTCTTCACTGTATCTGGTTGTGATACCCAGGTTGTGCCAGCCAGCTTTCATATGATATTGTTTCTAGCACCCACTTTTTGCTTGATATTCAGGCAGTGCTTCTTGTAGGTCAGAGCACGGTCCAGGGTCACTCCCAGGTATTTGGGTGTGCTGCAATCCTCCAGTGGGATTCCTTCCCAGATCATCCTGAGCTCAAGATGGTTGTCTGTTCTTAAGATGGAAAGCACACATCTGTGTTTTAGAAGAATTAGGAATCAGATGGTTTTCCCTGTAATAAGCAGTAAGAGCACCTAAAGATTCAGAGAGCTTCTGTTCAACCATTTCAAGACTCTCTACTTGAGCAGTGATGGCATGGTCATCAGCATAGATTCAGAGAGATGATTGATAGGTAGATAGGCAGATGTGTGTGGTGTTTTTTTGGTTTGAGATTAATGGGCTTAAGGAGTCTTTTTCTGTCTCTTTAAAATTAAAATACAATACATACCTAAAACACATAAAACCATTTAGAACAATGAGAAAAAATTTTGTTCCTGTGAATTACAGTTATAAAAATTCTGTGTGTAGACGAGCCCTGTTACCTACACAAAAAGTATGTTTCACATAACTGCATTACTTTCAAGTCATTACTTTTCAGCTCTGATTCTCGCTTAGACCTACACTTACACTGGTTTCTTTATTCTTCTCCCCACTGAAGCTCATCATTTCCCTGTAAAGATTCAGCAGCTCTTCAGTGAAATGCATAGTATCAGAGACTGGAAAATTACTTTGTAAAAAATTAACTCATTTTGTAACTTGTTGCAGTGGCTCCCAAATCATACTTTGCCAGTAATACAGCCATTATTTTTAAATGATACCAATACTGATTTTATATTAGTCGTTATATTTTATTACTTTTTTGCAGAAGAAACCTTTTAGGATTAATAGAAAAGATCTGCTCAAATTGCTTGTAAAAATGATTTTAAATGCCTTTCAAAAAACTAGAAAGTGGTAGCTATCTCACACACATACAACTCCAAGATGCACCACCATCCTAATTGTGATATTACCTTTGAAATGTAAGCCACAATTCTAGAGAATAAAAACTACATTAAAATCTGAGTTATATAGCTATCCAAGCTGTGCTTCTCCCAATTCTGATCTACCAGATAACAACCGCTCTGAGCAACAGGGTCTGTTCTCTTCTCAACACCAGACTAACATTTATAGTAGTCTATCTGCAAAATGACAGTGCAAGGATTAGTAGGAGTCAGCGTGGCTTTGTCAAGAACAAATGCTGACAAACTAACCTTATGATGCAAAAGGTAGTGTACTTTATTGTTTTCTGATTCTTTCAGCTCTACCGTTGTGTGATCTTCTGTTAAATATAACATTGCTTTTAGGATTTTGAAGAGATGTTTTGAATAATTAACCATTCTATTTTTGACTTCAAGAATATGCAAAGGGCAGTGCCATAAATGTAGACATTTAGGTTATTATTGTATTATACTGTTAGCTGTAAACCAGCACTTAAGAAAATTGGAATTAATTAAAGTAATGTATTTACAGTATATGAAAAATGTCAATGATTTTACACTAATGAAAACAATTTAAAGGAAAAACAGTGCATAAGTTTAGAGAGAAGAGACCACATGGCCCACCCAGTTCAACCCCATCTCCGAGTTTTTTACACTGGCAAACCTAAAATCCAAGTAAAAGTGACAAAGGGTGAGTCTACACAGTCTGGAAAGCACGCAAGCTCTCTCTCTTTTTTTTTCTTTTCTTTTTCTTTTTTTTTTTGCAGGGGGTGTCCAAATGATGGCCCACGCAAAAACAAATTAATTCAGGACAAAGCAAGAAAACTGCTTTGTCTCCAATTAATTTTATGGTGGATTTGATGTGAGCCTTCTTGAAAGACATGGGTTGGAGGCCTGTAGACAGGATTTTGATTCCGGGGGGGGGGGGGGGCTGAGTTTGATTCGGGGGGGGGGGGGACTGAGTCTGAGTGAAAGCAAGTCTACCCTAGCAAACCTTTTGTATTGTTACCCCAATAGCCCCATGCATATGGGATATATTGAGCATGGTGATCAGATCATGATATGAATAAACATAACAGTTTAAATAATGTACCAGTAAGGCCTTTTCATGGACCACCATGAGAATTTCAGAGGGGGCTCAAGCCCCCCAAGCCCCCCCCCCCCTCCCAGCTACATGCCTGGTCTCGGACCAACTATTTCTGCTACCTGAATTGCTCTCTCAGAAGTTCTGGACTTTTGAGAGGCAGTCCAGACAGCCCTCTCGCATTTTTCCAGGCTGATTCAAACTGGAAAACCGCGAAAGTAGTGGCACCTGCAGACTACAACACTCAGGGTCCCTGTTACCATTTTGCCATCTTCTCCATGCAGTGACCTTACCATTCAAATATTTGAAAGGATGCCACACTGAAAAGGGGGCAGTCCTGTTTTCCGTTACTCTAGAGACTACAACATGAAGCAATAGATTCAAATGGCAGGAAAAAAGATTCCACATAAGCATTATGAAAAACTTCCTGACAGTAAGAGTAGTTTGGCAGTGGAATATGCTGCCTCAGAGTGTGGCAGAGTTTTCTTCTCTGGAGCTTTTTGAGCAGAAGTTGGATGGCCATTTGTCAGGAGTGCTTTGATTGTGTCTTCCTGCATGGCAGAATGGTGTTCCAATTCCATAATTCTATGATTTACTTCTTTTGCTATGGACATGACCTCAAACTTCTTTCTATTGTTTGTAATGTTTTAAACATCTCTAGCAAGCCTGAGTTTATTATTTTAGCTTTTCTGAATTTATCCCTACATACGATATTTGTTAGTGTTACACAAGATCTGTTACTGGGATTTGAACTCTGTTTCATTTTCATATTGTCTGAGACTTTTTGATAATGTTATGTTGCCTTTTTAAAAGAAATCACAGACATAAATGTGATGATATTTAGCGCCTACATTTTTTTTATTGGAATATGTGGAAATGTAATGTGCTTGAGTTTGGCTGTATCGTGCATTCCATTGTCTAATTATTTCACTTAAAGTGTTCACCCTACATCTCATTGTTAGTCCAAGATACATCTATATATATAAATTTGTTAGGGGCATCCAACGAGGAAACAAAACTCAAAAAACCCCCAACGAAACTTAACCAAAATTCCCATGCCCATAACACAACCCACAAGGTACAAACATACCTACTCATAATGAAAAACAACACAACAACACACTCACAAAACGGCAAAACAACAAAACTCAAAAATCCCCCAACGAAACTTAACCAAAATCCCCGTGCCCATAACACAACCCACAAGGTACAAACATATCTACTCAAAATGAAAAACAACACACTCACAAAACGGCAAAACAACAAAACTCAAAAATCCCCCAACGAAACTTAACCAAAATCCCTGTGCCCATAACACAACCCACAAGGTACAAACATATTTACTCAAAATGAAAAACAACACAACAACACACTCACAAAATGGCAAAACAACAAAACTCAAAAATCCCGCAACGAAACTTAACTAAAATCCCCGTGCCCATAACACAACCCACAAGGTACAAACATATCTACTCAAAATGAAAAACAACACAACAACACACTCACAAAACGGCAAAAGAACAAAACTCAAAAATCCCCCAACGAAACTTAACCAAAATTCCCATGCCCATAACACAACCCACAAGGTACAAACATACCTACTCAAAATGAAAAACAACACAACAACACACTCACAAAACGGCAAAACAACAAAACTCAAAAATCCCCCAACGAAACTTAACTAAAATCCCCATGCCCATAACACAACCCACAAGGTACAAACATATCTACTCAAAATGAAAAACAACACAACAACACACTCACAAAACGGCAAAACAACAAAACTCAAAAATCCCCCAACGAAACTTAACCAAAATTCCCATGCCCATAACACAACCCACAAGGTACAAACATATCTACTCAAAATGAAAAACAACACAACAACACACTCACAAAACGGCAAAACAACTGAGCATGCGCATTGGCGCCCAGCCGCAAGTTCCCTGGCGCGCGCACATGGCCTTCCGGCCAACATTCCCTCTGCGGAAACCATGCCCACTCCAAGCCCCACCGCGCCGCTTCCCGCACACACACACCCCCTGCCGCACACACACACGCAACCCCACGCTCCATCACTCCCCCCGCCGCCGCATACACACATGCAACCCCACTCCCCCCGCCGCCACACACACACACGAAACCCCACGCTCCATCACTCCCCCCACCGCCGCACACACATGCAACCCCACTCCCCCCCGCCGCACACACACACGCAACCCCACTCCCCCCGCCGCCGCACACACACACGCAACCCCACGCTCCATCACTCCCCCCGCCGCCGCATACACACACACAACCCCACTCTCCCCCGCCGCCACACACACACGAAACCCCACGCTCCATCACTCCCCCCACCGCCACACATACACGCAACCCCACTCCCCCCCCGCCCCACACACACACGCAACCCCACTCCCCCCGCCGCCGCACACACACACGCAACCCCATGCTCCATCACTCCCCCCACTGCCGCACACACACACGCAACCCCACGCTCCATCACTCCCCTGCCCCAATCTTACCTCCTTTTACTTCACGCCACCTCCAAACCCCACCCTGCCCCTTCCCGCCCTGTCAAAATCTAGGAAAGACAGGAAGGAAGGAAGGAAGGAAGGAAGGAAGGAAGGAAGAGAAAGGGAGATAAAGAAAAAGGGGGAAGGAAGGAAAGTTAGAGGAAGAAGAAAAGGAAAGAAAAGGAAAGATGGAAGGAAAGAAAAGAGAGACAGCAGAAGAGAAAGAAAAAGGGGGAAGGAAGGAAAGAGATAGAGAAAGAAGAGGAGAAGGAAAGATGGGAAGGAAGGAAGGAAGGAAGGAAGGAAGGAAGGAAGGAAGGAAGGAAGGAGGGAGGGAGGGAGGGAAAGAAGGAGAGAAAGAGGGAAGATTGGCCACAGCAACACGTGGCGGGTAAAGGTTTTTCTATGATTATTATGATGCTATTGTTCCTATGAGACCCTTTTAGGGGGAATGGGAGAGGTGTCAGGTCCCAGAGGCAATGCATTGCATTATTGTTATTGTTATGATGGTGGTGAAATAAAAGGAAATAAAAAGTGAAAGAAAGAAGCAAACAGGGAGGGAAGAAAGGCAAAGGAAGAAAGGGGGAGGGAATGAAGGAAAGAGAAGGATGAAACCAAGTAGTGAAAGAAGGAAAGAAAGAAAGAGGTAGAGAAGGAAGAAAGGAGAGAAAGGGGGAGGAAAAGGGGGAAGGAATAGGTAGGGACCTCTCTTTCATAATAGTCCAGATATCTACCTCAACTTTGATAAGTTTTACTATAGGCCACAGCAACGCGTGGCAGGGCACAGCTAGTTACTTATACACTGAATCAATTGAATCTGCCTAAAGATTGACTTGCCAAGCTTCCATTGATTCAACAGGTCTGCTCCAATTCAGGCTAAGAATTTAAGTTCTTGTGTTATAATTTTATTCATGCATCGAAGCACAATCCATTAAATGTATGGAAATTTGACACTGGTATTTATTTATTTTTGTGGGAAAGCATTATGCTTCTACCCAAATGCAAGGTAAGCTAAGGACCAGCAGAATCTCATTTTTTGGCGGAACATGCTTCAGAAAGAGATAAATGGTAGAAAGTGGTGAGACGGTAGTCTAGTCCTTCAGGTGTTTATTTGCAAGTTCAGGAGTACAATGGCATTTGCAGCCTAAATAGATGAGGTGGGTACCAGGTAATTAAATATTGGACTAGATCAGTAGTCCTCAAACTGTTTAAGCTTAGGGCAGGTTCATGATCCTTCAGTCTGTTGGGGGGGGGGGGCAGTTTGAAAAAAAGCATGAACAACTTCCTATGCACATTGAACATATCTCATTTGTAGTGCAAAGAAACATGAGAGAAGAATACAATATTTAAAATGAAGAACAATTTTAACCAATGTAAACCTACCAGTATTTTAATGGGAAGTGTAGACCTGCATTTGGCTGATGAAATTGGGATTGTTGTTGTGTACCTTCAGACTTAGGGAAGTGAAAAGTGAAAATAGTGAAGAGTAGAGACATCACACTGGCAACCAAGATCAGCATAGTTAAAGCATTGATATTCTCCGTAGTAACCTGTAGATGTGAGAACTGGACCATAAGGAAGACTGGGCGAAGGAATATAGATGCTTTTGAACTGTGGTGTTGGAGGAAAATTCTGAGTGCCTTGGACCACAAGAAGATCCAACCAGCCCATACTTCAGGAAATAAAGCCTGACTGCTCATTGGAGGGAAGGATATTACAGGCAAAGATGAAGTACTTTGGCCACATAATGAGAAAACAGGAAAGCTTGGAGAAGACAATGATGCTGGGGAAAATGGAAGGAAAAGGAAGAGAGGCCGACCAAGGGCAGGATGGATGGATGGTATAATTATTATCCTTTTGATAATATTTTTTTATTAATTTTATAAAGATGACATAAGACACAGCAAAGCACAAGTGACACAAAAACTCAATAAAACATAATACACATATTCAGAAAAAATAATAATAAAGATTTAAAAACTGATGGAATAATAGAATAAGAAAGAGAAAAAAGAAAAAAGAGGAAAAAAAGATGTCGACTTCCATTCTTCCTCCTTTCACCCCAGTACTAAAAAAGGTTCTTTCTAAAGTACCAAGAAGTAATACAATTTTCCTCAGTCTTTGTTGTTGATCTTCTTATTTACTATCCTTATTAATGTAGTCTTCAAAAACTGCCCAGTCCATTATTTTTATTCCCTTTTTATTCTCTTTCCATTACTTGCTTTTAGCAAGTATCGAAGTGACTGGCTTGACTATGAAGGAGCTGGGGGTGGTGACGGATGACAGGGAACTCTGGCATGGGTTGGTTCATGAGGTCACGAAGAGTCAGAAGCGACTGAACGAATAAACAACAACAAGCTTAAAGTTTAGGGCAAGGAATGGGTAAAAGACCTTGGAGGGCCTTAGTTTTGAGACCCCTGGACTACATTATACCCTCAGGTTTGTCAGTAATGCTTTATCACTGTGTGATGCCCATTTCAACAACAATGAATCAGAGAATCCATTACTGGATGGAGAACTTAGACAAAAGGCCATAAGTAGCTTTGATATTTCTAATGCTTTGGGGAAACTGAGCTCTCTTACTAGAACAGCTAAAATGTGATTCATGTGATGAAAAATGATTACTTAATGTAGGGAAACATGATGAGGGGGTAATGGCTTGAAATGTGAATCCGATGGGGGAAAGATATCTTGCCATTTCCAGTCTCAGCATAAAACTATTCCAGATGCAAGGATGACCCAAGAGATTCTATAGATGCCAACACAATGGTGCATCATTATACAATTTGTACTGATAAAATATATAATGGGTTTTTTTTAAAAAAAAGAATTGTAGTGCTTCAAATGTAAACATGTGGAAGCTGACTCCATTTTAAGTGGTAGTGGTAGGGATATGCAAAAAATGTTTGGAAACTCATTAATAAAATGTAAAGCAGATGAATGCATATTAAATTCTAGTAATTTTGTTAGCTTTCTGCAAAAACAACTGTGGGAAGAAAATGCAGGATCCTGATTGTAAGCTAATTTTTGAAAACAGCAGCACCCAAAATGACAACTTCATTTACATTTCTATGTTTAATGTGTTATTATTTGTTTTATGGTAATTTATCTGTTTGTTGTTTACATTTTATAGCACTGGATGTTTGCCGCCAAATGTTAACCACCCTGAGTTCCCATTGGTGACACAGAGTGTTGATAGAAATACAGATGATGATGATGATGACGATGAAGATGGTGATGATTACTATTATTATTGTTACTACATTATATAAGATATGGTTCAGGGTGAGTTTTCATTATCCAGTGTGCTTGGGATCAAAAATGTTCCATATTTTAGGGAGGAGGGTCCCCAGTTTTTGAAATACATTATCTTTTTTGGAAAACTCTCATATCGGATTCATTTGTTACTTGTGTTGTGTGGGAAACCAAAACTTTTCCCACAACCTCAAAGACAGAAATAGGTGTCTGGTGGCAAAAAATTGGGGTTTTGGAAGCTTTCAGATTTTGGCTTTCCAGATAAAAGAGGACTGTCCTGTATAACTCAGCACCTAACCCTAGTATTTCAGTACTAGTATGGAAATGCCATTCTAGAAGACCACAACTCAGATGACAGAATGCAATAACATTGCCCTGTATCTCTCTGCTTTCATTTTCTGCTCACCTATTGCTTCTAAGGAGGAATCTTGGAAGAAATAAGAACAAAAGAAATGTACACAATGAGAACTACCAGATAGGAAAAGTACATGAAAATATTATGTACACTGGGTTGCTGGGTTGTACGTATGGCCATTATGTACACTACTCTTCCTAGAATCTGAATGAATATTTCACCTTGTAACTAAAAAGACATATCCCTTTTCCAGGTTAAAAATGGAAGAATCAAGATTGAATACTACCTCACATTGTCGTGAGTGGGTGCTCATTTTTTTTATATGGTCTTCTATCTTCTCTTGTCACAATATCATGCATCTAGCTCTGGGGAGCAAGGTATCCCATCAATTGCTGCCAATTATGCCTTGTTTTCTCTGTTTATCTCTCCTTGCTTCCCTACAAAGATGTTACCCATCTCACATCGTGCTTAACATTGGTCACAGGAAGCCCTTCCCAAGACCACTGGGATTTTCAACCAGAGTTCTCTGTACTTCCAAGTTCCATGACTGAAATTTATGAGTAGTTGTCTTTTTTCCATTTTTTAAGCTTACAAATTGGATTAACACAGACCATTCAAGGTAAAGAAGCCATGTTGAACTGACTGGATGGCAACCCAACACATGTTGGTCTCCTTTAGGACCCACATTGTCCTTGAAGTTGTTCAGTGAAAGCTCTTTTACCACATGTGCTATGCATTTAAATGCCAGAGGCAAATAGAGAAGGACTTCCTTCCATTGCCTTAGTGTGGTCATGTTTCACCTCACTTCAGGATTATGGGATTCTTCCTGAAGGGGTCAGGTCAGATATGTGGGTTGCCAAAAAGCAGCGGCCTTCCTTTCCTTGCTAACTCAGAGCCCACCTACACTGCCAAAAAATGCAGTGCAGATGTCTCATTGCCAGGGGTGTCCAAATAATGCACCTAGACTAAGCCTTAAGACCTGGCTGTTCGAGAGGGCATTTAATTAAGTGCTAAGCAACAACATTACGGTAATGAGAACTGGAATGGTATAAGGAAGATGAGACTGGCTATGATTCTACTAAGAGACGAAGCGGATTTTTATGTAGTTTGTATTTGTCGTATAGTTATATGTTGTTGATACTGGCCTTTGTAACTGTCTTTTTATGTGTACTGTACACCGCCATGAGTCGCCCGTAAGGGCTGAGAATGGCGGTTAATAAGTGCATCAAATAAATAAATAAATAAATAGACTAATACAGAGAAAGTTGGGGTAAACCGTTTAATGTGTTTTACACCACAATACCTACAAAGATCTAGATCTTCCTTGAATGGAGACAGACACCATTTGTGATTCCACATAGCATCCCCACAGCCATCTAATTGCAGTGCCTCCCTTTCCCCTCAGCCCCATCCTCCCAATCCGCCCTCAAAACACAGGAGGCTTCCCTGTTGCTCAATTGCATTCAGTGATGCTATGATGGAGCTTTGGATAAAGGAAGGGGAGCTTTCCTCTTCAAACCTCTGATGTGTCATCACTTAGCATGATGGCCTCAAAATGTGGTATGGATCAACATTTTTAATGCCTGTTCATTCTGCATTTTGTGTAGTGTGGAGGTAGCTTCAGATTCTCTGTATTGTGACCAAACATCCAGAAGTTTGTTGGGAAATATATGACAGATGAAACATGCCTTGTTCTATGTTCACGTTCTGATAAGGGAATAGGGAGGGGGTTGTTTTATTTCTGTTTCTTTTTCCCCCCAAAGATTTCATTGGAAATCAAACAACAGAGGTAAATATATTTTTTTAAAAAAGAAGTAAGGATGTGTTTGAAAATGTGCCAAGCATTCAGTGTTCCTTTGTTTATCTTCATGTTCAGATAAGGGAATTGTTTCATCAAAGACCTTTCATGAATATGGAAGAATGGAAGACTGCTTCAGCTTAAGCATTTCATTGCTGAAGTGTCCCACTCCGGCACAGAGGAGCAATAAAATACAAAGTTTTGCAGTACTTCTAATTTGGCCATGGCTCTTCTCCACACTGAGGTGCTGTGGAAATTCTCCCTCTCCATTGAAAGGAAGCCAAATATTTTTAGACAAACATTTTGTTTAACCCCCCAAGTCTATGGGCCCTTCCAGAGAGGCTCCATATCCCATTATCTGATCCCAGTTTTTCTACTTTAAACTGGATTATATGAGTCCGCACTGCCAGATAATCTGGGATAAACAGAAAACCTGGAATCGGATCCTGGAATATAAGGCTGCCTGGAAGGGCTCCTGGGCTTATTTCACTGTGGCATTCCATCTAGTCCTTGAATCTATCCACCATGTATCTTTTTATAGGTAATTGCAATTCATTGGAAATTCTAGGTTCATCTTGCTGGCTTCTTGTGTTCTAAAAGGTCTCTTCCAGTTACTAACCATCTATGTTGTTCATTTTAGGGTGGATTTTTTTGTTTCTAAAATCAGTTTTAAATTAAAAAAATGTAATCTTCCATTACTAAATGTGACCTATTTTTAACTACATTGAAGATCAGGATGGCAATTTTTCCATTTTCCTACTCGGGTATAAGATGGTCATTCACATTTAATCATATCAACAGATTGCTTCAATGAATACAAATGCCTTACATTATCTTTAAATAAATGAATATCAATATGTTCCAGGGTAACAGAGATAATTGCATATTGATAACAGTTATTATCATAAGTCATGGGTGCCAGAGGAATATGCACTTGTATTTTTTTAATAAGTTGCAATAAGGTGGACTATTCTGGACTGATAGAAAAAGCCATTTCCCATACATAATATGCAATCATTTTAATATTGCCTCAGACCCAGAGAGGAGATAAACTGCAGAATGTAAACTTGTAAATTGCCATATTTTATAAGCATCTGAAATTGGAGTAGATATTAGAAGGGTCTGAGCTAAGCTAATAGGAAGAGGAGTTAATATATGTCAAGGAGGCTGTGCAGTTCCCATTCCTCTGTAGCAGATAAGCAGAGCAAGGTATATGTTAAGATATTGTAGATCTGCTGTTGTGGTTTATTGCATTATGCAAAGCTGTAATCTGAAAGTCGCTGGAAGGAAAGCAACATATATCTTTTCTGATCAAATGTTATATTTTCATATAGGGAGAGATACTGAGAGAGGGAAGAGGGAGAGGGAGAATGTTTATTGTCTTCTCAATAACAATGAAAGAACTATACATCTAAACACGACAGATTCCACACGTCAATCCAAGAAAATAGAAAATAGCATGTGTTCCATTCATACAGTTGGACATGCCTGTTCTCGTATCTCACTCCATTTTGGAGTACATCTACACTGGAGAATTAATGCACTTTGACACCTCTACCTGTATGTTGCAAGTTACAGCATACAGTTAGAAGAGCAAACCACAGACCACTTACTACAATGTGGTCTGAGCCCTGCCACATGCACAATGGAGGACTTCTTATAGCAATACCAAAGGCACTCCAAGTGACCAGCTACTGGTCAAAGGACATTTAGTATAATGCCAAGTTTTAAACTTTGTTTGTGTTTTAAATACAACTGTATCCTCAGTTTGCTTCTGACACAATAAATAAAACCACTAACTGTGTAACTCAGTGTTATCGTATCATGGGAGTTATCATTCTATCAGAGAAGGTCTTTAGCCTTCTCTGCTAAAGAATATTGATGTCTCATCTAATTACAAATCTCAGAATTCCATCACATTGAACCATGGCAGTTAAAGTGGTGTCAAGCTGCATTAATTCTACAGTGTAGATGCATTTAAATCTATCTCTCCAAATGGCATTTACTTTAAGTATTTAGGGGTCAGACCAAATGGCTTGCAATGGTGTTTAAATCACTGCAATTAACAAGGACATGAGTTGTCAAACACTGAAGAGGTTGAGTTGCTGTGAGCTTTCCAGGCTGTATGGCCATGGGTCTGAAGCATTCCCTCCTGACGTTTCGTCCACATCTATAGTAGGCATCCCTAGAACTTGTGAAGTCTCACAATCTCGCAACCTCTGAGGAACCTGCCATAGATGTGGGTGAAATGTCAGGAGAGAATGCTTCTGGAACATGACTATACAGCCCAGAAAACTCACAGCAATCCAGTGATTCCAGCCATGAAAGCCTTCGACAAAACACTGAAGAGGTTCTCAGGAAGAATTGTAGTTGGCCTTCTTTGTCTACTATCAAGCCCTAAAAGTGCAAATGCCTGATCTGAGGGCAAGGCAAGGCCTTTTTCCCCTTTACTGCTGCTGGAAAGTTAGTTATATAATAACAACGTATATTTTGTAGAATAGAGTTCAGTACATTAGAAAGTTCCTTTATAGACTAATTCAGTCGGTCCTTTGTATTCATGGATTCTGCCCCCATAGTTGCAAATGTCCACAACTTGAAAAAAAAATTAAAAAGACATTCCCAAAGGCAAACCTAGATTTTGCCATTTATAAGGGACACCCTTTTACTATATCTCTTCGATGTTGAGGGAGGCCCTCCTCTCGCTTCCACTGAGATGTGCCTTCTCAGAGGGCCTTCTCAGTGGTGGCCCCCCAGCTCCCTCGCTGCCCAGGGAGATTAGGCAAGCACCCACTTTGTCAGCCTTTAAGAAAAGCCCAAAAACTTGGCTGTTCCGATGTGATTTTGAGGAAAGAACAACAAATCTCCATACCATGACCGTCCCAGTACAAATTTGTCCCTTTGATGCACTTTACCTCATCCTAGAGTGAAAAATTAAACCCCATCGTTGTCCTACCTGAATCTCCCACCAGTTATACTACTCCATTTCCCTATCTCACCCAGAGTTGCATGATTTTACTCCTCATTTGGCCCAGTCCACTGCACTCAACTCTTTGTTTTAACTTCTTATTTTATTTCATACCCTGTGTCTACTATATTGTATTATTTTTATTGTTTGCATTTTATTTGAGTTATTACCCACTGTATGTAATTTATTTTGTTTTATTGTAATTGTTGGGCCACCCGTCATGTTAGCCACCCATCCCGGGGTAATGGTGGCGGGGTATACATAAATAAATAAATAAATAGCCATTGTACATAATGGGACTTGAGCAGCCACAGCTTTTGTGATTCCAAAATCAAACCAAGAGTCCACTGTAATTTCAGCACCCTGCTAACCTTTGAACTAGTAGTCATCGTAAGTAAATTAATAGATAAATAGATAGATGGGTAGATATATGTGCTACATTTTCTTGATAATTTATCATTGATGCGGCCAGCCCAATAATCCCGCAAAACACTCTAAATACAAGAATTACATTGCTATCCAGTGGAGATATGAATCTCAGAGGTGGGAACTTTCCTGTTTCACAATGGAATGTAAATGTATTTTCAAAGGGTAACTTTGAGCAGTATGATGCTAAGCACCTTTACATGGAATGAGGTCCCACTGAGTTCAATCAGACATATTTTCTAGAAGGATTACAGTATACAAATATACTTTTTAACAAATCTTAAAAGCAGTGGCATAGTGGATTCAGACCTCCAAATCAAAGCTTCAAGGTTTTCTTTTATTAGCAATGTTGATTGCATCATCTGCTACCCTTCAGAGTTTCTTATTCCCACTGAGCTTAATTTCCAACTCCACAAGAGCTGGAGGTGGGTGCATTCTCCTAGTCACAATAAATTAGTGTGAGGTTTTCTGTGTTGTAATACAAAGTCTTTTGCTTTGCTTGGGTCTTCATTGGGTGAGTGTGCCAGAAGGATTTTTTTAAAGGCTTGTTTCTAATATAGAGGAAACTTGTTAGAACTACGGTGTCGACTTGGAGTGAGAATGTTTTCCTCCAGTACTGGAAAAATCATGGCTTGATTATTTTATGTAGCTTTGGGGATTATTATTATTATTATTATTATGTGTGAAAAGCATTGCATAATAAGTATTAGAACAAATAAAATAGAGAGGGCACGCATGGCTAAATAATTTTTGACCAAACATGGGCAACAGCAACTGTACTGTCTGTAGCTTTAAACAATTCTTCCTCTGTGCATGAGGCAGGGCATTGTAGGCAAGCATACAGATGCGGAAATGTCTGTTCTGCTCCACAGTCACACAAGGTGGAGGATTCTTCTAGGTAGTGCCATTTTGCCAGGTTGTCTTTTGACAACCTGGCAAGCATAGTTGATTTTGCTCAGGGGCGCTCTTGGGGAAAAATAGACCTTGACATATGCAAGTTGTAGTTACTGGAATGTATAGTTCACCTACAATCAATTTCATTAGGAAAGGGGTTCCATAGACAAGGGGCCACCACTGAGAAGGCCCTGTCTCTTGTCCTCACCAGTGGCAACTGGTGAACAGGTAAACTGGGCTGGAACTATTTAGAACATTCTGACCTCCACCAATGATGGAATTGAACCAAATATGGCACACAGAACTCCCACGACGAACAGAAAATATATATCAGTGATTGGTTGGGGGGACGGGGATGGACCAAAATACTGTTTGCTTACTGTTGAAAATTACCTAGGGCTGCCTCTGACCTTTGTAAAGAGTCATCCAATTGGGATTTCCTGGTTTAGCTGCTCAGAGGGATGCACTTGCTGTTGCTGGTGGAACGTTAAGAGGAGTGGTGGTTGTCATGAAGTCTTTCCTTGATTTGAGTCTATTGGGAGAAGGCTGGTAACCATGAAGTGGGTGGCTTTCACAGTGTTCAACCTTATTTCTCTCACAGTTAGCAGCAACTTCTCATCGCACATCAGTGAGGGGGGCATGCTAAACCAGGAAATTGGGATTTCCTGGTTTAGCTGCTCAGAGGGATGCACTTGATGTTGCTGGTGGAACGTTAAGAGGAGTGGTAGTTGTCATGAAGTTTTTCCTTGATTTGAGTCCATTGGGGGGAGGCTGGTAGCCATGAAGTGGGTGGCTTTCACAGTGTTCAACCTTATTTCTCTCACAGTTAGCAGCAATTTCTCATCACACATCAGGGAGGGGGGGGCATGCCAGACTTAGAGGACATAGTATGATGCTTTGCCTTTCTCATATAATCTCAGATTCATCAAGCTCTAGTTCAATGTTCTAACAACTGCAGTGTCCTTTGCCTACATACTCTACTATGATTACGGGAATAACTGGGTACTAGGCCATGTACTCATCATAAGATTTTCATAGTAAAAGCTTACTGGAATGCCTTCATCTGTCCAGCAATAGCTCCTCTAGAGTTATTTTTATGGTGTCACTGTTGTTTTCTTTGAGAGCTCCTCCACCTGTATTACATATACACAGCCCACTAGATGTTTGGCATATCTAGTCTGGTCCCCAGCATTACGCAAAGGTAGTGTATAACACTAATTTATATATAATTTATATATAAATTATAACAGTAAATAAAGAGCAACCTGAAGCCACAGGTCCACAGTTTGGGTGTCCTCTTGGATTCTTCGCTTACACTTGAGGCTCAGGTGTCGGCGGTATCCGGGAGGGCCTTTGCACAACTGAGACTTGTGCGCCAGCTGCGACCGTACCTCGTGAAGGCAGATCTGGCCGGGGTGGTCCACGCCTTGGTCACCTCTAGAATGGATTACTGCAATGCGCTCTACGTGGGGCTGCCCTTGAAGACGGCTCGGAAACTTCAATTGGTCCAGCGGGCAGCAGCTAGGATGTTAACCGGGGCCCATTATCAAGAGAGGTCTATCCCTCTGTTTAAGGAGCTCCACTGGCTGCCATTTATTTTCCGAGCCCAATTCAAGGTGCAGGTGCTCACCTACAAAGCCCTGAACGGTTTGGGACCACCCTACCTGCGTGACCGCATCTCCATCTACGAACCCACACGCTCACTCCGATCATCTGGGGAGGCCCTGCTCGTGATCCCACCCACGTCGCAAGCGCGTTTGGTGGGGACACGGGACAGGGCCTTCTCTGTGGTGGCCCCCCGACTTTGGAATGCCCTCCCAAAAGACCTCCGACAGGCCCCTACTTTAGCAGTTTTCAGAAGGAACCTAAAAACCTGGCTGTTCCGATGTGCCTTCCCAGATTAGGAATTTCCCCCTTCCCAAGTCCTAGAAGCGCCTTAGCACAACTGATGTTACTGCACACTGCACTTTTAATCCATGTTCCTCCTGCCATCTCAGCATTTTAACCTCTGTACCCCATTGCGCCGGCCGAACCAGTTTTAATTGTGTCCTGAGGTAGTTATTGTTGTTATTTTGCTTGATCGTTTTGATTTGCTTTGTTTATTATTGTGTTATGTTTTATTGTATTGTGTTTTGAGGCTCTGGCCTGTGTAAGCCGTATCGAGTCCTGCGGGAGATGCTAGCGGGGTACAAATAAAATTAATAATAATAATAATAATAATAATAATAATAATAATAATAGTGTATAATAAAGCAGAAGGCAGTAGGAAAAGAAAGAGATTGATTCAATCAAGCAAGCCATGGGCCTGAGAAGGCAAGACCAAAGTGTGCCAGTTGATGACCAAACCTTTGTAGATCTGTATTGTTGAAAGCTTTCATGGCCAGAATCAGACTACTTCAACCAGAGAAGTCAGCCATAGCAGGGCACCTGATGAACCAACCTGGACACAACATATTATTTGAGAACATAGAAATGCTGGATCACTCTAACAACTACCATGTCAGGCTACACAGAGAAGCCACTGTAATCCACAAGCATGTGGACAATTTCAATAGAAAGGAAGAAACCATGAAAATGATCAAAATTTGGCTACCACTATTTAAAAATTATAACAGTAAATAAAGAGCAACACTCAAACACAGGGGGACTGCAGACAGGAAATTCCAGTCGCCAACTGGCAGAAAAAGGCGGTATACAAATACAGTAAGTAAATAAATAAATAACAATCAGGGACAGCTAATCACCTCTCAAAAAAAGTTTTCCCCAGGCAGTAAGAAGCCACACCTTGAAACTGTCAGACCATTAAATCAAGGTGGCCAATTGAAACATTCATGCCTAGCTCCAACAGACAAGAGTTCTTTCTCCCACCCTGGACCTTCCACAGATATATAGACCCAATTTTCCTAGTTTCCAACAAACCACACAACCTCTGAGGATGCCTGCCATAGATGCAGGCAAAATGTCAGGAGAGAATGCTTCTAGAACATGGCCATACAGCCCAAAAAACCTACAGCAATCCTTTGTACATCTCTCATTCATAGAATCACCATAATTTGATTTCAATTTGACACAAAGGAGGGGGGATAAGGAGGAGGAGGAGAAATGTTATATACTGCTGATCTTTGATATACAGACAATTCTCAAATTACAAACATCTGACTTACAAATGACTCATGGATAAGAACAGGCATGAAACAATAGGAAGTGAAAGAAATCTACCCCTCAGAAAGGAAATTCACTCCTGAAAGTTATCATGGGGGAAAGGTGTCTCCACTGAAACTTTATCACCAATCCTTGTTCTGACTTGCATACGAATTCAACTTAAGAACAAACCTTGCTATATATTGATGTTTTTAACCTGTTAATTATTTAATTACTGTTTTTATATCTGTATGTATTTGTATAAGGGCATCGAATTGTGCCTTCTTTGTAAGCCGCCCTGAGTCCCCCCTCAGGGGTGAGAAGGGCGGGGTATAAGTAGCAGAAATAAATAAATAAATAAATAATAAACCTACAGAACATATCTTGTTCATAACTTGCCTGTATGTAGTTTTGTATGTACATATATAGATATATAATAGATACAGATAAATAGATTTACACAGTTTCTTAACATTTTTTTCTGGGGAGGTTGCCATGGAAAACTGCCACTTGTATTTCTCCTTAAAACTGGATGTTTTTTTAATTGTTTTGAGATAGTGTAGACATCATGTATGAATGATACAGAGATTCACTTTTGCCTCTTATCTCACCTGCTACAGGCATATGTCCCTGAAAGCTTGCCTCAGGCAATGCAGCTCTTGGGCTCAAAAACTTTCCCCACTGCCTAGGATTGTAGCCTGAAAGTGCAAGTCTACTACTTTTCAGTCGCATTGTACGAGAGGTTGTTAACAGCAAAAGTGTTTGATTCCCATTGTTAACCTCTCATATGATGCAACTGAAGAATCCCTTCAATGTCTACTCACAGGTCTCCTTTGAGCCTCATAGGGCTCACTTTTTAGTTAGTGAGCACAGCAATTTAATCTAAAATTGTTTCATAATTCCACTAATTCAAGCATGTGAATGTTTACTCATACTGCATTCTACAAGATTTACTCCCTTCTTTTCTTTTTCTTTACTTTCTTTCAGAGCACTCGGTTGTATCATAAACATGACAAAAGAAATTATTTGTCATCATAACCTTCACACACTCACCCTTTCTATCTTTTCCTTGTTTCGTATCATCAGCACAGTCATAATGCCTTTTTTCTAACAAATCTTCCTTTCCTTCACATCTAATAAATAGGTATCTATAGTGATAATTAGCTGTTCGGAGTTTTTTCATGTGTGGTTTATGGCAGTGTCACTTTTCTGCATGAATGCTCTTGTCCAAATTGCACTTGCTGTTTGCAAATATCCCAGCTGTAATTAGGACCGAATAAGCCTGATACATTTTTTTTTCTGCATCTGTGTTCCCGACATCTGCTTAAAACAATTGTGGAGCAATAAATATGTGTGAAGAAAATGAATAAGCAGAGACTGCTAGATGACTTTTGAGCAAAGAAGACCAACATTTGTGATCATTGGAAATAGTAACTAATTCTTCAGTGCTGATTATTATTTACTTACTTACTTGTTGTTGTTCATTTGTTCAGTCATCTCCGACTCTTCGTGACCTCATGGACCAGCCCACGCCAGAGCTCCCTGTCGGCCATCACCACCCCCAGCTCCTTCAGGTTCAGTCCAGTCACGTCAAGGATGCCATCCATCCATCTTGCCCTTGGTCGGCCCCTCTTCCTTTTACCTTCCACTTTCCCCAGCATAATTGTCTTTTCTAGGCTTTGCCTAATAATAATTGTCTTCTCTAGGCTCTCTTACTTACTTACTTCATTTATATACCTCTTTTCTCACCCCTGGGGGCACTCAAAGCAGTTTCCAACATATTCACGGCAAAATTCAATGCCTTAAAAAACATAAAATGTAACAGAAAACAAGAGTACCATAAAACTATCAATTAAATCATAACATATAACTACATTTAAACATTAAAACAGGTGATTAAAAACATATTAATATAAATATTAAAATCACATGATCCAAAAGCATGGTCCAGGTGGTTCCAGTATCAAATAACAATTGCACATGATCCGTGTTCATTTCTTGTCCTGCTTACTGCCAAAATGCTTGGTTCCACAGCCATGTTTTTGCTTTTTTTCTTGAAGACCAAGAGGGAGGGCTCTGGTCTAATTCCATAGACAACGGGCCACCACTGAGAAGGCCCTGTCTCTCATCCCTACCAGTCATGCCTGCAAAGGCGGCGGAACCAAGAGAGGGTCTCCCTGGATGATCTTAGCCTCTGAAATGGTTCATAGGGGGAGATGCGTTTGGACAGGCAAACTGGGCTGGAACAATTTAGAGCTTTATAGACAAAAGCCAGAATTTGAATTGTGCTTGGTGGCACACTGGCAGCCTGTGGAGCTGGCATAACAGGGGGTTATGTCCTCCCTGTACCCTGCTCTGGTGAGCAATCTGGCTGCTGTTCATTATACCATTTGGAGCTTCCAAACTGTCTTCAAAGGCAACTCCACATAGAGCACAAATAATCAAAACATTTTGATTATCAAAATGTTTTCACAACAAAACTATAAGGTAGTTTAGACAATACTACACTCACCTCACTTTTTTCATGTCAGAAGTGGCTTGAGAAACTGCAAGTCATTTTTGGTGTGAAAAAATTGACCGTCTGCAAAGACATTGCCCAGGGGATGCGTGGATGTTTTACCATCCCATGGAAGGCTTCTCTCATGTCCCCGCATGGGAAGCTGGAACTGATAGACAGGAGCTCACCCCGCTCCCTGGATTCAAACTGCCGATCTTTCTGTCAGCAGTCCTGCTGGCACAAGGGTTAAACACATTGGTCCACCAGGGGCTTCTACTCACCTCACTAGTAATATTGGATTTTAGGGTATATGCCTTAAATCAGGGGTCCTCAAACTTTTTAAACAGAGAGTCAGGCCACAGTCCCTCAAACTGTTGGAGGGCTGGATTATAAGTTGGAAAAAAAAATGAATGAATTCCTATGCCCACTGCACATATCTTATTTGTAACACAAAAAAACACTTAAAAACAATACAATAATTAAAATGAAGGACAATTTTAACAAATATAAACTTATTAATATTTCAATGGGAAGTGTGGACCTGATTCTGGCTGATGAGATAGGATTGTTGTTGTTGTTGTTGTTGTTGTTGTGTGCTTTCAAGTCATTTCAGACAGGTTGACCCTGAGTGAGGGCTGGGTAAATGACCTTGGAGGGCCATTTCCGGCCCCCGGGCCTTAGTTTGGGAACCCCTGCCTTAAATCAATATATCCATGCACATTTGAGGCAGTTGAACCTGGCAACCCTAACCAGAGCACTCCAAAGCCCAGGGATGTCCAACAAGAAGCTTATCACCACCAAGCCTGCCTCCATTGGTGGCAGACCTAAGAAGTTAGGCCTTCCTGAAGATCTTAATACCTGGGCAGTCTTATGGGAGGACAGAGTCTTGCAAAACCTCTTTCCAGCTTTAAGAAACTGTATTCACTTTTTCCAACAAAATAGCACAAAACCTATTGCTTAAGCCTCAAAGAGAGGATGGGAACACTTCTTTCTTTAATATTCGGTTTAAGAGAAGATACTGTTAATCTAAGTAATAACTTAAATGTGAAGCTAAAAAAAACCTTTCAGAGCTCCTCATGCCGTCTGTGGATATAACAGTCTGAATACATCCATATATAATTAGACAGGTGTATAAAGACAAGGAGGAAGCTTCATCCGATGATTAACAAAAGGAGAGGGGAGAGAGAGAGGAGGCAGACACACACGGAGAGCTGTGTTTTTTAAGCAAGGAAAATGTCTTAAATACAAGAAGTTATTTGCAGTCATTTAAGTTACCTAGTTCTAAATCCAAAAGCCTTTGATCATATTTAATCGCATTGAAAGGCTAAATTGTAAGCAGCCTAAGATCCATTATAATGTGGGGCTGTAGCATCGGTGCATGACAGAGTGCTATTTTCCATTTGTTCATTGTTGGTGGAAATACAATTGTTTAATATGTTCTCTATTGCCCTTACCCCAAATAAGGTTACTCAGTTGGATTCAGATTTAGTCACACCTAGATTAGCCAACCTCCCCATCTTGAAATAAATAGGACTTTATCATGTTTATCGTGTCCAGCTTAAATCCTACTAATTTCTAAAAGCCTAGTCCATGCACGATTGGAATGTTGACTGATTTTTGCATCAGCTGTCAAACATAAAATACAGTGAATTAGATTTGGATTTAGTGTACCTTCAGTACACAGTTACGGTAATTTGGGACCATTTCTGTTGGCATAGCTTCATCCTGTGGAATCCTGTAGAAGTTTTCAGTTTAGTGGGAGACTTAAGAATTCTTTGCTAGAGAGCTCTAGTGTTGGAGTTCAGGGAAAATCAGGGAATACTTCTAACAATTGTTGTTTATTCGTTCAGTTGCTTCCAACTCTTCATGACCTCATGGACCAGCCCATGCCAGAGCTCTCTGTTGGTTGTGGCCACCCCCAGCTCCTTCAGAGTCAAGCCAGTCACTTCAAGGATACCATCCATCCATCTTGCCCTTGGTCAACCCCTCTTCCTTTTTCCTTCCATTTTCCCCAGCATCATTGTCTTCTCCAAGCTCTCCTGTCTTCTCATTATGTGGCAAAAGTATTTCATCTTTGCCTCTAATATCCTTCTCTCTAGTGAGCAGTTGGGCATTATTTCCTGGAGTATAGACTAGTTTGATCTTCTTGTGGTCCAAAGCACTCAGAGAATTTTTCTCCAACACCACAGTTCCAAAGCATCTATCTTTCTTTGCTCAGCCTTCCTTATGGTCCAGCTCTCACATCCATAGGTTACTATGGGGAATACCATTGCTTTGACTATGCGGATCTTTGTTGCCAGTGTGATGTCTCTACTCTTCACTATTTTATCGAGATTGGTCATTGCTCTCCTCCCAAGAAGTAAACATCTGATTCAAAAGTTCCCATCCTCCTTCACTCAGCCTTCCTTATGGTCCAGCTCTTACATCCATAGGTTACGTCTAAGGGGAATACTATTGTTTTAACTATGCAGATCTTTGTTGTGATGTTTCCCTAACAGAGCAAATTATAAATTGTGGGATATCATAAAATGTCGCCATGGCAGTTGCTGTGGTATCAAACTGCTGCAACGGTGAATCAGAGATATATTCAAAATCTGAATCTAATCCACCGTGCTTTAAGCCTGGCTGCTGCTGAGACTTTTTGTTTGTTCTTTGTAGCAACAAAAAGCACAACAAAATTCAGAGGACGAGCTTCTTAACACGGACACACATTTGCAACATCAGCAAAGTTGAATCATCAGCTTGTCATTCCAAATTACCTCTTTTTAGTCAGAGGAACTGCATGTCCTCTCTGTCTGATGAAAATAGATGTTTTGCACGGTCTTGTGAATTGGGATTGATTTTCTAAATAGTTTTTATTGAACTCTGAAGAATTTTCATTCAATGCCACCATGCCTGTAAGTGTTACACAAATGAGTCTTTGTGGGATTTCTTTTAAAGGCCTCACTTACTGAGGCTACTTCTACACTAGGTAAAATACTTCAGAGTAGCCTACTTGAAAACTACCATGATACACCATGGGGGCATCCCAAAGCTGTTTTGATGTCAAATCGATCAGCTGGGTAGTCAGTGCAACAGCACCAATGCCCTGTTCTCCTGGGGGGGCACCATTTTGGCTGCTTCAATAGCCATAAGCAGCTCCCCAGCAAAGTCTTGCAGGAGATGTCACTTCTGGTGAGGCCTCAACAAGGCACCACAATATGATTACCAGTAAGGCTCTGCTAGGAAGTTACTCCTGTCTGACTCCTGTCTGATATGTGAACGGTGATCACCCAGATCCAGCCCAATCTACCTGTCTACTTGTCAAAAACACTGGAGGTCACTCTGGAGTTTTCTGAAGGCTCTGGAGTAACCTTACATTTTTCTTGTGATTGTTTAAGGACTGGACTTTAATTGTGTGGACTGCTCATAGCAGATTTTAGTGCATATTATTTGGATCATGTGAACATGAGGAAAGAGGAGTTTCAAGTGATTCTGAGCTTGATGCTCTGACAGGCATATCTGTTTGAGACACATCATCAAGTGAGCAAGACACATTCTGAAATAGTTCTGCAGAATATCAGCATAAGACTGGGAATAGTATGGAAATATATTTTGTGAACTCCCAGAATTCGTCATCAATAGCTTTGCAGGCTTTTGCTGATGGGAGGTAAAATTCAAAAGCATCTGGAGAAGTGGATTACAGTCCCTCCAGCTATTGGACTGCCATTCCCATCCATCTTAACTGGAAGAGCCACTAGTTGAAGCAAGACTGACTTTCTGCTTCCAAAAACTCGGAGGCAGGGGAGGCGGAAGTGGATCCAGGGCAAATAAAAGTGAAATTCCACTTCTAGTTTTAAGAAAAGGGTTAGTGTAAAATAGGAGTGCTGCAATCTATTTAAAATTGGAAGTGCTTTTAGGAGTGGCAATTTCTTCTGAGAGGAAAATGTATTTTTATGATGTGGGGTTCCTAGAGGACACTAAGGATACAAAATTACCTTTAGAATCGCATACAGGGCTGTATTTTTGGTGGGGTCAATGGGAATTGCAGTCAAGCTATACCTGTTCCACACCCACTTACAGTAGTGTCCTTGGACTAGAAAGAAGCATTCAGGTCTCATGGTGATTTCCAATGCTGTTTTGATATTTTAGAAAATCAAGGCAGAGACCACGAGTGTTGTGTTGAAAAAGAGAAGGTAAGCTCCAAAGTTATAGCAAATGACAGTTTTATTTGGAGTAGATCTTAACAGAAAGAAAATTGGATTCTGCTGCATGAACGGAAGGCGGAGAAGCCATATGCCAATTGGGTTATCAAGCAGGCTAGATGCCACAGAAAGATGACAAGACCCAAAGGGGACACGGTTGTACAGGGGCTAGCCAATGCATGCCATGTCTGTACAGACAGCTGGTGTTTTTTCCCTCTGCTATGGCCCATCCTTCCTGTTTGCCCAGAATCCATTGTTCAAGTTTCACCCAAAATTGTCTCCCAACTATTTAAGGTGCTCTTCATTCTCCTCCTTCAGTTTCAAACTACCATACTTTGGGAATGCTGGGATTAGTTGTTGTTGTGCAAAGAAGCATATCAAGCTTGAACTTGCACTAGAGAGAGTGGGTTTGCCCTCTAATATGTAACACAAAAAAGGGACTGAGTGATGAGAAAAAATCCAAAATGAAAGAAGGGAAAAGAGTCACAGTGACATGGGGGGACCATACTGGCTCCCAAACGTGTGATCAACAGGAGGCTAGTATAACAAACAAAGAATATAATAAAGAAGCGGGAAGAGTGGGGAGTTTGGTCCAATGTGTGGTCCAAAATGGCTGATCCTGAGTCTCAATAAAGCTACATAATGCCAACTGAGGTCTCATGAGACTCAGGCCCTTGCACACAGCCCTATATCCCAGAATATCAAGGCAGAAAATCCCACATTACCCGAGTGTAGACTCAGATAACCCAGTTCAAAGCAGATAGTGTGGGATTTTCTGCCTTGATATTCTGAGATATAGGGCTGTGGAAGGGCCCTTTGCCAGTATCACAAGAACTTAGGTGAACTTTTACCCAGCTTGCATGAGACTCTTTCCAGAACCCAGCCGAGTAGTAGAAATGGAGGAATCAGCACTAGCTCTTTAGCAGCACAACAGTCCCACCTTTGTGACAGTTGGGCAAAAGGTAGAGACATAATTAACAGGCCCTGAATCCAGCAGAAATAAAACTATGGAAAGAAGGGAAACATGGTGTGTTTTGATTGTGTGGCAGAGGGTTGGACTGGATGGCCATTGTTGATTCTTCCTACTCTGTGATTCTATTTTTGTAAGGTTTGGTTTCTAAATTTCTCATGCTAAATGGGAGAGGAAGAGAGAGCAAAACTAAATGAAATAAAAGTTGCATTGCACTGAATTTTAAAAGGATTGCTAATGAACACATTCTGATAATTATGCACTTTTTCTTTGTTTTCATCATCATAAAGCCAACGGGGTAGCTCATTTGTTCAGCACACATTTTCCAGTTTCCCATAACTATATCTGGAAATGCAGATGAAATGCCTATTATCTACAGTATACTGAAATAATGCCACTACCATAATGGAATAATCTGCTCTTCTTTCCATCAACATATTACAATATAAATCTAAGTACCGAGAGAGAAAATTCTACTACTCAGATGTTGAAAATCAACATTGGGAAGCAAAGTTGTAGAGTCCAAGAGCAGAAGTGTTTAACTTAACTGAAAGAACTGAAAGAAGATGGGAAAGACAGGAAATGATGGGGCAGAGATGATGTCGAGGTATTAAACAGTACGCAGAAAGGAGAAGGAAGAGTTTATAATGTCTTAGGATAGGGTTCTCAGTATTGCCATAGTGTTTTTGGTTTCTATGTAAAGTTATGAAAGCTGGAGAGTGAAGAAAGATGACAGAAAGCGGTAAACATGATATACAGAATGATCCACTTATTCACTGATTTGATATCCAGAAAATATTTTACATGGAAGTGTTTGTGGGACTCTCTAGGTCCTTCATGATGAAATTCTGCCATATGTTTCTAGCCCAATTATAGCCAAAATATAGGGTTTGCCATGGCAATGGCACTCCATGCAGTCATACTAGCCACATGACCTTGGAGGTGTCTACAGACAACACCGGTTTTTTGGCTTAGAAATGAAGATGAGCACCACCTCCCATAATGCTTGGTAAAGATGAAGGCAGTAACAAAGGAGGAAGGCCAAGTTGAAGAGGGACAGGGCCTTCTCTGTGGTTGCCCCCTGACTTTGGAACACCCTCCCCAAAGACATTAGACTAGCACCCATGTTGACCGTCTTTAGGAAGAACTTGAAGACCTGGCTATTCCGATGTGCCTTTCCAGAATAGGACAACCTCCAGCAGTATGTCCCAGAAGCACTTGTTTAAGACTCTCTGCACATTGCACTTGCCCAGAATTCCAACATACCACCTCTCACACCCAGCACTTTTTTAACCTGTACCCATCATTGGCCCGGCCCTGGTTTTATTGCGTAATAGTGTAATGTTTTGTTATTGCTTATGTTTTTAATTTGCTTTGCATCGTATTGTTATTGTATGTTGTTGTTGTGTTGAGGCCTCGGCCTTTGTAAGCCGCATCAAGTCCTTCGGGAGATGCTAGCGGGGTACAAATAAAGTTTAATAATAATAATAATAATAATAATAATAATAACTCTGAGTTTGTCCAACCTGGGCAGGACTTTTAAGGACTAGGACTCTTGGAGATATAACTTAGGCTTTATAAAATGAAAGGACATCAGCTTACAGACCTTAAAACTTTTCAAAAGGTGGAATAATTTTCCTCTTACCCGGTTTGAGCTATAGGTGATGACTTAGACAAAATCTGGAGTAATAGCTACTATAAGTTGCAAGAGCTGTTTGATAGAAGGTGGTGGAGTCTCCTCTGGAGGTTTTAGGCAGAGACTGGATAGCCATCTGCCAGGATTTATTTGATTGTATATTCCCGCATGGCTGGGAGTTGGACTGGATGGCCCTTGTGTCTCTCACAATGCTATGCTTCTATGACAAAGAAAGAACATCAAAGAATAGAAAGAAAGGAGTTCTTTCTCCCAACCTAGACATTCTACAGATATATAAACATCACTTGCCTAGTTTCCAACAGACCTCACAACCTCTGAAGATGCCTGCCATAGGTGTTGGTGAAACATCAGGAGAGAACGCTTCTGGGACATGGCCATACAGCCCGGAAAACTCACAGCAACCCATTGATTCCAGCCATGAAAACACAAAGGACTTTAAGTGTGACTTCCAACTATATTCCATGTCCCTTCTACATTTCATCATCCATCATTTCCAGCTTCAACTGAATATTGATATTCTTTCTTCTGTATCAAATTACGCATTTGATTCCAAAATTTCTTAATATTCCCACAAGTCCGCCACATATGATAAAACTACTTGCAATAATAGTGATACTTGGTTACCTAGGCCCTGAATCTTGATACTCTGAACCTTCTCTTCTGGTTCACTCAGAAATGAAGTCATGTTATATTCTGTTCATGCTACAGCAATTCCAAATGGCAAGTCTAAAAATCATCAGAGTTGTGATGGTAGAGGAGGAAGAGATGGGAAATGATGAATTAAAATGTGGAGAACATGGAGAAAGGAAGGCAGAGAACAAGGTCAATAAGATTTGTCATTTCCGGCCTAACAAAAGTGATAGGGCAAGAGAGCATTCTGTGTTAATTAAACAACAACAGAAACAACAAACCCCCCAATTTGGAGCAGATGTTGCTAAGCACTTTTTCATGTCAAGGATTATAATTATAACGACATAAAATAGCTTTACTAAATGAGGTTGCAAAGGTTAAAATAAGTGCTGGATCAGCAAATGAAGTAAACAACGCAGGGGGACAATAGATCATGGAAAAGAATTGCAAGGATATGTAACCAGAGAAACCTAACTGAAATATCTAGCAAGAGTGCTGACCAATATTTATTCTGGCCAAGATTCGGTGGACTTCCTGGAAGTCTCATAGGAAGAAAGCTTTTATTATCAAGAGGTGCTATGTTTTGTGAGCAAATAAAATATTGTCCCTCTAGCTAGGAACCAGAGTCAGACAGAGGGTGCATTTCCAAGAATATAGAATGGAATTTAGGTGGGAAAGAAGTATAGTTACTGATGGAAAATCCAGCAGACTAAGGGCTACCTCTTAGGATGCTTGCCATAGATGCAGGCGAAACGTCAGGAGAGAATGCCTCTAGAATATGGCCATATAGCCCAAAAAAACCCAACAACAACCCAGACTAAGGGCCTGTCCACACAGCCATATAACCCAGAATATCAAGGCAGAACATCTCACAATATCTGCTTTGAACTAGGTTATCTGAATCCACGCTGCCATATATTCCAGTTCAAAACATATAATGGGGAATTTTATTCAGCTCTGTGGAAGGGTCCATAGGTGTATCTTAGATGGAGACTTAATGTTTACAGCTTTTCAGTGCTTGCATCTCCCAATATTTTATTACTCCAACCACTGTAACGCCACATTGATCAGTATCACTACACAAGTTGTTGTCCTGTGCCTTCAAAGTCATTATGGTGACCCTAAAGGGGTTTATAAGGATCTCTTGGCAAAATTTGCTCAGAAAGGAATTTCTTTTGCTTTCCTCTGAGGCTGAGGACATGTTACTTGCCCAAGGTCACTCAATGAGTTTTCATGACCAAGTCTAGATTCAAATCCCAGGGCCCTTCCACACAGCCGTATAACCCAGAATATCAAGGCAGAAAATCACACAATATCTGCTTTGAGGTGGGTTATCTGAGTCCACACAGCCATATATTCCAGTTCAAAGCAGATAATGTGGGATTTTATTTGGCTGTGTGGAAGGGGCTCCGGTTTCCTAGTCCAGTACTCAAACAACTACACCAAGCTGACAACCCAAAGGTGAACCTATCACAGTGTTTCCTTGCAGAATTTGCTGAGAGAGGATTGCCTCTGTCTCTCTATGAGGCTGAGAGAGTGTAACTTGCCCAAGAGCATCCAGTGGGTTTCCATAACTGAGCAGGAATCCAAACTCTGGTCTCCAGTAGTCCAGTGTTCAAACCACTACACTATATTGGCGCTTGTGAATGTTCTTCACATTCCTAATCATCATTGACCACCAAAATGCCAGGACTAAGAGGTTCTTAACAGGTATCCAATCATTTTTCAGTCCTTACTCTGGACCGCCTCCCATCTCTTCCAAGCAAAGCTAGTTACTTCCATTTATACCTCAGAGCTTCCTTGTTTTTCAGGACAGTACATTATTTTGCGTGAGAAGTTACTCCAAGGTATGTTAAATCCAATTTCAGAGTGGGTAAAGTACAAGTGCAAAGTTTTGTTGTTGCTGTTGTTTGTGTTTTAGTTCAGTTTAGTTTTGTGGTCCGCTATATGCCCAAATATTTCTGGGGTCAAAATAGCTTGGAAACCTCTAAAGCCAAGGTACATCCATAGGGGATAAATAGAACCTTTCAGTCACTTCCAGCTTTATTGGTGGAACTTCAGTCATATTTGGTTTTGAAAAAAAATTCCAACCCTTCTTCCACCAAAAAATTTTAATTAGCAAAAACTATAGTCACCCCCAATTCCCTGGTAAAGATCTGTTTTACATCAATTTATTTATTTATGGTATTTGCATACTGCATACTTTGTTGTGTAGCAAGTGGATCTTAGCCACGTCCCATGCACAAGACTCACAGACAAGAGTAGAAATCAAAAAAAATCTTTACTCTTAATAGCAGAGATGAAATACAAACTGCAATGTTGCATACAAAAACAAACAGTGCAAGAAACTTACATAGTCTTTGTAAGTAACACAAAATAAGGCATCTTCTTCTTAAGTCAAATGAGAAAGCAAAGCATAAACCTTGAGCAAATAGCTATTCCACCATAGCTTCCTTTAGAGCAGCATAACAATTTCTCTCAAACCTGCTCCTCAGAGCAGAGCCTTGGAGCATAGATCTCCTCAGAGAAAAAGCTCTCCAGAACTGTATTCTAAAGACCCATACAATTATACCCTATCGGGTGTGGTCCAAGATTGCTGGTTGACCTACATTACCATCTGCACATAATAATTACCATCATAAGGTTTCCTTCAATGCACGCATGCACACATACACAGACACACACACACACTTGGTCCTGCTATAACTTACTGTAACACCCTTCTCAACCCTGAAGGGGACTCAGGGTGGTTCACAGTGTTGGCAACAATTCAATGCCATCGATAAGAACAGTATAAAACATCAACGTTGACCCTCCCCTGATAAAACACTAAACATTATTAAACATATCACATAAAATAACAACACATGTCACACAAAGACACAGTAAACAACACACATTATGTTATACATTATACATTATATTATAGGTTTATTTATCGTGTCAGGCAACTGAACAGTTGTATTACATTTTTGACAGAACAAACAAACATACAAAAGACACAGAGTTTGCAAGCTTGATAGTTGATTAAATGTCCTTTGACCAGTATCTGGCCACTTGGAGTGTTTCTGGTGTTGCCGCAAGAAGGTCCTTCATTGTGCATGTAGCAGGGCTCAGGTTGCATTGCAGCAGGTGGTCTGTGGTTTGCTCTTCTCCACACTCGCATGTTGTGGATTCCACTTTGTAGCCCCATTTCTGAAGGTTGGCTCTGCATCTCGTGGTGCTAGAGCTCAGTCTGTTCAGCGCCTTCCAAGTCACCCAGTTTTCTGTGTGCCCAGGGGGGAGTCTCTCATTGGGTATCAGCCATTGATTGAGTCTCTGGGTTTGAGCCTGCCACTTTTGGACTCTCACTTGCTGAGGTGTTCCTGAGAGTGTCTCTGTAGATCTTAGAAAACTATTTCTTGATTTAAGTCGTTGGCGTGCTGGCTGATGCCCAAACAAGGGATGAGCTGGAGATGTCTCTGCCTTGGTCCTTTCACTATTGGCTGCTACTTCCCGGCAGATGTCAGGTGGTGCGATACCAGCTAAGTAGTGTTATAGGTGTAGCCATATTGATTGAAAAGTCAAGAAATTTTAGTCCTGTTCTTTCTGATTAAAAATTTTTAGATTAAAATAAACCAACCAGGATGTCTAGTATAAATTGCTTCTAATCATATCAGGAGTTAATGGATTCTAAAATAAACAAAACATGCATCTCTAAAATAAATTCAGGAAAAAAGGGACAAAACCTAGAGCTTCCTATGCTTTTTAATCAGTCTACATGCATTCATTGTACAGCTGTCATTGTTGTGAAAATGTAATACTATGGATCATTGTTATCCAAAAAAGCAACATGTTAAACTTAAAAAAGTAACATACTACTTTCTAGCCTAGTTCTTTGTTGAGTTCCAAATGTCATTGATGAAATTGTGTTGTTGTTGATTATGGTGGTGGTTATTTAAATAAACAGAATATTATTTTAAAGGGGAAAGTATAGTTCTCAAGAAAAAAAACTAAATCTGAGCACAGACAAAATGTCACAATGGTACTTTAATTACAAAACTGAATATTGCAGCCAGCAGGGAGCCAGGAAATGTTTGGCTTTCAAAAGTGCAAGTGTAACACTTAAATATCTTGAAAACCTGAATGTTGCATTTTCCCTCTAATATAAATATTAGCTGTCTGAACTCTGCCTCTGAACCCTGGGGAAAGAGACAAACAGGCCAAAAGGCCACATTTTAAAATCACTTATTGGAAAATAAGCACAGGAGGTCTAGAAGGAGTTGCTGATCCATGTGTACACATGCAATTTCACAAGTCCCATTTTGTATCTCTTCTTCCAGTCAGCTAAAGAAAAGGAGAGAAAGCAAGTTTATATTTGCTAATATTTGGCTTTGGGAAAATATTTTGCTCAGGCTTTGGCACAAAACCGATGCCAGTTGTTCACTAAAGATCTGCTTAGAGACCATTTGCCAGAATATAGCAGGGAAGTAGACTTCCATCCCATGTCTCCTGAGCCTAGGAAATGCAGAATGGCAGTGGGGACAGATATGGCCAGTTTGATTTGGGGACTCATCCAACTGTCCCCATAGCCCTTAAGTTGAGGGAAAGCAACAGAATTGGGGCTTTCCCCTAACTTTGTGTAACACAAGCACACGCAAAGGTGGCCTTGCCCAGCATTACTACAGATCAGCCCCATGAAGTGTTTGGCCACTGCTGTGCTGAACCCCATCTACACTAACCTTAATGTAGATATGGCCAATATAATTTCTTACTTATGGTTACCCTAAGGCAACCCTAGCCTGGAATAGAGAGCATGTGGGTCATCCAAGATCACCCTGCGGGTTTTCATGGCTGAAGAGGAAATCAAACTCTGATCTCCAGACTCACAGATCAATACTCAAACTACTAGACCATGTTGGCTTATGCCACATTATTTTACTCCCAGGGATAAAAAGAGAGATGTTTTCTGCATTGTGTTTATAAAAATATAATGCCTGACTTTGGACTTTGTCTGGGGTTGAATGGACTAGCACAACTTGCTGCTCTGGCCCAGGCAACACAATATTTTGAACTGACTCTACAAGGCCACAGAGCCACAGAGGATTAACCTAAGGATAATCCTTAGGTTTCAGCTAGAAAACTCGAACACATCGATAGGATACATCTAAAACGGTATAAAAACATATCAAACATTCCCCAGTTTTATTTTAAATAATTTTTATTGTTTTATCATAGTTGTTACATTTGTTATACATTTGTTTATAGCAGTTACATATTTTTTTTCTTTTTTCCCACCACTGTGCTCCCCTCCCGCCATCTCAAGCCACAACTTTTACATATCCTCTGTCCAAAATCTCAATTCTTCTTGTGGCGGTAACTTTCCTTCTTTATTTTTTAAACCATTTACAACATTCCCCAGTTTAAACATTCCCCAGTTTTTTAAAAAAGTCCACCTTTTACAACTATGGAGCAGAACAGACAACTCCGTATCCGTATGCTTGTCTGCAATGTCCTGCCTCATGTACAGAGGAAGAATTGTTTGAGGCTGCAGACAATGCAGTCACTGTTCCCTGTTTTTGGTCAAACGATATTTAGCCACTTATGCTCCTTCTATTTTTATCAGTTTTATACTAATTTAGGCAATGCTTTTGATGTGAAATAAATAAATAAAACATTCCCCATTTTAAAATATAAACACTACACAGAAATTGTCAATATTAAATACTGACACTATGGAGTAGAGCTCTAGAAAGAAGAAGAGTTTAACTCAACTTCCTCTGAAATAAATATGTGCAACACTTCTGAACCCTAGTATTGGATAGAAACAAAAATATGTTGATAAGTTGCCATCACACATAATATCACCATGACTTATAGTGCAGATGGTGACATTTGTGGAGTCCATTGCTAGACTAGATCCAAGAACATTTGTCCAGCTTCCCCTGAACTTTAGAGAGTTATCCATGGAGGCTAGTTGACTGTTCTTGATGAAGTTCAACTTGACACATCCAACATCGATTCCAAAAAAATAAATAAAAAAGAAAGGAAGTTTTTTTGTTGGGGGGAGGTTGCCTACAAAAGCAAATATGTTACTTTTTGCCCAAGATTTTCTCTCAAACTACTCATGCATAAGTCTAGAAATGCTAGTAAAACACAAAAAAAGGCCAAAAAACTTCAGTTGATATACATGAGTCAATGTAAGTACTGTACTTTAACTATTTTTTTACTAACACAAAAAACACAGTATGTCACAGCAAATGAGATCTATATGCTGGACTTTGTATCACAAAATCACAAATTGAACACTTTCCACCTGTGGGAATGGTGTCTGGACTGCAGTCCAAACATTGAAAGTAGTGGGTTTATCCCGCGCCTTCCAAGAAGGTGTGGAATAAATGAATTTCTATCAAATTAATTCGCCACAAACCAGGGTTTTCCTTGTTTGTGGTGAATTAATTCGGGATTGTCCAGAACATTGTCTGGACAGCCCCCTGTTTATTGTGGAATAATAGAGACTGTCTAGATAAAGAGACTGTCTAGATCTGCCCATAGTACTCAAACCACTACACCACACTACCTTTCAGGTACATTTTCACAAAACAGTGAACATATGGAATGCATATACATTGCATTAGAATAACAACAGCAAGAGCAGCAACCATCACCACAACAACAACAACAAGGGCTCACAGGACGAAATGAAATGGAAAATGCAGTTGCACTCATCTCTTGCTAATGGATTCTACATGGAAGCCAAATACCCAATGTGTGAACAGTGTGTTGGATTATATAGATCAAAAGAGGGCAATGTTTTTGAATCTGCATTTCTCACTACCACCAGTCCACAAAATTGCATTTCAGTGTGCAAGACATAACATTAAATCAGCTCCAGCTCCTCATATGGGGACATGACAGAAGCCTCCCACAAGGATGATAAAAACATCAAATCATCTGGGCATCCCATGGGCAACGTCATTGCAGATGGCCAATTCTCTCACACCAGAAGTGACTTGCAGTTTCTCAAGTCGCTCCTGGCACGACAAAAAAAAAAAACTCCCAGATGCCATTGGAGCATTTTTATTGTTTCTTTTTTCAGGAGGTTTGGCAATTGAGATGGAAAGAAATCAAAAGATTTGCAATTATTTTTCAAGTAGATTTGACTATGTTTATGAATAGTTTCATTAGAACATGCCTATGGATATGGGTAAACTACAACTCTCAATACTCTTTCACTGTCCCCAACCCAGTTGTTAAAGTTGATCATAGTGGGCATGTGTAGTAAGTTTGGTCCAGATCCATCATCAATTGGGTTCAGAGTGCTCAATGGATGTGGGTGAACTATAACTCCCAACATCCAAGGTCAATTCCCTCCAAACCCCCACCAGTCATATTCGGTATATGTGCCAAGTTTGGTCAAGATTCCTTGTTGACAGGAATCATGGGGCTCTCTGGATTCCTCCCAAAGTCCAGGATCCCAACCCCTCCACTATTTTCCGTTGGTCATGGGAGGGCTGTGTACCAAGTTTGGTCCAGAACAGAGGCGTCCCTAGGTAATTTTCAACTGTAAGCAAACAGTATTTTGGCACCCCCCCCCCCCCAACCAATCACTGATATATATTTTCTGTTCGTCATGGGAGTGCTATGTGCCATATTTGGTTCAATTCCATCATTGGTGGAGTTCAGAATGCTCTTTGATTGTAGGTGAACTATACATCCCAGTAACTACAACTCGCATATGTCAAGGTCTATTTTCCCCCAAGAGCGCTTCAAGAGCACCCCTGGGCAAAATCAACTATACTGCAAATACTTACTTTATGTAATGGGTTGAGCCGCCCCTGGTCCAGATTCATCATTGGTGGGGTTCACAATGCTTTCTGGAAGTGGAAGCCATCTTGGAGATAGGCCACAAATGTAGACACACATTCACAAACATATTTTCACTTTTATTATAGATTTAGATATTCCCCATAAGCACTATTTTTCAATTCCTTCTTCACATATCTTAAACAAGAAACACATTCTGGCTTTTGACCCTTGGTGAACCTCTTAAGTATTATTTGTTTCAGCTGCCTCTCAGGTACGTTTGCATTTGTGTGGTATTGTAATTGATAGAGGAACAAATGGTGGTTGAGACCTTTTATTCTAAATTAAATGGAAGTACATCAATAAAGACCAATATAAACGTGATGATCCATTGCAGATTCACAAAAAGAAGAAAGTCAGACTATAATGGCTCTATCTTACAGTATATAACACTGTGATGAGCAAGTGATGTACAGTAAGTATAAAGCACATTCTGGTGCCATCTATTGGTGAAGGTATCGAACTAAGTCACTGATGGATATACAAGTGTCACATGGGTAGATGGTTGTTTAATTTTTTATTAGAGTAGAGCAAAGATTGGAAGATTTTTATGCACTGAGACGTCTCTAAAAGTTGCCTATTGATATCTGTCTGAAATCCATCAAAGAGTTATCTATCTTTTAAAAAATCATTATCATATGACCCAACTAAAAAAAAGAAGTTTACAAATAACTGTTCAGTTTTTCTCCCATGGTTTTAGTTTATTTATTTAATAGTTCAGATAATGGATCACATGAAAATTTCTACCCCTACTTTAAAAACGTAATTACAAAGTTCTGGAGTGGAAAATGCATTAATGGAAATAAATGTTGCTTAGGCTGAGAGGAAGGCATTATGCAAGGAAAAAATTGATAATAGATCAAATTCTGTATAATAATAAACATCATTTCTCAGGAGCCCCCAGTGGTACAATGAGTTAAACCCTTGTGTCAACAGGACCACTGGCTGTCAGGTCAGCAGTTCAAATCCAGGGAGAGCAGGGAGAGCTACCTCTGTCAGCTCCAGCTCCCCATGCAGGAACATGAGAGAAGCCTCCCACAAGGATGGTAAAACATCAAAACATCTGGGCGTCCCCTGGGCAACGTCCTTGCAGACAGCCAATTCTCTCACACCAAAAGCGACTTGCAGTTTCTCAAGTTGCTCCTGACACAGAAAAATAAAATTTTCTGTATTCCAGAAACTTTGTATTGTATCCCCCCCACTCAAAAAATAATCTGTGTGGAGTCAAATTGATTTAGATCACAGGTTTCCTGGACTTTAAATCAAAGGACAGAAAAATGACCATGTACCTCCAATGTCTACCACTCATCAAGATCTGAGAAGCCAGCCATTTCTAAAGGATCAGAAAGAATCAGAAAACTATTGCAGTTTTCACTTCAATGGCTCTTAAATAAAAGAAAATCACAACGGCTTCATTGCTGAGATATCGGATATAGTTTTAGCATTCCCTCATCCAGATGTTTCAATTACCATTGCTACTCTATCATCAAAGCAATCACCGATCACAAGAAGAAACCGAACGTACAAATGTCAATAAATGAAAATCATAGGGTTTGGATGTTAACAAGGTTTCAGGTGTGCCACCAAAGAATCTAGATGATTAAAGTTCATGACTTTATCATAGAATGAAACTCTGCCACGTGTATCCTGCCTTCCAAACTGTCCCAGTTTTGAACCAATAGTACCAATTAAACTTCTCTCACTTAACTTTTTCAGCTGTTTTTAAAATCTTTCAGTTTCTTTCTCCTCCTCCCATAATCCTCCTCTACCCATGGCTCCTTTTCATTGCAAAAGGAGTTTCCATTTAATAAATTCAGAGAGGAGAGGAGACAAGAGGCAGAATGGTGCCCTTCCCAGTAGATACAGGCAAAAGCAAATGGCTGCAACTTCTCTAAGTTTGTTTTTCTTCTTCATTTATAGCTCCTGCCATATTGACCACACTTTGGCATTGCTTGTCCACATGTGTCCTGATTTTTTGAAATGTTGGAAAGCTTGACATAACATGCAGACATACATACACAAATGTTTCAGCATTTGGCAATGTACTCACTATCACTTTCTAGTGATAACCAGTGGCCTTCCAGGTGTTTGGACCTCCAACTCCCAGAAGCTTTGTCTAATGGTCGGGAATTCTGGGAACCAAAGTCCAAAATACCTGGATGGCCTCAAGTTGTGCAGACCTGGTCTAGAGGAAATGCTATCATTTTGAATATGAGATAGGACCTTTTTTAACTTGGCCAAAAGGTCCCCAGTCCTGCTTAATCCTAGAAGCTAAGCAGGGTCAGCCATGGTGACAGGAGCAGCTCAACCCATTACACAAAGTAAGCATTTGCAGTATAGTTGATTTTGCCCAGGGCGCTCTTGAGGCACTCTTGGGGGAAAATAGACCTTGACATATGCAAGTTGTAGTTACTGGGATGTATAGTTCACCTACAATCAAAGAGCATTCTGAACTCCACCAAAAATGGAATTGAACCAAATATGGCACACAGAACTCCCACGACAAACAGAAAATATATATCAGTGATTGGTTGGGGGGGGGGGGTGCCAAAATACTGTTTGCTTATCGTCGAAAATTACCTAGGGCCGCCTCTGCATGGTGAGTACTTGGACTGGAAACCACCCATGATTCCCAGGTGTTGTGAACTATATTTCAGACAAAAGAACTAGCAAAACCATCTCTGAACACTTATTTCCTAAGAAAACCTTATGAAAGTAATGTAATCCCTAAACCTATAAGTCAGCTGGTGACTTGAAGGCATGTACACACACAGAGGATCCTCAAATTTCTCATTGCCTTGGAAGTCCATGTGGCCATACCAGTCAAAGCTGTAAGGTGATTCTAGGTCTGCTTAATGACCCTTCAATGGAAGCTTATGTGTTGCTGCTACATTCTTTACTGACAGCTTAATAGAATCTTGATGAATCCAAGATTAAATTTATTCATCATGTCTAGGCCCATTTCATGTAACTAATGAACTAATTAATGCTGGAGTCAGTACCAGGCAGACATCCAACATAGAAAAAACCCAACTGTCAAATGTCCAACATGTAGCCTGAGGGAATTAACCTGAGGGGGACAAGGCTTCCAATGATACCATTAAAACAATTCAATTACAGCCTGCAAAATGTGAAATACTGTCCAAAATAAAAGTTTTTTTAAAAAACAACACTACAGTGGCTATCCTCCAAATGCATGTGTCAGCAGCTGATGTCAAACCCCAGTTCTTGTATAGGAATGAGCTTCACAGCTCCTTTCCTCACCTTTTCTCTTCTGACCATGTTCATGAAGCTGAAACTCAAAGATTTAAAAGATTAAAATTTTTCATTAAAAATCCTGACAACAACCTCCTCAAATTCTAACCTTGATGCCAATTATAAGGAAACATGTTCATTTTTTTCCTGAAATTATCTTCAAATAATGGCACTGGGTAAAAACTCCTTTATGATTTTATTCTTCTGTCTAGGACAGCATTTCTCAACCTGAGGGTTGGGATCCCTGGGAGAGTCGCAAGGGGGATGTCAAGGGGTCACCAGAGGCCATCAGAAAACACAATATTTTCTGTTAGTTATGGGGGTTCTGTGTGGGAAGTTTGGCCCAGTTCTATCCTTGGAGCGATTCAGAATTATCTTTGATTGCAGGTAAACTATAAATCCCAGCAACTACAACTCCCAAATGTCAAAGTCTATTTTCTCCAAACTCCGCCAGTGTTCACATTTGGGCATATTGAATATTCATGCCAAGTTTGGTCCATATCTATAATTGTTTTAGTCCACAGTGCTCTCTGGATGTAGGTGAACTACCACTCCAGAACTCACGGTCAATGCCCACCAAACCCTTCCAGTATTTTCTGTTGGTCATGGGATTTCTGTGTGCCAAGTTTGGTTCAATCCCATCATTGGTGGAGTTCAAAATGCTCGTTGATTGTAGGTGAACTATAAATCCCAGCAACTACAACTCCCAAATGACAAAATCAACCCCCCCCCCCCCAACTCCACCAGTATTCAGATTTGGGCGTATTGGGTATGTGTGCCAAATTTGGTCCAGTGAATGAAAATACATTTTGCATATCCAATGTTTACATTACAATTCATAACAGTAGCAAAATTACAGTTGTGAAGTAATAAAATAATTTTATAGTTGGGGGTCACCACAACATGAGGAACTATATTAAGGGGTCGTGGCATTAGGAAGGTTGAGAACCACTGGTCTTTGATCTACTACATATTGCTGGATTTTGGCTTCATTCCTGTAAACACGTATATTGGGTTGAGGTGTGAGTCACTAACCTACAGGTTCAAGCAAATGTTTCCTGCACAGTTTGTCAGGGTATATTTCAAGTTACGGGCACCCCATCACCAATCTCCCCCAACTCACTTTGCTTCATTTCCTTTGTTGCCCATAATTTTCTTTCTTATCACATCATGCCATTATCACAATGTCCTGCATGTGGCTCAGCATCACCATTGTGGGGAGGACTCCGGTTTTGCCGGGGAAAGCGTTTGGCGACACTTTCACCCTGTTTGGGGGTGTGATCTACACAAGTCCCATGACATAGTGTGATGCCCACCATCAGCTTCCATCCTCCACATGGGGTAAAAGCATCCTAGGACACTAAAATCACCTGGTATGATGAGATGGTTACTCTCAAGAATTCAGCAACCTCGTGGGCCATCCAGTCAAACCCCCTGCCAAGAAGCAGGAAAATCACATTCAAAGCACCCCCAACAGATGGCCATCCAGCCTCTATTTAAAAGCCTCCATAGAAGGAGCCTCCACCACACTCTGGGGCAGAGAGTTCTACTGCTGAACGGCTCTCACAGTCAGGAAGCTCTTCCTAATGTTTAGGTGGAATCTCCTTTCCTGTAGTTTGAAGCGATTGCTCAACATCCTAGTCTCCAGGGTAGCAGAAAACAAGCTTGCTCCCTCCTCCCTATGACTTCCTCTCACGTATTTATACATGGCTATCATGTCTCCTCTCAGCCTCCTCTTCTTCAGACTAAACATGCCCAGCTCTTTAAGCCGCTCCTCATAGGGCTTGTTCCTCAGACCCTTGATCATTTTAGTCGCCCTCCTCTGGACACATTCCAGCCTGTCAATATCTCTATTCAATTGTGGTGCCCAAAATTGGACACATTATTCCAGGTATGGTCTAACCAAGACAGAATAGGGGGGTAGCATGACTTCCCTGGATCTAGACACTATACTCATATTTATGCAAGCCAAAATCCCATTGGATTTTTTAGCTGCAGCCTCACATTGCTGGCTCATGTTTACCTTGTTATCCACAAGGACTCCAAGATGTTTTTCACATGTACTCCTGTCAAGTCAGACCATTCTAGTGCTCAGGCAGGGAACATGACTTTTTTTGTAATGTGTTTAAATCTCTCTTAACTCCCTCTTTTGATTGTTTTTTGCTATTATATCATTATAAATAGCATATCATACTGTCAGACCATTTTGGCATTGGCATTGCAGCCCTATTGTGGCTATAATTCTTTTTACAAAATAGATAAACTGATCAGAAGTCAGTAATGATGCCATTGATGTGAACAAGAAAAATGTAGCAAGGGTGTGATAGAGACATCAGCAATCAGCTAACCTCAAAAGACTAGCTGGAGTGGAATTTTTTTTCTCATGTCAGGCAGCCAGTCAATTACATTACATTTCTAATAGAACAAAGCAAACAAACAGAGAAAATACAAAATGTGTGAGTTTGGTAGTTGGTTAAATGTCCTTTGACCAGTATCTGGCCACTTGGAGTGTTTCTGGTGTTGCTGCAAGAAGGTCCTCCATTGTGCATGTGGCAGGGCTCAGGGTGCATTGCAGCAGGTGGTCAGCGGTTTGCTCCTCTCCGCACTCACATGTCGAGGATTCCACTTTGTAGCCCCATTTCTGAAGGTTGGCTCTGCATCTCGTGGAGCGCAGTCTGTTCAGCGCCTTCCAAGTCACCCAGTCCTCTGTGTGCCCAGGGGGGAGTTTCTCATTTGGTATCAGCCATTGGTTGAGGTTCTGGGTTTGAGCCTGCCACTTTTGGACTCTCGCTTGCTGAGGTGCTCCAGCGAGTGTCTCTGTAGATCTTAGAAAACTATGTCTGGATTTAAGTCGTTGACGTGCTGGCTGATACCCAAACAGGGGATGAGCTGGAGATGTCTCTACCTTGGTCCTTTCACTATTGGCTGCCACTTCCCGGCGGATGTCAGGTGGTGCGATACTGGCTAGACAGTGTAATTTCTCCAGTGGTGTAGGGCGCAGACACCCCGTGATAATGCGGCATGTCTCATTAAGAGCCACATCCACTGTTTTAGTGTGGTGAGATGTGTTCCACACTGGGCATGCATAGAGTGGAATAAAAGAAGTGGTATGATAAGGCTCTAAATCTCTTGGGAAATTTTTTTTCTGGGAATCATTTCATTCCTTTGGTTGCTATCTATCTATCTATCTACCTACCTACCTACCTACCTACTTATCTTTTTCCCTTGCTTTGCTATTATCCTTGCTCTCTTGTTAACGTCTAATCCTTGGGTTCTCCTTGATTTCACTCCTCTCCTTTCTATTTATTATTATTGATCTTTTCACATATAAAATACCAAATAGTTCTAGGTGCTATATTGCATTTTCTTCTAGAACAAAAGGCTAATCCCCATCCCTGAAACAATTATTTTCTCCATTAAATGCAGCCTTCATTAGGAATTTCATGGCCCCAATTAACTGAGCAGATTGTAATTCCAATTCCAGTTAGAATTAATAAACTATTATCTTACTCTCTCTCACTCTCTCTTTCAATATTTGAGCATGGGATGGTGCCACTAGAGCCTTACATTTGTTGCTTCCAGCAGTTTACAAAAACTGTAAATGTTTACTGTCATATGTAGTGATTTAAAATGCAAATCCCTTTTGTATATTGGTGCTGTGCATCTATCTAATCCACCACACACCATTTGAAAAATTGCTCCAGTGTGCAAAATAAACTAGTAAATGGTTACTGGCTTATACATTCAATTAATACTTTATTTTCACCCTGATGTTCCCAAAGATATGAATAATTTCAAAACGATTTGGGTAACCAAAGGGATGGGGAATGGTTACATCTTGTTGTAATAGACATGATATACAACACCAGCATAATTTTCTAGATTATATCTTGACAAGTATTTTGACTAGAAAATGTTTCCCTTTCCCATCTTGTGGCTTCTTGATAATTATTTCATTTTTCCCCAGAGCCGTCTGTTTTGCTGGTTTCATCATTGTCACATCCTGATGAAACCAGTTGTTCTCTTCTATTGAAATGTTTTTAAAATAGTCTCAAATAACAATGCTTCCCAACTTGAAGGGGAGAAAAGGAGAAAAAACATGAAGGGAAAATACAACCTTTGTCAGAACCTGTGAACACTGTGTTGAATTACAGGTGATGTGTTGCTCATAAAGCATCCAAGCACAGTCAACAGTCTGCCAGAGTCTTGAGTAACTAAAAAAAGAGTTATTTCATTCAGGGTTAGGAATCCTAATGGGATTCACTGGATTTACAAGACATGGTAAAGGTAATCCTAGTCTGTTTTCCCCTCATCTAGGAATAAATCTTCAATTTCCCAGGGTTGTTTGTTTTTGTTTTGCTCACACACTCCACCTACACACATAAATCTTCTGTTTTGCTGCAGGAAAAATCTACACGGAGCCACGATGTCATAAATATGCCAGTTATTTCATACAGACAAAGTTTTATTGTAATCCTTCTCAGACCAACAGGGTGACTCTGGAGCAAATCCCAGAAAACACACATAACTGCCATTAAAGAACACTGGTATCTTTTTCGGCAGAAAAACAGGGAAGGGACACAAGTGTGTCATTTTAACCCCTTCTAGCTGTCAACATTAAAATGGTTTTTGTGTGCTTTTATTACTTATGAATTATCTCGGGGGCTCTAGCAGGTCAAGAGGCAATAAAGACATGCCTTAAACAAACAAAAAACACATTCCATCTTGAAAGTTATATAGGATCCAGTCCTAAACACACTTTCTAGATGGTCAGTTCTACTGAACAGATGAGGATGTATGTGATGTCTCAGGAAGCTACCTGCGTTTGAGCTCCATGCCTCTTCTCAGCTGCAGAAATAATTGTGGCAGAACGTAAAATAAACCACGCATAGTTCACGTTTGATCAGCCCACACACTGCCTTGCCAGGGAAAGAATATGCCATGCAGGGGAATAGTAAAGAATGACTAGTTTACTCTTAGTTCAGAACAACATATGTATAATGTGATCAGTTGCATCAACTCACTAAATGTCCTTTCAGAGATATTTAAAAATGATATTTCTTTATCCATATGAGAGATCTTCTTTTCAACAGGCAAGAAGCAAATCAGTCTGTTTCTCTCTGCTTCTCTCTTCCAAATATCTGAATCTGCATAGCTTGAACCTGAACAAAATTGCAACAGTATCTAAAAGTTCTAGGCTCAGCCATAACCCCATGCATTGCCCGACCAATCGGCTTCGTGCACTTTATTTTACAGTTGACACACACACACACACACACTTATTTCTTGCATTCACCAACGATAATGACACCTTCTATTAGCTGTTTCAGACTTCTCTGCTGCTTTCCTGTTCCATCTCAACTCAGCTGAAGTCCTCACTGTGTAGCTGGCAAAGAGAAGAAGAGAGGAGATAGGAAAGTGATAGAACAAGTCTGTTAGCTTTGAGCGGTAGTGTTGCTCCTTAGTGGTTATGGATGCTTTTCCTTCATTGGGACAATGAATCTGCTCTGAACTTTACATTATAACCTTCAAATGAGATACTAATTGTCTTAAACTTAACCTCAAAATAGCTTCAGCACCTTGGATAGCTCCTTTGATATTTATATTAAACCAAAACAGTTCTATAACCCTACTGCCAGCCACCACTGCATGCCCACTACACCACACCAGTTCAAGTTGCCGGACCAGAGGTAGGGTAGGGTTTGAGAAGAGTGTCAGGGCCCCTTAATGATTGTGACCAAAAAAATATGCTGGAATCCTCTCTTCCACACAACTACTAAAAGTAGTTGTCAATCTCAACTGCAGTATAGTGCTGCCTCTACCTGTAGCCTGTGGTCCAAATGGGAGAGGAACTCTCATCTTTCACTCACCCCCTTATTTGAATCATAGGTTGTTGTTGGCTGCTTGAATTGCTAGACTTTGTGGCACTGGTAGGGTAGGATCTATAAGTATGACCACTCATACTTCAAAATTTCCCAATATACCACTGTAGGATATGATTGGGCTCTAACATGGATTATTGCTAGTCTTTGTCCCCTGTTACTCATTGGCAGTGTTTACAGAAACAATTACATTCCAGCGATGTCCTCTGATTATATCAAGATGACCTCCTACTACTCTATTTCCCATAGCAAGCTGATCTTGTCCTTTTACTAATGTCCTTAATGTCCTACAGGTTCCGATGAACCTGTAGGCACAACAACTGGAGTCGTGCACTCCCAGGAGTGGCTGCGGGGGAGGTTCCAGACCAAGCACAGTCTGAAGACCCAAAGACCTCAACGGCGGAGCAGGCGGAGGATAACATGGTACATGTTACAACGGCTGCGAAGGCGGAAGAAGGCTGCAACAGACTGAGAAGCCACGGTCATTGTGTTAAACTACATCACCAGTGGAACCTCACTCTGTGAAGTCTGTGTGTTGATCAGTTGTGCACTGACCTCCACACATTAAAAAAACCCACGCACAGGCGTCTTCCAAAGAAAATAAAAACCAAGCAACCAAAGCCCCATGGCGATCAGCGAGTGGCGACGGGGGCAGGACTGTGAAATCTGGAAGTCCCTAGTCACAGACTGGCACATGGGCGGTGGGTACGGACTCAGTCGTTCTACCTCAAGGTCCGAGGCAGTTGAGTAGTTCGGCAGCTGTATCCGCGACTGAGCAGCCCTATTGAGGACCCACTCTGCTCACCCCACACGGGGAGGGGGCTAGAAAAGGTGCCCCAAACATAGTCTGCCTCACTCATCCCTGACTGGACTGCCGCGTCCAGTGGGGTCACCACCCTGCGGCCAAAAAAGGAAAATGAACTTCGGTACGTGGAACGTACGGACTCTGATGGACAACAGTGGCAGTGAACGCCCCGAACGCAGAACTGCCATCATTGCAAGGGAGCTGGGACGCTTCAACATCGACATAGCAGCCCTTCAGGAGACCCGGAGAGCAGGAGAGGGACAGCTGAAGGAAGAAAAAGGAGGCTACACCTTCTTCTGGAAGGGACTGCCCGAAAAAGACCAAAGAATGCACGGAGTTGGCTTCGCCATCAGAAATGATCTGGTGAAACATCTGTCCGAAGCACCCACTGGCATCAACGAACGACTCTCAACCCTCCGAATCGATCTTGCCAAAAACCAACGGGCAACCATCATAAGTGCCTATGCACCAACACTAAATGCTGACGAAGACATCAAGGAGAAATTCTACTGTCAGCTGGACACCGTCCTATCGGGGATACCTAAGGAGGACAAAATCATCCTCCTGGGGGACTTCAATGCAAGAGTCGGGCGAGACTTCGACTTGTGGCCAGGGACCATAGGAAAAGACGGGATTGGAAACAGCAACTCAAATGGCATCCTGCTTCTCACCAAATGTGCGGAGCACAACCTGGTCATCACCAACACGCTCTTCCGCCAGAAAAACAAGTTCAAGACATCATGGAAGCACCCCCGGTCAAAGCATTGGCACCTCTTAGACTATGTAATCACACGCGCCAGAGACCGCCGTGACGTGCTCCTCACAAGAGCCATGACAGGTGCTGACGACTGCTGGACCGACCACAGGCTAATTCGATCCTCGATGGCTATCAAGATCGCCCCCAAGCGCAGACTCCAAGGAAGGAAGACAAGGCGCAAAATGAACACCCAAGCCCTTCAGGAGCCCTCCAGACGAGCCCATCTCCAAACAGCACTCAAGGACCATCTACCCATAGAACACCCCGAAAATGTTGAGGAACATTGGAACAAACTGAAGACCTCCATCATCCAAGCCTGCGAAGAAACTATTGGATACCAAGCCAAGAAACATCAAGACTGGTTTGACGAAAATGACATCGAGATCCAACAGCTAATCGACAAGAAAAGGAAAGCCTTCCAAGCATGGCAGAGAGACATCAACTGTGCTGCTAAGAAAAAGATCTATGCCAGTGCAAAAGCTGAGGTCCAAAGAAGGACAAGAGAACTCAAGAACATCTGGTGGACAAAGAAGGCCGAAGAAATCCAACACCTGGCAGATACCCATAATGCTCAGGGATTCTTCAAAGCCACAAAGGTAATCTATGGACCAAGAAACCATGGCATACAGCCTCTACGCTCATCAGATGGAACCAAACTCCTGAAGGACCAAAACTCAATTGCACTACGTTGGAAAGAACACTACCAAAGCCTCCTGAACCGCAGCTCCAATGTGGCCGAAGAGGTCCTCTCACAAATCCCACAACAACAAACCAGGGACGAGCTTGCAGCACTCCCTAGTTTGGAAGAAGTCAGCAATGCCATCAGCCAACAGAAGAATAACAAAGCCAGTGGACCAGATGGGATCCCTGCTGAAATCTTTAAAGAGGGAGGATCTGAGCTAACACACCAACTCCACCAGCTCATAGAAAAAGTGTGGGTGACCGAGAAAATCCCAGCAGATTTCAAGGACGCCACCATCATCACCCTCTTCAAAAAAGGGGAAAGAACAGACTGCGGAAACTATCGAGGTATCTCCCTTCTAACCTCCGCTGGGAAAATCCTCGCAAGAATCCTTGCAAACCGCCTCCTGCCTCTCTCAGAAGACACCCTCCCAGAATCCCAGAACGGCTTCCGCCCCTCCAGAGGAACTGTGGACATGATCTTCACTGCACGACAACTCCAAGAAAAATGCAGGGAACAAAACCAGCCTCTGTACATGGCATTCATCGACCTTGCAAAGGCATTTGACACAGTGAATCGCAGCGCTCTCTGGACCATCCTCCACAAAATCGGGTGCCCTAACAAATTTGTGAACATCCTGCGGCTCCTCCATGATGACATGATGGCAACAGTTTTGGACAGCAGTGGCTCCCAAAGTGACCCATTTAAGGTGGAATCCGGTGTCAAACAGGGATGTGTTATCGCCCCAACTCTATTCTCCATCTTCATCGCTATGATACTTCACCTTGTTGATGGGAAGCTTCCCACCGGAGTGGAAATAATCTATCGGACAGATGGCAAGCTATTCAACCTCAGCAGACTGAAAGCCAAAACCAAGGTTACAACATCTGTTATAGAACTCCAGTATGCTGATGACAATGTAGTCTGTGCGCATTCAGAAGAAGATCTACAAGCCACTCTCAACACCTTCGCAGAAGCATACGAGAAGCTCGGCCTGTCACTGAACATTGAGAAAACCAAGGTGCTGTTCCAGCAGTCGCCAGCCAATCCCTCTCCAATGCCAGTAATACAGCTTAATGGCGTAACATTAGAAAATGTGGACCATTTCCGCTACCTTGGCAGCCACCTCTCCACCAAAGTCAACATCGACGCCGAAATACAACACCGCCTGAGCTCTGCAAGTGCAGCATTTTCCAGAATGAAGCAGAGAGTGTTTGAGGACCGGGACATCCGTAGGGAGACCAAGGTGCTTGTCTATAAAGCCATTGTCCTCCCAACCCTGCTATATGCCTGTGAGACGTGGACAGTCTACAGACGTCATATGCAACTCCTGGAACGATTCCATCAGCGCTGCCTCCGGAAAATCCTGCAAATCTCCTGGGAAGACAAGCGGACAAACGTCAGTGTGCTGGAAGAAGCAAAGACCACCAGCATTGAAGCAATGGTCCTCCAACATCAACTCCGCTGGGCCGGTCACGTTGTCCGGATGCCTGACCACCGTCTCCCAAAGCAGTTGCTCTACTCCGAACTTAAGAACGGAAAACGGAACGTTGGTGGACAGGAAAAGAGATTTAAAGATGGGCTGAAAGCCAACCTTAAAAACTCTGGCATAGACACTGAGAGCTGGGAAGCCCTGGCCCTTGAGCGCTCCAGCTGGAGGACAGCTGTGACCAGCAGTGCTGCAGAATTCGAGGAGGCACGAGTGGAGGGTGAAAGAGAGAAACGTGCCAGGAGGAAAGCGCGTCAAGCCAACCCCGACCAGGACCGCCTTCCACCTGGAAACCAATGCCCTCACTGTGGAAGAAGATGCAGAGCAAGAATAGGGCTCCACAGCCACATACGGACCCACAAGGAAATCCATAATGGAAGACCATCTTACTCGTCCAACGAGGGATCGCCTAAGTAAGTAAGTAAGTAAGTCCTTAAAGGACACTAGTAAATATAATCTGCAAAAAGAACAAACTTTTTTTTCAATTGGGTAAGTATAGGAAGAATTTGGAGGAACAAAAAGAGCATGTATCCAATTTTAAGTCTCAAAAATGTGTTTCTTACTTTTCAAACATCAACATCATGTTTAATAGATATGTTTTCCTTTGCTTTCCAGAAATATTAAGTTATAAAAGCAGAATATCATAACCATGATTTGTTTAACATATTCAGTCCAATATTTTATGAAATGAATTCAGATGCAGGAAGAGGGGATGTACTTTAAAGCAATGAGTTCAATCAGAGTCTTTTCCACAAGGCAAGCCACTTTTTATGACTGGAAAATTAGGGTCACCAGCCTGGATCCAGGACCAGGCTCTTGTGACCTTAAAACTTAGACCATCTTAAGCAGAGTGTAGGTATCTCTTCACCTTCCAAACCAGAATTTTTAGCCACAGCCGTTCCCTTTCAACATGGCTGGTCACTCACAAATGGAGGGGGCATAGATGAGTATCGAGCTCTGCTCTTGTTTTTGTTGCTGGCTCTTCTATGCCCTCTTCCTCTGTTTCTGTGTTGGAAGAGGACAGCTGCAGCAGGATCGAGGTTAGGAATGTGAGAGAAGGCAGGTACCACCATGCCATCTGCCAGAGCTTTTTCATGCCCCATCCTAAACCAAGACATGTTCAGGTTTAAAATTACAGGTGCTCCATCACAGATCTAATCTGGCAACCCTATGACAAGGGCACTTTTGGATCTGACACAGTCAGAATGACAAACGTAGCAGAAATAGTTTGGTATTATAGAGAAGTTTCAAGCTGAGGAATAAATCATACTCTCTGGTCTAGTAAGTCTTCACTTTAATTCCAGATTTATCGTTTATTTATTTATTTACTACATTTATATCCCATCCTACTCACCCTAATAGGGGGACTCAGAGCGGCTCACAAAAGGCAGCAATTTGATGCCGCATATATACATAAATACATAGATACAATAAAAATAAACATATACATCAAAACTCAAAAACAACAGAAATATTAAAATAATTATTAAAATTACAGTAACCAGAGTCAAATCCAAGGCAATTCCATTAGTCATTTCACAATTCTGTATACTCATATTGCACTAGCTGTTAGCCAGAAGCTTGGTCTCATAACCAGGTTTTAACTTTAAGAGCTCACATGTGTTTTCCTACCCTTAAATCCATTCACTTCACCTTATGAGTTCTTCCCATTCGATAAATAGTGAATCCCCCAGTACTCAAAACAACTGCCAGTGTGGAGGGAGGAATGAGTAAATGATGGAATTCATGGATTGAGGCTTACCAACAACAGAGCTGTGGGTCAGGAAGTTTGTGGTAGAGATGCCATCTCCTGGTGAGCCTAATGCATAGCCCAACTTTGAAATGATGCTCCCGGCATTTCTAATCTGCTGTTATAATCCGTTCCATTGCTACGATTCGGTGAAATATGGTTTCTCTTTAAGTACTCGTAAAAATAAATGTCTTCCTACATAAATCTTAGCACATTAAACTGCAGTAAATGTTACAAGATAGATACAAAAACATTATAGATTCACTCAAACTCTTTTTGGTCAAACGTTTCATCACATCAAGAGGGTTTTTTAAAAAAAAATGATAGCTATCCAACCAGTCAAAGCACTCTGACCCCAGACTAGCTCTAATTTGTTTGTTTAACAGCTTATTAAATTGGTTCCAATTTGTTAATAAAAGGATCCTCGAGGAAATTAACAGCAGCAAAATACAAAGTTGCTGGAACTACTAACTGAAAGGTTGGTGGTTCGAATCTGTGGGAAGGGGTGAGCTCCCACTGTTAGACCCAGCTTCTGCCAACCTAGCAATTCAAAAACATGCACATGTGAATATATCGATAAGTACTGCCTTGGCGGGAAGGCAAATGGCGTTCCATGCAGTCATGCTGACCATATGACATAGGAGGTGTCTACGGACAATGCACACTCTTCAGCATAGTAATGGAGCTGAGCACCACCTCCCCAGAGTCAGAGATGAAAGGGGGAGCCTTTACCTTTATCTGTGTATCTGTGTGTTGTTGTTTCTAAGCATTTAATGTTTGTCTTTGTGTCTGAATATGCTGGAATCCGCCCTAAGTCCCCTCAGGGAGATAGGATGTAGTACAAATAAAGTAATATTAGTATGAGTCTTATTAAGTGGAAACACAATATTTAAAAAAAAAAAACCTATGGCCATATACTCTTTAAGGATAATTTTAGTGTCCACTGAGAAAGGTCTAAGTCATGAGGGACTTCCATGTGCATAAACAAATATTGGTAGTCAGAGAACCTATCACAACAAAGAAGTTAGATGCCCTTTGTTGTGATAGGTTCTCTGACTACTAATACTACCAATGCCCCCGGTATCCATGTTGCCCCAGCATACTGAAGCAACTCAAATTTCAAAGGACTTTTCAAAGAGAGTCTCACATAGAGGACATTCATGTGGTTTAAATGAGGTGTAACAAAGGCTTATGGCTCATTGTGGCCTAATTTGTATCACCAGGAACTGATACTATTGATACACTATACATAACTGTTCAGAAGTTCCCCAGTTGTGGACCAAGAGCTATACATAATCACTTCTGGTGGGTTTATTTGGGATTTGTTGACAGATTATAGTTAATCCATCACAAAGAAGTCTTTGCCTTTGCATTAGTATCTCAGAAAATTCACTGCATGATTTTTTTTAAAAAAAAAACAAACCCTCTCTACTGGATTAGAAATCATTTTTACCATTGGTATTTTGATGTGATAATTTACGTATCCATATTTCCCATAATGCCCTTTCCAAGACAGACAAATAAATGATAAATTCACAAATTATTAATGTACACTACCAGTTACATGAGGACGGGGTGAGCCTCACCTTGTTCCACTCCCATCCGCTTCCAGCCAATTCAAAGATGAATAAGGGCAGTAATAAAAAGATAAAAGTCAGGACAAAGGAGTCAATTCTGGCAGACAGCATAACTGCCATATTGCCAAAATGAAAGGGCAATTGAGGTTTCCCTATCTCTGGCATTCACAGCAAAACTGCATTTTAGAAGAAGTTAGTAGGAAAAGAATGTGTTAGGGATCTGTCATAAAAAGTGATACCAAAGAGAGAACTAAGGATCTTATTAGACAACACTGGCCAACTCACAACCAACATACATACATTTTTGGTATTGTGTGTCTTCAAAATGTTTCTGATGTATGGTAACCCTAAGGCAAAGCTATCACAGGCTTTTCTTGGCAAGCTTTATTCATAAGAGGTTTTCCATTGCCTTTCTCTGAAGCTGAGAGAGTGAGTCTTGCCCCTATTTCACCCATTGGGTGTCATATCAAAGCGTGAATTCAAAACTGGTTTCCAGAGTCAAAGGACTTCATCCCATGGCTTGTAGGCTCTGTTTCCATATGCTTCAGAAACGGAGCCCCACAGGAGTCCCACAGAGGCCATCACATGATGTAAAGTCAGCCAAAAGACTGTAGACATATATTCACATATACGGACACATTTTTCTCTACCTTTTTGACAAAAAAATTTATAAAGCTTCACAATGATCTAAAAGGTTTTCTTCAATGACATTTTTTATTGGCCAACTGAAATTGCATACCTTTTGGCACTTTCTCCTAGAACTCCTGGAACAAATCCTGGAGGATTTGTGGCCCATCACCGAATACCACAGACTTGATAGTGATCATTATAGAAAGAAAGGACCTGCTTATTGAGATGGAGATTCCTTGTGCTTTTGTCTTCTATGCCTTTCAGTCCCTTTGCAGTTATAATTCTTTGAGGATAGTAAATGACAATTATTACACCTCCAACTTATATAGTGCATTTTAATTTCTGTAGCTGAAAAAAAATCATGGATATTATGTCAGTACTCCTTCCACAGTTTGGTGAGGTTTTTTTCATGTCAGGAGTGACTTGAGGAACTATAAGTCACTTCTGTTGTGAAAGAACTGGCTGTCTGCAAGGACGTTGCCCAGTGAATGCCCGGATGTTTGATTTTTTTTTTTACCATCGTTGTGTTAAGCTTCTCTCATGTCCCTGCATGGGGAGCTGGAGCTGACAGAGGGAGCTCAACCTGCTCTCCCCAGATTCGAACCACTGACCTATCAGTCATTAGCCTTGCCAGCACAAGAGTTTAACCCATTACACCACCCAGGGTTCCAGCTGTTTACTATTATCTCCATATTTATAGGGTGAGCATGGTTCAAGCTGATAGAAAATTAAGCCGAGCTTTAGAAGTACAGTTGGAGATCTGCTTTGCAGGGGTTAGAGGCACAGACTCCTACCACAAGTGGAAAACCCATGGGAAAAAAACAGATTTTTAATACCTGAGAGGACATGACTCTAGGAATTTCTAGGTCCTCCAGGGTGATTCTATGACCCAAATCTGCTAAATAAAGGCAATTTCAACAAATTAAATACATTCAGCCACTGGAGAGTTTTTGGAGGTTGTAACAATTATTGTACACACTCATGTATAAGTCAGTCTCAAGGGAAGATTTTGGGAAATTGATGCTTCAATGATGCTTCAAGAGGCAGCCATTAGATCATAGGGAAGTTATATCAAGCTGCAATTTTACTACATGAACTGAAGATTTGCAACCAACTTGTATTCATTGTGTGGAATGGGTTCAGGCAAAACTGGAAAATTTGAACCCTTTTTTCCAACCTGGGGATGATCCATGAAAACCAGATTGTCAGGTTCAGGCCCCGAGATCCAGCAACCGGGGGGGGGGGGGTGCATAGATAATAGTATTTTCTACATAGAAAACAAGATTTCTGCACAGAAATAAATGCTGTTTTCTATGCAAGAACCTGTGTGGATTTTGCACACAAGAAGTCCTGAATTGCAAATATCTTGAAAATCTACAATGTTTTCAATGGCAGGAGGAGATAAGAGTGTGTGTTGTTTATCTCAAAGGACTGTAGTATTCACACAATTATTTTTTTAAAAAAAAAACTTTAAAGGGCAACTTTTTTAGTTATTCTTGAAAAACAGGAAAAGTAAAGAGTTACTTTAAACTTGTAGTAACCAATTTGGGCCTTGGAACTCTAACTTCCTACATTTTGAAGGTAACTTTCAAAACTGTGGACTTAGCCTAAACCCACACTGTGAATTATGCGGCAAAATCTCAACAAGTTAAAGAGGTACGTGGGAATTAATGGCATCCAGCTCCATTTTTCCAGGAAATAAAACCCAACTGCTCCCTGGAGGGAAGGATATTACAGACAAAGATGAAGTATTTTGGCCACATAATGAGAAGACAGGAAAGCTTGGAGAAGACAATAATGCTGGGGAAAATGGAAGGAAAAAGGAAGAGGGGCCGACCAAGGGCAAGATGGATGGATGGCATCCTTGAAGTGACTGGATTGACCTTGAAGGAGCTGGGCGTGGCCACGGCCAGCAGGGAGCTCTGGCATGGACTGGTCCATGAGGTCACGAAGAGTCAGAAGTGACTGAATGAATGAATAAATAAATAAATAGCAACAAGCTCCATTTCTGGCCACCTCTGAGGTTTATATTGCCCAAACAGGTTTCAATGGAGGGTGAACTGACCCCAGATCCCTTGTCCAACTCTGACTTAGAGTTTTATTTTGGCTCTTGTGTAGCTAATTCTGGGACATAAGCCCAATGTAATACCATCTTTATTTAAAGAAAAAAATAGGAAAATTAGTATTCATTGCAAGAGCTTTTCAATGTGCTTAGCTAGTTTTTCCAAGGAGAAGCCAATCCACTCTTGGACCCATTCTCAGCTATTATATATTATGGAGAGTGTAGCAAGAAAAAAGTTGCCTGCATTACACTGTACTTGCCAATAGTATTAATTTATCCACTATATTAGCACTGTTTGTACCAGTGAGCGTGGAGTGTCAGCATTGGATAAAACACTTAAGAGATTACTGTAGAGGACAATCTTCCACACTTTACTGCAAGTATATGGAGTAAATGACCCAAGATGTCCTTTTCAACCCTGTCAACTGTGATTCCACCAGCATTATCTAATGTTCTGCATTGTCTCCCACATTATTTTTGTCACTTTGTCTTGGACCATAGGCATTTAAGAATCTGCAGTGCAAATGTCCAAGGCAGCAATCATAGTTAAAATTTATTTTGTGAGGGGGTGTCTTCGGTTTACTTTTTTGTGTGTTCTCATTCCTTTGGCCGTTTTACTTATCTTTTTCTTTGGAAGCCTAAATTGCATTTCTTAATGTTCAGTTGCAGTTTTAAGTCACTGCAATGTTAAAAATATGGGCACAAAAGGAAAATTCCATTGGGGAAGCAGCATTCTGATGGGGGCAGTGCCCTTGTTTGGCCCCATAGCTATGCCTCTGTATAAAAAGAAAGAAGTTTGTTGCTTATTTACTTTCTTATTCTTGGTTTTTTACAGCTAAGGATGAAAAGAGGCGCTTGTGGGATTTTTTTTTTTTCGTGTTTCAAAATAACTTGGCTGGCTTGGATACTCTTCACCTTTGCCTGGACCAGAGAATGTCAGGCAACAAAACGGTTTCAACCACCTGCTTCTTGCAACAATGATTGTGCTTTTCTTTGAACACAGCAGAGAAATGCTGTGCTAAAAATGGTAAATCATAAGCTAGCCTCTTTCACTAAACATCTTCACTTTTGTTGGACTTTAAAGTTTAGTGAAATTAGTATGCTGTATATTTTCATCTGGGCTCTGGTCCACAAAAGCTTATACCAGGAATGACCAGCTGTGGAGGACTAGGTGACCACATTAGCCCCTAGGGTTAGGGCCACCCCTACTCCTGCAGAGAAAAATAAGAAAACGTTGCCAGCAAACTGGGTGTGGAGGGAATTTTTTACCATGATTGGGGTTTCAAGAAAAAAAAAACCTCTTGGACTGTTGTGCTTTAGCTAATTCTGGAAGGTGTGCCCAACATATTACCATCTTTTAAAAAGGAAAGATGTGGTCCTAAATTGGCTCTGGAGGTCCAAAGAATATGGTAGAAATATGCCACACACCCTAGCAGACATTTTGGAGCATTTCAGGGCAAAAAAAGACCCTCACTTTTTTCAATTTCAAAATTTCGAGATAGTTGTTTACTCTCCGGGGCCCAGCAGGCCTCCAAATGTGGTGGAAGTGCTCTCCACACTCCATATATGGTGTCATGGGGGGAGGGGTAAAATGGGGGGGGGGATTGATGCCCAACCCCCGGTTTTCACCATACACTGGCTGCAATTCTGCATTGTTCAGATTGCCCTAGTAGTTCTATACATGAACTACACTACGTGGAGTCTTTTGTCACTACCCAGACTTATAAGAGCCACTCAAGCCCTATCCACCTGTCCAGTCATGCATGCCTAGAGAAGAGCAGAGTGGATCACAAAGATTATCTGTCTACATCCCCACAGCAAGATATGAGGTGATTAAATCAGCCCCTAGGGTTTATTGGGATCTTCTGGGGGTTTCAGAAGCTGATGTAATCACTTTGCACATGGCTATTGGGACATAACTAGCAGCCTCTGTGTTATCCAATCACTGTCTTCAAGGTATGAATCAGTAGCTCTATATCAGCCTTTCTTTGACCAGGGACCACTTCACCAGGGACTACTTTGACCAGGGACCACTTCACCAGGGACCACTTCACCAGGGACCACTTCACCAGGGACCACTTGACAAGAAACCACTTTGACCAGGGACCACTCTCCAACATTAGTACCAAAAGGGTTACGAATCAGTTTTTGGTCAAATTTAGATTCGGTTTGGGGTTAGGGTTAGGGTTAGAAAATTGCATTGGATAGACCACATCAGCTCTAGTTTCTGATACAGAACATATGCCATGTTCAGCAACAGGGAAGGAGTTGTAGGCGACATGAAAGGAGCAGAAATAAATAAAATAAAATAAAGAGAAAGGAAGCTTGCAGACCGGATTTTTGTCCTTGTGGCCCACTAGTGGTCCACAGCCAACAGGTTAAGAACCACAGCTCTACATAGATCTGTGAGTGCCCTCCGGTCACTGTGAAAGAAGGGGATTCCAAATATGGCACCCACCATAAATAGACATTCATAAATGTAAAGTTAACTTACACCTGCATATGCCACTAGCAGAATGTCAGCCTAGAATTGTTAATTTTTAATAAACCATGACAATCTTTGGGGGTTTTTTGTGCAGAAAAAGAACAAGTTTCTGACCATTCATGTCTAAACTATGACAAGAGAAAAATCAGTCCATGTGGATTTGATACTGGAGAAGATTTCTATGAATACCCTGCATTACCTAAATTACCAATACATGGGTACAAGAGCAAATCCAACCTGAGCCCTCACTAGAAACCAAAATGACTAGATTGGGGCAATTGTGAAACAACATGACTCACTGGAAAAATATCATATTGTTGGAGAAAATGGAACTCAGCAGGAAAAGAGGAAAGCTGTATTACACATAAACTGACTCAATAAAGGAAGTCATTGCCCTTCACTTGCAAGCCTTGCAAGGGGCCTTTGATGAACAGGAGATCTCTCATTCATACAGTTGATGTAAATTAAACCCAACATGACGGTAAATAATGACAAGTATCTAAATAATAATAATAATAATAATAATAATAATAATAATAATATATTGTGAGACCATCAAGAAACTTCTCAGAGCCATCCAAAACAAACATGGGATGCAGATGGTGGGAATCTGTCTCCTTCATGACAATGCACGTCCGCATACTGCTCCTGCAACACAAGAGTTGTTGACTTCATTTGGTTGGGATGTTTTAAGCCACCCTTCTCACAGCCCGGATCTCACACCCAGTGACTATCATCTGTTCACTTTTCCGACAACGATGAGGTTAAATTCAAAGTAACAAACTGGCTGAAAAAATGGAGGGAAACTTCTATGACACAAGCATCCAAAACCCATCCCATGGATGACAAAATGTATTGAACTGAATGGTGATTATGTGGAAAAACAATGTAATACCTATGCTATAATCCATGTAAGTTTAATTAAAATATAGTCATTCTTTGTACTTAAAAAATCTTATAACCTCACTTTCCAGATAAACCTTGTATAAAGGTGTATATAAAACATATAATCTGAAGGGGATTCTATAGACAATATTGTAACGAATTTTTATATGGAACAAAATTTGTCTACACTGAACCATCAGAAACTCAAGATGTGACTATCTCACCTGCTCACTTAGACAACTTTGGAATAGTTTGGCTTTTGGAATTCCAGATAAGGGGTGTTCATTATGTATTTTATTCATATATAAAACAATTAGAGTACTTTATTTAAGTTCTGCCATCTTCTCCCATAATTGCCACCTTTTTTAAAAAAAAGTAATTTTATTGAATTTTTAGGGGAAAATAAAAGAGAAAAGAAAAATAAAAAGGTGAAGGAAAAAAGAGGGGGGAGAATAGGGAGTAGGAAAGTTTAATGGGTAGGAAAAAGGAAGAAGCTAAGAGGGTATGGAAGTTTCCCTACTAATGGAGATTGGAGTGGAAGGACTGGCGGTAGGGGGAAGGAAAGGTAAAAAAAGGGGGGGGGGGTAAAAAGGAGAAAAAGAAAAAAGAGAAAAAAATTAAAAGAAAAAAGGGGGGAAGAAAAATTGTAAAAATAAAAATAAAATCTTGTTGATGTCTGAATTCTTTTCCTGTCTGGGAGATTGATCTCTTGCATGTAAATTGTAATTAGACTCTCCGTCTTCTCATAATTACATCGTGTCCATCTGGGTTTTTTTTTTTTTTAAGTCTAATAAAGTTCAGTCGGTAGGGCATTTGGGTTTGCCTTGATGACCTTTCAGAAAGCAAGTTAGTCTATCCATATTCTTTATATCCATTATTTTTAGTTTCCATTCTTCTTCTGTTGGGTGTTCTCTTGTCTTCAGCTCTATATAAGATTTGGGACAATTATAAACCAAAATTTTACCAGAAAACACCACTCTGGATTTCCCCATTAGAGGCAATCCATAGAAGAGAATGGGGCAGAGAAAATTGGTCAATGTACAAAGATATCTTAAAAATATAAAACGGTATGCATATGATGAAATCCTAGGAAGAACTAAATTTAATATATAAGAATATAACATGACTCCAATACAGACAAATCCAAGAATTTTATTATAAAGACCAAAAATCGGGCTTCTCGGAAAAAGATACAATTAGGGACAAGATACTGCTGACTGAAAAGAAGACAATAACTAAAATATACAAAATTTGTTGCAATGGTCTATGGAACAAGAACAAATCAAGGACTGTATGACGAAGTGGGCTGCATTTATCAGAAGACCAATAAAAATGGAAGAATGGGAAATTATGTGGGGCAAAAAAAAGTATGCATATTCCTTTGATCTACAAGAAAACTGGTACAAGATGATGTACCAGTGGTACATCACACCACAAAAATTGGCTAAATTTTATAAAAAAGATTGTTGATAGAAATGTGGCACTCAAACTGGAACCTTCTTCCATATGTGGTGGGGGGTGTAAAATTGCCAAAGGCTATTGGAAAACAATCCATGAAAACTTTCAGAAAATTTTTAAAAATGAAACCTGAATATTATTTATTATGGACAAGTCCCAAACTCAAGATCAATGCCCACCAAACCCGTCCAGTATTTTCTGTTGGTCATGGAAGTCCTGTGTGCCACGTTTGGTTCAATTCCATCATTGGTGGAGTTCCGAATGCTCTTTGATTGTAGGTGAACTATAAATCCCAGCAACTACAACTCCCAAATGACAAAATCAATTTTTGAGTGATGGTCACTCCTTGGGTAAGTAGGTGTTTTGTGGCCAAATTTGGCGGCAATTCGTCCAGTGGTTTTTAAGTTATGTTAATCCCACAAATGAACATTACATTTTTATTTATATAGATAACAGACATGAATTTGAACAAGAATCAAGATATCCTATTCAATTATATGATAACTACAGCCAGAATCGTGTTTGCTAGACATTGGAAGACAAGAGAAATCCCATAACCGCCACATTAATGTAACCTCCCCACTCTCCAGCAATACCAAACTTCAAGCTATGGGCCCATCTTGTTGACATGTACACTTTCTCTTTCATCTTCCTGGTAACAACAGAACACTCCATCACATGAGTAAAACCTGTGATCCAGTAGACTTAATGTTTGCTACCAGGCACGGACCTTGCAGCCCAAAAAGTTAGTTGATGCTATGGCACCCATCTTCCCCAAGTACCCCCTTTTTTTTTCAATAATCCAAGAGAAACTGAGTGATTTCTCTCACACATACTGCACACACATAACATTGACAGTTGTCATTTCCAGCAAGTGACTTCTATCAGCTTGGCTGGTCACACCAGCAGGCTGGCACTAGATAAAACAGTTTGCCCTTCACTCTTAAATAAGTCTTGCAGGTGGGGGACAGGGATGGAAGAAGGGGAGGGGGAAGTAATTACACAATATACATTTACAAGAATACAGATGAAGCGAAATCTCCAGGAAGGCAACAAAAGATCCTCATAGGCTGCAAGGATCATAAATGTAATATTAGTTATTGCTCTTTTATAAAGTTCCTTGCTCAAAGTTTTGCATTGACTACCTGATTAGTTCCAAGAGCGCAGACGACTGCTGATTTGTTATCGCAGCAGCATTCAACCTTGAAGGGCTAGAAAGACACTTCATCATCAGATGGCATTTCAGAGAGCTACTGAAAGAATCACCTGACTTGGCATAATTGTAAAATTCTTGGCCAAGTTACAGAGGTCACACAGTTTCAGCCTTTTCCCAAAAAAAAAATGCTCATTTTGGGTTCAATGTAACATTTTTGATACAAAGTTGGGAAGTTCAAACAAACTCACCTAAATGTGAAATTTTCCAAAGGGCGAATGTGCTTTCATAAAATGTTTCTCTACTGACTTCTGTAAGGGACAACATTACACACATTTTGGCCCTTACATATCTGGTTTTTAAACCAGTAGCTGGTGGGAGGAAGGTGAACCAGCTTAGGACAATTATATTCAATGATGGGTACTTGAATTCTCAGTGCATTAAAGACTGGACTATTTTTCATAGTGTTTGTTGGTTGGTTGTTGTTTTTTCAAATTGACTCCAAGTTATGCCAATCTTATCACAGAGTCTTCTTGGTAAGATTTCTTCAGGAGAGGCTTGCCATTGCTTCCTCTAAAGCAATGGTTCTCAACCTGTGGGTCCCCAGGTGTTTTGGCCTACAACACCCATAAGTCGCAACCAGTTTACCAGCTGTTAGGATTTCTGGGAGTTGAAGCCCAAAATATCTGGGGACCCAGAGGTTGAGAACCACTGCCCTAAGGCTATGAGAGTTTGGCTGGTCCAAGGTAACCCAGGAATTTATCACATGTGGCAGGCAAATCAAAATTTGAGTATGACAATAGTGTCTTTGCCTTGGACTTATCACATGATCTTGCTCCTTTCCTGCTGCTTTCCCAGGGGCAACAGCCTGGAAAGCATTTCTTTCCTGCTGCTTTCCCAGGGGCAACAGCCTGGAAAGCATTTCCAAGTGAATCTTACTGAGGTGGAAAAAGAGTGACATCATGTGATAAAGCAAGACAAATACATTGCACTAATTGTTTTTTGCCTATATCATGTGACAAACACAAATAATCCATTACCTGCTTTTGTAAAATAAAAATGCCTTCCAAGTGAATCTTACTGAGGTGGAAAAAGAGTGACATCATGTGATAAAGCAAGACAAATACATTGCACTAATTGTTTTTTGCCTATATCATGTGACAAACTCATCAGTGCATTTTTATGAGTCTTAGGGATTCAAAGCCTGATCTTCCAGCATCTTAATACAACACTCAAACTACTGCATCACACTGGTTTTTTTCCACTAAGTTTAGACTCTATTAATGTAGGTATTAATCCTTTTTTTAAAAAAAAAAAACCTATATCACATTTTAGGGAAAGAAACCCTAAAACACCAGATACTAGTATATAAAACCACATTTGTAAAGAAATGAAAGAATAATAAAAAAAATGGAAATACAGACAACTTCTTTATACCATTGAATTAGAGACAGTGGGCCACATGTTTCTGCAGATTTGGAGTGGCTGTCCAGTAAGAGATAGGTCTTTCCTGTTTTCCTGCTATCTGATCAGAGATACCAGCAAGTTAATCCATATCAGGGATCTTTGCGTGCCAGCATGAAATGTCAAATAAGATGAACTAAAATTTAAGATACTAGTTTATTGGGTGGCTGCCACATCTGCAGGCACAGATAAAAGCTAATGTTAAAACAACTGGCTTGCGTGGTTCGTGTGTGACAAACAATAAACAGTGCACTATGTTGTTTTTTTTTAATGGAAATATTTTTATACACAGTACTAGCTCAAAATGAGAGCTGCAGTACAACAGAAATGTATGATGCTATTTAAATTCTGGTTTTTAAAGATAATTAATATTGTATCTTCCACCTCTGTGACAGCAATCACACAGTTTTTGCACCAAATAATGCATACCCATGGATTGATAATTCACACACTTTAGTCTTCAAAAAATTCAATGAGCAAATAGTCATTGGTGATGGTGGTGGTCATGGCAACATTGTGTGCCTCAAGCCATTTCCATTTATGGTGACCCTAAGGTGAACCGATCAGGGTCTGCAAGTATGACTCATTCAAGGTTATCCAGTGGGCTTCCATGTCCAAGTGATGAATCAACCCTGGTCTCCAACGGTGTAGTTCAAGGCTCAAAGAACCACATCACACTAGCTATCAAATAGTCACTAGACACCTCTAATTTAAGAGACCCATTGACTAATACCCATTGCAGCTCCAAAGAAGACAAAGTGTAGATTTACCAATTAGGAATATAATGTCCAAAGGTTCTTGTTATCTAACCTTCTTTAACAGAAAAAGCACAGTGCTCACAACAAAGATCTCCCTTTCCCTGATTATTGATTTCTAAGGGCATGCCCTACATGTGTCCTTTGCATACTATGAGACCACTGGATGATGCTATACTTTGAATGTGATGCATTAAGCTCACTAGACTGATGTTACTAACATTCACGAACTCAGGAAATCCCTGGAGTCAGCCTCATTATGCCAGAAACAACAATCATTGATGTTTCTCCTGTGGCAACATCTCACTAATCAATGCATTGAAAGTGGACAAAGAAAGGACACTGGAGAAGCTAACTGGGAGTGGGCAGACCCAAAGGTCAGTGGCATAGACTGCAATTGCCCTGAACTGATTCCAGACACAACGGCTCAACTTAAGCTGCTGCCAATTTAGGCAATCAGATATCTTGTAGAGACCCCTGAGAGCAGGATTAACTCTGACAGAAAATATAGCAGAAGAGACCAGTTCTGATTATTCCTTATGCAACTGCAGCAAAGCTCCAATTCCATATCGCTCCAGACATTTATTGTCCATAGCCCATACATGCTTACCAGGTGCAAAGCTGTAGATTGTAATATTCATTTCATCTTTTCCTTGGAAGGAGAGGAGAGAGGCAGAACACTGGGTTTTGTATATTCTTATCTTAGGGAAGATGAGCTGAGCAATTTCTCGAGGGGATAATTGGGACCACTAGCAAACCATGGCTTCTGGCTTTATTTTGTCCTGGAAACAGGAAACTATATTCACATCTTCCAATAACAGGCCAAACTGTGCGCTCTCATCATAAGGCCATCTCTAATGCACGATTCCTGTACCATGGGCTTCAGTTCTATTAAAGTTTATAATAAACAACCCTGTATAACATCCCCTTTCACTGTGGGAAGAAAATTGCTAGGCTCCAAAGAACGGTTTTTCAGAGATGGTGTGCGTACTTAAACTGGCAGCATTGAGCAGAATTTCTAATACGTTTGGCATTCTTGGCCATTTCAAGGGTACTCCAGAGCCTGCAGATGCTCTTTCTTCACAACGCGTTGACAAAAGAAGAGATTTGTGTTTGTGGTCCTTTCCACTACCTGGCTGTTAACAAAAACATGAAGTGTTGGTATCGTCACACTTCATTTCCTCCTCTCTTTCTCTCTTATATGACAGAAAATACCATGGGCTGCACCTCAAAAGCCTGTTCAGTATTGCATAGTATGGTTGTGACTATGTCTGATTTTTGTAATTTCATTTTTTTAAAAATAGCAAGTCTGTAGAGGGAGAAATAGAAGGCAAAACCCTCTGGCATCAAATAATGATTTTAAACTGATTTTTAAAAAATCTCATAAAATCAACTATAACATAAACAACAGCTGCACAACAGAAACAATGTTCAACTAAACAGAACGATTTCCTGTTCAATCACTATATAGATTGGATGCTGCAATAAGGACAAGGACTCATTTATAGATAACTTGACTCATGTTTTGCTTCAGTTGTTTTAACCTTGAGTGGCTGAATTTTCTCTCTCCATGTACTGCTGCTACATCTGGTTTGAATTTGGAATTACTTAGCTATGCTTGCCCAGTGTTAATGGATACTTTTCAATTTGTGCAGCCTGAAGTTGTGGACAGGATCCTTGGAGAGGTGAGAGCTACCACATGTATTCTAGGTCCTTGCCCTTCCTGGCTGATCAAACAAGCCAGAGGGAGACTGGCAGAGTGGGTGAAGGTAGTGATCTTTTTTTTTTTAGTGGTCAATGTGGGTTTGTTGCCCCCATTCCTGCCCCCATTATTGGAACCATTGCTTGTGAAAAGAGCAAACAAAGTTGAGCAAAATTGCTCCACATACACCTCCACTTTTCTTTCTTTCTTTCTTTCTTTCTTTCTCTTTCTTTCTTTCTTTCTTTCTTTCTTTTTTGTCCTCTACAAATAGAGGCAAGTTATCTATTGCTGAAAGTCTCCTTGGCTCACAGAAGTGAACTGCACAGTTTAGAACCCTGGAAATTGGAATTTCAGAAAGAGATTTTTTTTTCCTTTTTACAGATGTAGAGGATGACACAAAACACAACAGAGAACCAGTATGCTTGTCCTTGCTCTTGCTCCTTGCATATAGAGGCCGTATACATTTTGACCTCATCTGCATTAGGCAGTTTGAGTCAGTTTAAATAGCCCAATGCAGTCCTGGAGCACATCTAATCCACTGGAGTGGTCCACATCTCACCTACACTATTTTGCTGCCACCACTGCTCTTTGTCTGCCATTGAGCTCCATTCAAACCTCTACTTCGCATGGACACCTCTGCCAATCTCACACAGGCACCCTGCAACAGCCAATTGCTCAGACTGAGCTCGGTGGCCAGCTAGGAATGACAAGTGTGAGGACAAAAGCATGATGTGTTGATAAGTGCAGGGAAGAGATACTGGTACTGTGTCCAGTTTAGAGAGTAGATCAGGCTGAATTGGATCCAATCCCACTCTCCAGGCTGCCCCAAAGCTACAGAATATTCTAGAATTTCCAGTAATTTTTTCAAAGTGGGACAGAGTCCATTTAAACCCCTACAATACTCACCAAAAGTTTTTATGTGTTATAGGAATAGCCATCAGTCTATTGTAGGCAAGCATTTAGACTCATTCAAGCCTAAGAGCAAATGCAGTTGCCTTCTTGGATGCTTGTGAGAAATAAGACAGTGAGGATGTTTTGGACTGGTCGGGCCAAGCACAGGGAGAGAGAGAGAGCAGAAGGCTGATCCACTGTTTCTGATAACATCTGCCTGAATTGTTTTCCATTTCAGCTCATAGTTATAAGGACTCCTCTGTAATTTCTGGATCGTTGTTACATTCTATTCCTCTCCCAGAATTGTATAGATGTGCTTTTTAACCTCAGGTTTTGATACCAGTCTGTACTATCTCTGAAGAAGTGGGTTGAAATCAATGGCAGCTCAAGCTAAAAAAAAATCTGTTTGTCTAAAAGCTGCTGAAACATTCTCTCACCTCTCCTTCCTTCTTTTTATGCTGTAAGAGACTAACAGAAGTACTTCTTGGAAACCTCTTGTAATGTTTAGAATAAGTATCTGTGTTTCTTTGCTTTTCTTCTTCCCTCTTCATTCTTCCCCTGCCCAAGTCTGCTGTGTGTTTTGACTGTAAGCCAATGGGCAGAGAGTGTTCTGTTTGTTATTGATCTTCAGTAAATCACTGTGAATGGAATCCTATTTGGCTGAAAAGCAGAGTAAAAATATTTGAGGTAAAGGGTGCTCTAACCATGGCCTTTTGTTCTTCCTTTGTCCACAAAATAACATCTCTGCAAAATGGTCCACTCCTAGCTTCTGTTCCCAAGCTCTCCTTAACTGTCAAGTTCACTGCAGTGACCTGAACAATTTGCACAGGACATTTTAGTCCTGTTTTGCCTCTTTGTTTCATGGCTTGGATGGGGCTTGCCATGTGCTACCACACGAATCACACCAGGTCCCATCCACATTCCTCCCAAAGTGGAGGACCTCCACCACTATGGGGACAAAAGTGTGTTTTGGGTAGCTCCAGCAGAGCTCCCCTCACTTTCCTCCCCTTTTCCCTGTATGATGTGGGGAAAGGTGGTGGGGGGAAAGGCATTACCACATGTTACCATCCTTTCTCTCATCTGATGGGGACAGGGTGCCAACACACCCTGTCCTGTCCCCACTGTATGGTGGGAGAAGGAAGGAGGACACATGGGGTACCAAAAACCACCCCGAGTGTTTTCCCTTTCTCCGGCAATTGCCGTCGAAATGGCACAGCCATATAAAGAGGATCCTGGAGTAGAGCTGGGAAATCCAGACATTGATGACTGACTACTTCTATAATCTTTCACTATTAATCAGACTAGCAAGGACCGATGGGATGGAGCATCCAGAGAGTCTCAAATACATCAGCTCCGACTTACAAGCAATGTGATTTACTTCACAACTGGTTCTATGTAATAAAGTCCCTGTTTGGGATTAAAAGAAAATTGCCTAGTTATACTCATATATAAGTCTAGAAGTTTTAGTCAAAACCCCACCTCCCAAATATGGGTCAATGTAAGTATGTATCTTAACTCTTTTTTTAAAGAGATGGCACATCTACTCATCAGAGGGTGCAACTTCATGACAGAATTAAAGTCATTTGATTCCATAATAACTGCCATGGTTCAATGCTATGGATTCATGGGAGCTGTCATTTGATGAGGTACCAACACTCTTTGGCAGAGAAAACTAAAGACCTTATAAGATTACAACTCCCATGACTACACTACATTGAGCCATGACAGATGAAGTGATGATAAACTGCATTATTTCTACAATGTAGATACACCCTCATGGCAAAAGCAAGAACTTAGTCCACCACAAGAGAACTCAAAAGAAGCACCAAGCCCTTCCTCTCTCTCTCCACCATGATGCTGCTTCTGGAAATTTTGAATGCTTGGACAAGAAAATGGCAATTGTGGTCGGGGTGGTCACCCCCTATGATTGCCTTGGTATTTCTCTCTCTTCATACAATGACCCTTGACTTATCCACGTGTCATATCAAAATCCACAATTTTAGTCCTGCCTTTGATTTATATAAATTTAATTTATATGCGAGTACAGTATAGCAAAGCAAATTAAGAGTGACCCCTTTTTATTGCTTGTTTGTTTGGAATCATGCCATTGTGTGCAAAATGGAAAGAAATATACTTTAAAATGGTTGATACTAGAATGTTTCGGGGTGTTCAGAAGACTTTTGTTCCAACAAGTATACTGCTTATTCCCCTCATTGCAGGAATGCTGCTGTTGCAAGTATAGTATTGAATTATGGATTACAGTGGTGATTTGCTATAATTAAAAACTTCACAATAAAGCCCTCATAACAATTCACTTATCAGTATGTGCCAGCAGTCCTGTAAAATTTAGCACAAACGTTATAGTGACATAGTATTAAGAGAGCTTGTATATTCTTTTAAATAAGGATATTAATTCATGTCTCTGATGAAGTAATCTGCAGCCACAAAGGCTTATGCCACAATAAGCATGGTCATCTTTAAGATAAGAGCTTTTGATCTTTTTGACACACTAACTTAAGAGTTTGGAGGAAAACTTACTATGTGGCTAGTTGATTTGACTCAAGGAAGCTTGTGTTACCTTCACCCTCTGTTGCCTTTTTACTGGGAGCCCATGCATGGACGTATGCTCCATAAATGAGTTGAATATCAATGGTGTTGTAAAACAGTGACAAGCAAACTTGGACAACAGGGAGGAAACAGCACCTTTTCAAGAGTGGCTTGAACTTCAGGAGGGAGGCAGGTTTTAAGAAAGTTTCACTTACTTTCAGACACTGTCTTCTCTGTGTCTTCTCTCCATTTCTCTACATGGCCAAAACAGAGTCCCACTGAGTCCATCACATGGCGCAGGGCGACTTCCAGTGGGATTGCATGGGTTTCAATTTCAGCAGCATAGAGAAACAGAGTCTATGGTGACTTTGGAGGAGTGGGGAATGTGGGGGAAAGACAGACTCAAAAGAGGAAAGGACACGGGATGGCAGAAGATGGACCTTGATGGGAGGGAACAGAGTAAGATGGTTCCCTCCTCGGTCCCATGCTTTCCCCCACTTTCTCTCAATTCATGTGATAAGGTCCTTAAATGCAGTATGACTCCCATACCCACAAGACTGGCACCTGCAGTTTCACCTATCTGACAAAATTTGTCATCTAGGAATTTTCTGGGTTCTCCAGCAGGAGTTATCACATCCCTCTTCTGCTGGTTCTTCTGGTGGAAGACAGAAGGGTTACAAATGGTAGCCATTAACAAATTACTTGTGTTTGTAAAAGATATGCTTTCCGAGCTACTTCCCACCAGAAGAGCAGCAGGAGATGAGCAATGTCATGGAATATGTCCCAGCATCTCATGCTGCTGTTCTGCTATAATTGTGGTTTGCCTGCCTCATGTCATAAGCTCCCAGGATAATGCAGAAATAGTTGGTCTGAGTTGTAAGACAAAGAGAACTAAGGACACACTCATTCTGGGGTAGCAAACTTACTTCTTTTCTCCTCGCAGCAGAAACCAGTTCCTTCTTCATTGTCTGAATTGCCTCTCTCCCTCTCCCTGTATGAGGCAGTCAAAAGACAAAATAATGTTCTCCCCTCTGAAGCTGTCAGGACCATGATAAAGCACTTTTTGCTCAACCACTAGATCCAGGATTGCAGACAAAATCTGGTGGCTTGAACAAACTTCATTGCATTATGTCCATCATGGCCACAGTGCTCACAGCTCCCCACCCCACCCCATCTCCATCTATGCTATCTTGCCTTCTACTTCTCCAGGCATCAAGACCATAATGCTATTGGTGTAGTACCCCTAGGAGTTAGGGAACTAGGTGGCATGGAAGAACATTATGGCCATGTTAACCAGTTTGGAGAGTTTGAGACTGAAGGACAATACAATTTCCAGAAGGGGAAAAAGCAAAAGTACTCATCTTGATTCTCAGGGTAAGCAAGAATCTGCAACTGAATAAGAATGGTCACATGGCTGATAAGTGGTGTGGATCACTGAAAATCACTTGCATGGTAGATATTAAATATATGTAGTTTTTGTATAAGAGCCATGTAGAATGATAGTAATGCTTTATTGCAGGAAGCAGAGCAAGGAAAAATTATTACCATCAACTGCATGGTTGGAAGACATGTCCTTTTTCCTTTTTTCATGTCATTAATTTTATGGCTATGGCTCATATGTTTTGGATTCCTTTTTTTAGTTTACTTTGTTCAGTGTATAATAATGGTTTTAGTAGTTTTATTATGTGATGTGTTAGCTTACATTATCCCATATGTATGTTCTACACATTTTATTGTATACATGTGTGTGAGTGTGTGTTAATAAAAATATTACAGAAAAAGAAGATCACTTTGACTTCAGGACTTAAAAAATGAAGGATTTGTCAGTCGTTATTGGCTAATTTTATTGTTTACTAGCTGTGCCCTGCCACGCGTTGCTGTGGCCTATAGTAAAACTTATCAAAGTTGAGGTAGGTATCTGGACTATTATGAAAGAGAGGTACCTACCTATTCCTTCCCCCTTTTCCTCCCCCTTTCTCTCCTTTCTTCCTTCTCTACCTCTTTCTTTCTTTCACTACTTGGTTTCATCCTTCTCTCTTTCCTTCATTCCCTCCCCCTTTCTTCCTTTGGCAATCTTCCCTCTTTCTCTCCTTCTTTCCCTCCTTCCTTCCCTCCCATCTTTCCTTCTCCTCTTCTTTCTCTATCTCTTTCCTTCCGGAAGGGCATGTGCGCGCGCCAGGGAACTTGCGGCTGGGCACCAATGCGCATGCTCAGTTGTTTTGCCGTTTTGTGAGTGTGTTGTTGTGTTGTTTTTCATTTTGAGTAGATACGTTTGTACCTTGTGGGTTGTGTTATGAGCACGGGAATTTTGGTTAAGTTTCGTTGGGGTTTTTTTGAGTTTTATTCTTTTGCCGTTTTGTGAGTGTGTTGTTGTGTTGTTTTTCATTTTGAGTAGATATGTTTGTACCTTGTGGGTTATGTTATGGGCATAGGAATTTTGGTTAAGTTTCGTTGGGGGATTTTTGAGTTTTGTTGTTTTGCCGTTTTGTGAGTGTGTTGTTGTGTTGTTTTTCATTTTGAGTAGATATGTTTGTACCTTGTGGGTTGTGTTATGGGCATGGGAATTTTGGTTAAGTTTCGTTGGGGGGTTTTTGAGTTTTGTTTCCTTGTTGGATGCCCCTAACAAATTTATATATATAGACTATTCAATCATTACTTTCAAAACATCTTCAAACCTCCAGCCATGAGTCTTGATATTGAAAATAGAAACATTGATATTCTGATCCTATTTCTTACAATTTGAGCCTGATGCTTATTAGTTCTAGATAGCATTACAAGAGTTGTCATGTTCCCACTAATTTACTGGAGTGACAAGAATTAAATGGTATTAGTTTCAACGCTGCTTGATTCCTGAGACTAAAGATGATAACAACAGTAATGCTGGTGGTTGATCTCTGTTGGTTTCTAATTATACCGCAGCAGAAAGGATACATATTACTTTGAATGCAGTTCCTCTTCAAATAAGATTGAATTAATTATTTTTCTTTCTTAATGAATACTAGAGGATGTATAACTGTAATAACTGTAATGCCCCTTAGAGTAAGTAGATGGCTAGTATCGTATATCAGTTACTATAGTCTGTAACAATCTATTACGTAGCAATTCCGAATGCAGAATAGTTACATAGGTAGTTCTTGTTGCTGCTACGGCTGTTCAGGTCATTTTCAATGTAGAATAATCATCATCATCATCTTTTTCACCCCATCTCCCCAAAAGGAATCGGGGCAGCTCACAACTTAAGTAAACACAATAAAAAATATATGCAAAATAAATTGTAACCCAATCATAAAAGATACCCTTAGCAATGGTGAGGTATGAAATTTTGGGGGTTTTATTCTATGAAGAGCTCACTTTGAAATGCAGGTCTTTTTTTCCTCCTGTTGAGCTGTATGCATAGCTTGGATCCTGAAATTCTGGGGAATGCTTACATTGCACAAATCATTGCATCTGCCTTCACCTTGAGTCCAAAGAGAATCAGATATGAGTTTTCTGATTAACAGAATCTGAGTCAGAGGGCTTTTTAGATGGTGCAGGTAACACCATCAGGCCCATCCTTTTCCATCCTTTTCTTCATATCTTAGAATCTCATTGTGGACCTTGAATCTCTGGACTCTTGATCGACTAGCCAGGTTTTTGACTTATGGATTCTAGTTTTCCCTTGAACTCTGGTTTATCTGACTTGACTCCTGGAACTCTGACGATGGTTTGTACTCTTGCACCTTGAACGCCCTACCCAGTGAACTCTCTGTGGTTGACTAGTGGACTGGCAATCTTGGCTACTGTTTATTCTTGATCCTGAACCGGCTTTGTAGTACTCTCGTTAATGAGACTTTGCTTTGTAACTTCCACTGTGTGCTATCTCTATGTTTTGAAGTCAGACTGACCAATTGTTTAAGTTATTGTATTAAGTAAAATGGTTTTGACACAAGCTGGGTGTTGTTTGGTTAACCTCTGCCTGCATACCAGCAGAGCTTTGGATCCTGACATACACTTTTAATCTCAGAGAAAGGCAAAGGAGTACACACACATCCCTTCTGAAAAAATCTTGCCAAGAAAACACCATTATAAAGTCACCTTAGGGTCACCATAGGCCACAACAACAACACATATAATTTTGTAAATTGCACTTTGCCTCTTGTTATTATTACCGTTAGCTATGTATTGTCCTCTTTTCTTTTAACACTCCCTGAGAAAGGCCATAAAAGTATTTCAAGGTTGAAATGTGTTGGATTGTTTTCAAGAATCATCTCTTTTTTCAACACCCTGGGACTTTATTTTGTGTCTACAGAGCAGTTTTATTTTGTTGACCTGGAAGATCAGTGTCACTGAGGCACATTTTTGAGAAAAGGGGCAAGTCTATGAAAGCAATGTGTCCAGCTATGATATAATTTGGCTGCTAAGGTGTCCAAGGTAGGAGACTTTTCTATCTCTTCCAATTGCCATTTCAGATTATTCTTGGGTAATTTTTTTTTCAGTTAGAGGTGGGATTGAGTTTTGAGGAGGGAAAAAGCGTAAACCAAGGCAAGCTGCAATCATTTATGTTGGAAGTGTAACAATAAGATGTGACATTTTATCATCTGTGGTGGAGCAATGACAAAACAAGAAGCTTCTGAAAATGGATATGAGAGATTATACAGAAAATATTCAAATACAAAATACCTTTTAGTTCAGTTTTTTTCATTGCAAATATTTGTCCATCAAAAGGATGTCATTACAAGTTCCTCATACATGACAACAGCAACAAGACTTTTAAATGCACAAATCTGGAAAAACGAATAAAGTCCAAAAATGGAAAACTGGGTAACAAAAACCTTCACGATGGCAGAAATTGATAAATTAACCATGTTGTGCAGTTGGTGGAGATGAGGGAGAGGGCTTTCTCAATGGTGGCCCCCAGAACTCCCTCCCCAGGGAGATTAGACAGACCCCCACACAGTCTTCCTTTTGCAGGGACTTGAAGACATGACTCTTCAATCAAGCCTTCGAGAATATTTAGCCCCTAGTTGTCCTACGTAGTTGTCTCACATCCTGCACTTTATCCCATGCCCTCTCACCATTACTGCAGCTGGCACTTAATTTATTTCCATGTTTACAGCCCAGCTATGGTGCAAGTAATTTACCACTATGGTAAGGGGATCACAGCTTGATTCAGTATGAATTAATGTCTTTATATGTGCATGTGTTTTATTTTATTGGATTTTATATTGTGTTCACTTTTATGTTTGTTTTTAGGCACTTTGTGCCTTTTGTAAGATGCCCCAAGTCCCTTCAGGGAGATGGTGGTGGGATATAAGAATAAAGTTATTATTATTATTATTATTATTATTATTATTATTATTATTTATTGCTGAGAGGAAAAACAAGCCAAGATGTATGTAAGACTGGGAATCCTTTGTCAAATTTTCAAATGAAAATTGAGAAAATAATAGAGTTAGACAAAAGATGAGGAAAAATGAAAAAATACTATAACATGTTGGAACATTAATAATGTAACCATTAATACTGGAAGTTTGATATAATGAAATATATGTTCTTCTAGTAAGAAAGAGAGATGTTGCCTTTGAAATAACTATATGTATTAGTTAGAGTTAGTTAGGTAGTAAAATGTTGATTAGAAAATTTATTTCGTGTACAATTGCTTGGTGGGTGGTAGTTAGTATACATATGTGTTGGTTAAATGGGTATTTGTTGATATATTTTGCAAAGTGTGTGTATATAGATGTGTGACAGACACTTTTTAAATTATTTTTTTAAACTGAATTTCTAAACCATAGGGTTTAAAACTGTTTTGGGTTTCAAGCAAAAATTTCCCATTTTAAAAAAAAAAAACCTGGTGGCTAGAGGACTTTATGAATCAGCAAGGGACTTCAGGAGGAACTATTTAGGATTTGTGGATTATATACATCCAGTTAACCATGTTTTTTTTCACCTCTGATTAATAGTTTGGAGTTTAGGTTGGTTATAGTTATATGTGTATACTGCTCTAGATATATGGCAGACTGCAAGTCTTACCCTTTCTACAGCTTGAGACCTCATCTTCCAGATTTCTAATGAGAAATCTGGAAGCTGAGGTCTCAAAAATCCATGTTGCTATATTCATGGTCAGGTACATGATACAATAATAGATGTTGCCCAGCACTGGACATCATCCCAAAGTGGATAAACCCAATAAAGAGGGTAAAAGAACTTAGCTGTAAAATACTGTTAGAACTAAGACATTTCTGAAGACAACCCAGCATTTATAAGCCACTCAGTAAAAATATCCCCTAATAGTTTCATTTCTTACATATGAGAATGGAAATTGCCTAAGAGGTTGATTATGAACTAGTCAACCATATGAGAAATTATTAGTTTTCTTGCTACCACAGAGTAGCATGTCTCTCCAGCATACAATTACTACCTGCTTTGTGCCATTCTGAGTCATTTACAAGCACTGAAATGGTTGTTTTTGCATTCTTTTAAAGCTCTTTACATTTATTAGGAAACACACCAGAGCCAAAAAGCCACCCAGTAGCAAGCACCTGCCACAGCAACAACTTGAAATATTTGGAGTTATTTTATGAGGATGCTCCAGAAACTAGAAGACCAAAGAGATTCCATCTAGACATTAGGAGTCCCCAGTGGTGAAATGGGTTAAACTCTTGTGCAAATCCAGGGAGAGTGGGTTGAGCTCCCTCTGTCATCTCCAGCTCCCCATGTGGGGTCATGAGAGAATCCTCCCACAAGGATGATAAAACAGCAAAACATCTGGGCATCCCCTGGGCTCCTGACCCACACACACACACACAAATACCTGGCAGCTGAAAGATGTTGTTCAGAGCACATGATGGTGTATGAAGTAGGTTCAGAATGTGTAGTTGCTCTCTCCAAAATAATATTTTAATATGTGTATTTTATAGAAGGTTTTAGATTATTATGTGTTTTTAGTGATGTTTTAAACTGCCTTGAGCCATGAGGAGAGGTTGGTAAAAAATAAAAATTATTATTATTATTACCACTACTACTACTACTGAGAAATGTGGACATCCGAATGATACTCGATTACAGTTCGACCTGCCTGCATCATTGACTAAGCTGGCTAGTACTGACAGTTGTCCTTGTTTATACACTGTTGTTTCCAATTCATAGCAATCCTAAGATCATGTGAAGGAGTTTTGGAGGGCTGAGAGTATGTAACTCACCGAAGGTCATCAAGTGGGTTTCCCTGGCCAAATGAGGAATTGAACCTTGCTCTCCAGAGTTGTAGTCCCACCTTCAAGCCACTACACCATGCTGTCTCTAGGTAGCTGTGATGTTACAACCCCTGGACAGCCAAATCCATATTCTCCAACATTTCAAGTATGAAAACCGGGGCACATATGACTTAGCAGCATTAGATTGTGATCAAGATTGCATAATTATTAATGACAAAAAACACACACACAAGTTAGGAAAAACACACAGTTTCCTTTTGCCTGTGCCTGTTTGGAAACAGAAGATCACACCCACTCCTCTTCTATCCCCCCTGCTAATTGAATGCAAGTGCCTTTTGCTTTTTGAATTCAGATTGCAGCAACCAAAACCAGTTGAGGATAAAGAGGAGAAAAGAGAAAACTAGAACATTTTAAATGCAGCTGAAGAAGTAAAGTGACAAGTGATTACCTGGGACTCTACCTGTCAAATCAAGACAATTGAAACGTATGCACATCCGTCTTCTCTACAGATGTATAGCATTATTCCTTCCAGACAAATGCCTGACTGGGACTAATGAAGAATATATTTTCAGGTAAGTAAGTGTGTCTCAAGGCAGAATAAAGCTATGTAGCCCAAGGTTATGTGGATTTCCTGAGAAATAAATCCCACTGAGTGCACTAGTTTTCACTTTTGACAAAATGTTCAGAAAATTGAAGCTTTGGTTTTCAACAACAACAAAAATCTCCCTTGCTATTTATCAAAATAAGCAACAACAAAAAAGTCCCATCCTCCTCAGACAGTGAAACTTTTGAAACTGTCTGCAATACTTTGTATTGAATTTGCTAAATCCACTTTCTCTCAGCTGATTGGCCCAGCTCTTTCCCATCCATCCTGTGGGCTGCTGGAAATGATTTCCAATACTCTCAAAATAACAGGGCCTCTAGACCACAATCAAGCACAAGGGCTGCAGCAGTCGACTCAATAGCCAAGTTCCACTTCTGCAATGCATTTCATCCACTCCTGAGATGCTGGATTATCAATTACATTCAGCAACCGAGCTACTTAAAAACAAGTGGGGAAAAGAGTGGAAATAAGATGACTCTCCATAGTTTAACAAGAGGGCATGGGAATGAGCAGAGTGAGAAAAAACAGAACCAGGGATAATTATTTCCCATGCTTCACTGCCTTTGCCCTTAACATCAGTCCCTCATGTTTACAGTCTTATCAATAGGTTGTATTCAAAAAGCTGCAATTTACCTTGGAGGGAGAAATCTTTTTTTTAGGTTATGTATAGTGCATTCCCTTATCCTTAAATGCAGCACTACCAGTCCACTGGTCCCTCAGTCTACTACTGGCAACTCTCCCAACCACCAATTTCACAAGTGATCAAGCAAGTGGATGGCATGTGGCCCCCACTCCCCAAGCTGTCAATGGACTTCAGCTTCCATGTATCTTCATCACTTGGATGAGTCTCATCACAAGTGGTATGAACTGCAGTCCAGAAACATCTACAACTAGAACTTTCCAAACATTTCATGTTGCTGATACACTTTTTAAACATGCACCATTATGTGACAGTCATTCAGCTTTACAGAGCCCCTGGTAGCACAGTGGGTTAAATCCTTATGCCGGCAGGACTGAAGACCAACAGGTCAGAGGTTAAAATCCAGGGAGAGCGCAAATGAGCTCCCTCAGTCAGCTCCAGCTCCCCATGCAGAGACATGAGAGAAGACTCCCACAAGGATGGCAAAACATCAAAGCATCCGGGCATCCCCTGGGCAACATCCTTGCAGACAGCCAATTTTCTCACACCAGAAGTGACTTGCAGTTTCTCAAGTTGCTCCTGACATGAAAAAAAGAACATTACTAGCAAACCAAAAATTGAATCAACCCCTTATAAGAGATGCGTACATGAATTGTAATAACAAAATGTATGGGGACACAACAGATTTCATGAAAACTTTTCATTTATATATTTTTCAAATATATGATTTGTAAGATAATATACATTTCTAATATGGTTGTCATTACTCCTTACACTGTAGCCAACACACTTATATATCACGACACAAAGTTTGAAAAACTTTGCTATAGAGGATCACAAGTTGCCCAGCTCTGCAAGAAAGGTTCCTCAGTCTCTCTCCTAGTAATCCCTACACAGACCAGTTGAGTTGAAATTCTGTGTCCTTGTTCACATCTATCGGTATATGGGGTGCTTGACTCAAGCTTCCAATCCTGAGTCAGCCAGAACCCCTGGCTAAGGGATGATCTTGGTCTGGTAACTCTGTCGGAAAATGTGAGAGATAGCAACCAATCTGTCAAAAGGAGTTAGCCAAGAAAGAAATATGCTCTCAGTAGAAAGAGAGAAAGTAGTTTTACTAAGATTTTTAGAACACTGTTCCCTTTAAAAAAATATGCACATTCTATGATTGGCCAATTGTTTGTAACATTGTGAATTCTGAATCTTTCTTAGTCAAACTGTCTATCCATCTTCTTTCAACTTCCTTTCTCTCTCTGCTGACTTGAAATATCTATATGGATTGAAAACATTTTTTCTGGGAAAACATTTTTTCTGACGAGTAATAAGTGAAGTTTTCTTCTATAGCAAGAAATCTCATTTCTTTGCAATAGTTTAAGCAAACTCTCACACACTTTGCTGTATTTAATCCCAAAATACTTACCATGTGCTATCATCATTTCTATTTCAGAAAAGACTTTACAGCACAAGGCTTGTAGAAGGTTTTTGAAGCTCCCTAACCGCAAGCAGACACACATATCATTCTAAACTCACTCCAATTTATTGTTCACCTCATGTCGAATCTGTGCTAGAACTGAAATGGTGTTTGTATGAATCCTTTAGTTGACAATCTGTTATAGAGATACATTGCTGTCATGATGGTGTCACTCCAGACTCTGTTGAGAAGATGAGTTACTGCTGGTCTGCACTCTATCATATCCAGGAAAGATTGCAGTTTCTTTTCAGTAGTCCTCTTCATGCTTGTGGCTTGCACTTCTCTGCAAAAAAGAATGCATGCTTTTACAAAGAATCCTTGCTTGTGATGAGAGAGATATTCTCTTCAACTGATCTGGATCATTTTTGATACATTCTTACACGCAGTGTTGTCTATACTTCTGAAGCTTCTCTCAGACTGATTTTTTTTCTTTTTTACATTTAGGGAACACACTGCCTTGAAAAATATCCACAAAAATTAAAGCATATCTGGGTGGTTGTTAGTTTTCCGGGCTGTGTGGCCATGTTTCCGAAGCATTCTCTCCTGACGTTTCACCTGCATGTATGGCAGGCATCCTCAGAGGTTATGAGGAGAGAATGCTTCTGGAACATGGCCAAAAAGCTTGGAAAACTCACAATGACCCAGTAATTCCAGCCATGAAAGCCTTCGACATTACATAAAGCATATCTTTTTCTTCCAGATGAAGGTGTGTTGAATGGACCACGCGTGTCACTGTGTATTAGACCTAACACACTTGGCTGTGTCTCCTTTTGGCTCAAAGGAGGCTCTAAGGACCTCATCATGCAGATCAGTCTGCCCCCCCCCCCCATCTTGTTTCATCACATGGAGGGAATGGGACAAGGGAAAATGTGAGTAGCTCCATAGGAAAGTCTTTTGACACTTCCTTTCCACTTTGGGGATCAATGGGGCAGGGCTAAGATAGTCATGTGATGCCACTCAGCAGGCCCTGTTCCTGGAGAGGAGCAAGGGGCCAAAAGCCCCTTGTGTGATAAGGTGGTAACTGCCTTTTCTCCAACACAAGTCATGCTGCGGAAGGGTAACTACTAATTCAGTTAATATAATCTGATTTTTTAAAACAAATGCATGTTCTGTTGTGTAGCTGAAGAAAAATTCTTGGATCACAATGTCCAAGAGACCTCTGCCATAAATTAAGACTGCTCTCATCCTTCTCCGCTTGAGCCATAATTGCTTGTTGAGCAGAAAGACTTAATTCTTTTCCACAATCATTTTCATGTGCTCGAGTAAACATATTTTTAGTAATTGTGCACTTTCCTCCTTTGAGAAGTATTTCAAATCCTCTTTTATCTAGAGTGCAATGCAATATAAATCAGAAATAAATTGTACATTATCCCTATGTTGTGGACAATTCAATCAGATAATTTACAGTTCGGAATACCATATCCAAACTCTTCAACTTGTATAAATTTTCCATTAGCAGTTTGACTGAAACAGCCACATTCTATAATCCACAGGAAGTTGATTTCTGATTGTACTCTTCATTTACTAGTGCTTTTTCCTTTTAAAAAGCCTTTGCACATACAGAGCAAGTCCATTCAGTCCAAATAACCACACATACTCATATATACTCATCGGAACAACAATTGCCACAACTTTATTGGTTACAATTGATGGTATGGGTAGCCAACAATACATGGGATCTGTTGATCAATGAGCACGTTACTCCAAGCTGGAGATTTATGGGATGACAAGAGAAGCCATGTAGAAATCTTCCCAGCAGGCGGCCTCCCTCTTCACCAGGGGTACTCCAGTGGCATCTGTCCCTACTGATCCAGGCGCACCTCAAGTGCACTTCCCAAGTCCCCAGTAGAGGACCCTTTTTCAAGTGAATAGTGCCATGAGGGCACTGATTCTCCTAGTTCTGGATCCAAGATCCATTCCAACCAGCATCCCAAAGTTATGACACAGATGGAACAACAAAACAATCATACCAATTATCATGCCAAAGGACAGGTGGGTCAAAATCCAAAAGGCCTTTATGCTTCTCCCTCACCAGATTGAAGATAAGGATGCATCTACAGAATTAATGAAGTTCAACACTAATTTAACTACCATGGTTCAAGGCTAGTGATAAGAGATTTTCAGCTTCCACAATTATGTGTGTTCAGGGTTCCGCCATGCCTATGCCCCAAAGAACAAATGATGACATGAATGGGTTGAAGGCAAAAAACAGAGGCTTTATTCACTTCAGCCAAAATGGATGTCAGAAGAGTTAGTGCTTTGAAATCAACATACCCGTAATGGTTACATACAGAAGCATTTCTAGGAGGTTGACAGCTATTGAAAACAATGGACTTTTGCCACTCCAAGTGCTGACTGGTGCTGGCTGGGGCCAGCTAGGATGCACGTGCTGATTAGTAAAGTGTGCTGTCTGCCACCGATCTCCAGATCTTATGGGAACTTTAATAAACTGTCATTACTCAGTTTGAAGTTTATGGCTGTTTATTGATCTGCCTCTAGTGTGTATGTGGGGAAAAGGAATGTGGGTACAGTCTGAGTTGATGGATGCTAATGACCGTATTCCTGCCAGCCCAGGATGGGCAAATGAGTCTGACTGGTGGAAAAAGGGGTGGCAACAGGTTGGCATGTCGGAATAAGACAAGAACAAGGTGTTGGGCAACTTCTATGACCTTTAGGTCTGAATCCATTGTTGGGTGCATGGAGGTATTGTTAGGGGATTATGCCTGCTGTCTCATGATATGTCCTGTGTTTCTCCCTGGCACATGTATGCATGCTTATTCAACTTGTAGCTTCAGGATAGCAGTTGTCTGTGGAGAGCAGCTGAACTGGGCTTTTGAGGGAAAGGGTCAGAGTTATCTTTCCTGTACACAATAAGTGAGCAAACTGCAGCACTGCAGATGTTTGTGTATTGCAACTCCAAGCAACAGAAGCAGTGGTGAGAAATGTTGGGAGCTGCTGTTTAATGGTAGCTAGCGGATAAAACTTTGGCCACTCCTGGATTTGGACCATGCAGAATGTCCAATTGCTAGTCTCAACTATAATAAACCCATTCTGCCAATGTTGACATGCCAAGCTCCAACTGATTCAATGGATCTACTTTAGTTGGGACTAATAATTGTATTTCGATCAGTACCTACCTTTTCCTCCAGATATATTGTTTGGTTATTTATGTATCAGAGTGAATTTCAAGCAGGCTACATAAGACAAGGAGAACCACAACAATATTGGAAGAACTCTGGAAAGGAGAAATCAGTCATGAAGAAAATGTAATAACGGTGTTTGCTTGAGATGCAGGAAATGACATGCTGGGGCTGAGATTGCTAATAAAGCAAAGCGTATTAGGAGCAGGAGTCAGAAGAAATGTGGAAAGAAACAATAGTCGACAAGTGGAGATGGGACAGATGATGACAGGTTGAAAGACAAAACAACAAACTAGGAACTTAATTGAAGTACAGCTGAACAAACTCTTTACTGCTGCGTAGAGCGAAGTTTAATAAGGTAAGCCCTCATGTGTATTGACTCAAGAAAAGGCCAAACAAATCAAATAGAGCAGCTGAGCAACCAAATAAGACAAATGAGCAAACAGATCAGACTGGATTGCCTGTTGCAGCATCACGTGGTTAGGACAGGAGACATCATGTGATGTTGACAGAGAACCAATGACAGACCCTGCGCTTTGCATGCAGAATTCCATAAAGACTTACAAAAGTGCAGATTTGTTTGCTAGCTTTCAAAAGAGACCACTCTTTCAAGTTTCATTAAAAAGCTGCTTTCAGAAATAGCTTTTGATGACTAACTCCTCAACTGAGACCCTCAGCTGAGGATAAAAGATAGGAGAACTACACCACACAGATAGTCTGTAGCTTCATCTCAGATAAAGGAGTTTATATGAGCCTTCAGTGACCTTTGTAAGCAGCTCTCAGTGAAGGACATGGTTTGCTGCTGTACTAGTTGCTTTTTGTGGAGTGGGGAGAATAGTTTCAGTTGCCTTTGATGATGAATTTTAAGTTCTTGTTAAATCTTGTTGGCCTTCTCTCAGATCTAGGAGTTATTTTGTTGAAATGCTATTGCAACATTGTCCTGTTGCACTCTGGATTTTCTACTGATATTTTGGCATTTCACCACTGCTGTTTCTTTAGTTAATAGATTACTCCTTAGAAATTTGCACTCTCAGTCCCCTTTCTCTGGACACTTTCCATTTTAATCATCTGGAACAAGTGTCGAGTGGAAAAAAATGATAATTTTTTATAATTGCACATCTTCCCTCTGCTTTTTCCTTCCTGAGTTATTGCACATGGAAATTTCACATTTCCTTAACCTGGAGAGAGAGAAAAAGCTTGTTATCTGGCTTGGACAAACAAGCCCATACAATCAGAGCTATCAAAGTCCACCATTGATGCAACTTTTGTCTTATACCAGTGGTTCTCAACCTGTGGGTCCCCAGGTGCTTTAGCCTACAACTCCCAGAAATCCCAGCCAGTTTATCAGATGTTACGATTTCTGGGAGTTGAAAGCCAAAATATCTGGGGACCCACATGTTGAGAACCACTGTCTTATACAGTATACCAAAAAAGTAGATTACATATGCTTTTAAGAAGGTAGCCTTTTAACCATTTGAGCTACATAGCAGATGCAGTGACCCTACTACAAACTGTAAATATTTAAACAAATTGTTCTAAAACATAGTTTTTGCCTCATTTAAATTTCTTTCCCTTGTAACCCTAGCAATCTGTTAATTAATTGTCTCATCAAATGCTCTCTCAATTAACTTCAGCTGAACCCTCTTCACATAGATCAGTGGCTCTCAACCTGTGGATCTCCAGGTATTTTGACCTACAACTCCCAGAAATCCCAGCCAGTTTACCAGCTATTAGGATTTCAGGGAGTTGAAAACCAAAACATCTGGGGGACCCACAGGTAGAGATAATGGCCTCAAAATAGTTTTGTCATGAGATCTCCTAAGAGCAGTCGTGAAATCTCTCTGGGAAGCCAGCAAACCTTCATAGAGGTGATTGTGAGTAAAGTAGCCAAACACTGACTCACCACTGACCCCCCCCCCCCCCCCCCCCGCTGCCACTTGAAATTGCAGACTTGAACCTTTGTTAAATCCATAATAAAATCATGTACCATCTCAAATGCGCTTTGCCAATGAATTGGGGCAGAGATGTCAAACTTGTGACCCTCCAGGTGTTTGGGCTTCCAATTCCCAAAAACCCTAGCCAGCTTGCCCAATAGCCAGGAATTCTAGGAATTGAAGTCCAAAACACGTGGAGGATCACAAGTTTGACACCACTAGATTAAGAAAATGGATTGCAATTATGAAGTTCAGTGATCAATTTTAAATTTTTCCAGATACTAAAAGCATAAAGAATGAACCTAAGCTTGGCAAAGTTATCTTTTTAAACTATAGATTTCAGAATGCCAAAGTATCATGACCAAACAGAGCCAATTAACAGTCAGTTCCATTTTCCTTCAATTTGTGGGTCAAAATGTGTGCATATTAACCCAAGAATTTCTGTTGTGTGATTCATGTATGCCTGCCAGAGATATGTATGGATGTATGCTTGACAGAGGGAAGGAAGAGATCATGCCTGGATGCTCTCTGGATGGCCCTCTTCTGCTCTCTCTCCCTTTTTTTCCTTCCACAATGAAAGCTATTCCTTGTTTTTCCCCTTTGGGTCATGTGGAAACTTTCTATCTTTCCAATCACACAAAAAGGCTACATACATAGGGTTGCGGCTATAGTGGGAACCTCCATGGATAGCAGACAATCTCCCTCTCAGTCTAAAACCACTCACATATAGGACGACAAAAAACTGGAAATGAGAGGAATGGAGCATTGTTCAAGCATTGACTCAACCTGCTTCACAATGACTGAAGAGAATATAAGTATAATTCAAATTGCAGCAGTTTTGATGCCAGAGAGTGTCAGGATGGAGCTTAGAGCTTCCTATGGAACAGACTTTCACAGCATTAGATCGATCCCCAAGATTGTCTCTCTTTGCAGCCACACTTCAAGCAAACCCATCCTCCAAGAAAATCATAATGCTGGCTCTTAAATACATTAAGAATTGACTTAAATATTAATAAGTTACAATACCTTAATAAAGTTCATTATAGTTAGACAAATAATACGGCCCAACAAAAAAATTGTCTTGGTGCCTTGGTTTTTAGGCATATTCTTGGGGTTATTTGAGGTGCTGATTCAGAAAATGCATGTTGACCAGTGTAATGTATATGTTTTATGCATTATATTTTATACTGTTTATACTGTCCCATGTGGTCAGTCATAAGACTATATGACCTTGAATCTATCCCTGTTTTTTGTTTTCATTCAGAATGTTCTTTTTGAACACTTCTGTTCCAAAGCTTTGACAAAAAAATGTTTTTACAGTCAAGGTATTTATGGAGAGTTGGTTTGAGGCCCCCCACAGATACAAAATCCACAGGTAACCAAATTTCCCAGTGAACAAATGTGACATGAAGGGAACAATGATGAGGACTGAAAATCGCATGTCAGGAAGTCACAAAAACCACTTCCTGATTATTGCCCTTGCAAGCCAACAAATCAAGCATGAGTTTGATTGCATGACAATGAGCCATGAATGACCTTTTCCCAGTTGCTCTGACAACCATGGGCATGGTAAAGCCAGAAGATGTACTTCCGGTGGACATGGCGACGGGATAGCCTCGTCGAGAGGGAGCTCCCGACGAGGACCAGCGTTGTGGTGGTTAGGTAGAGCTAAAAAAGCTCCCCCCTTTGCCGGATTGAGTGCAAAGGTGTCGTGAACCCCAAGGACGCTTGAGGCCCCAAAGATCTCTCCCCCCTCAAGGAGGAGAAGTCGAGAGGGTCCGAGCGGGAAGGGGAAGCGAGCCACCCCGCAAGGATCAAGCCGCGAGGCTTGTCTAACCGCCGCCAAAACCACTCAAAATAGAAGAAGAGGAAGATAGAAGAAACCCCGGCTGGGGAAAGGAAAAAAGAAAGACCCCAACCCCAGGTAACGGGAAGGTGTTCCCAAATTAATAATATCTGAAGGAAGGGAGGAACGGAGGGAAGAGAAAGATAAGGAAGGCTGAAGAAGGAACAAATAATAAGAATAAAGAATATAGAATCAGAGAACAAGGACAATCAAGGAACATAAACTATATAAATTATATTTAGGTGATTTGATAACTTGGGCAAATTGGATTAAATTGGATAAGTGGAAACTTGGCGAAATTAGATTAAATTAATGGAAAATAAGTTGATCTATGGAAATTAATCTCTAATCTTTATATATATATTATAATTTACTACAAAAGAAGTAAGGAAGATAAAGAGCCCCCCATGCAATTTTAGTGGAGGCTCCTTTTGGAACTAGAGACAGAAGAAAGAAAGATAAACAATACCGACCTTGACGCCATTATTGTTGAGTCTACCCTAGCCTTCTCTATAAACAATCTGGCTGCAAGAAGTAAAGGAAGTGACGGAACAGGAACAGGAAGGCAGGAGACTCTGGAGGACTAAGAAAGGAGAGGAACCAAGAGGGGCCGGAAAGGAGTGAAGGAGGAAGTGACGGGGCGGAAGGAGAGCTGGCGCCATTTTGGATCATAGAGAAAAAACGTTACAGACTGGCAGAGGAGGAATTTGTGCATCTGGAAGACAGGGAGAATTGGAGGAGCAAAGAAGTGGCGGAGCAAGCATAAGAGTTATAAATATAAGTGACGGAGAGGAGATACGAGGACGAGAAGAAGACGACGACGGACAAGGAAGAGAAGAAGACGGCGACGGACCAGGAAGAGAAGAAGACGACGACGGACCAGGAAGAGAAGAAGACGACATCGGACCAGGAAGAGAAGCAGATGAAAGTTACTATAACAGGGAGGAGAACTGGATAACAAATAACCATCGAAGGAACAAAAATAAAGAGGAACAGATAAGTAAAGGACTAATCTAAAATTTTGGTGCTCCCAAGTGGAGGAAAAGAGTTTGTGCTTCCTATCAGAAATTTGATATTTTAGAAATTTTATATCTGTGATAAATTGATAAATTGATAACCCATTGTAGTCATTATATTATTACATGAAATTGACTTTAGACAATATAGTGTCATATCCTTTTTAAAAGGGGGGAAATTAGAATAAAATAAATAAAATCAATTAAAATTAGTGAAAGTATTAGATTTTAAACTTTAGTGGGTAGATATATTATGAGTGAATGAATTAACTTTATAATTTGTTAATAATTGAATAATTGAAGACCTTTAAGAAGTAAGAAGTAAGAAGTAAGAAATTGGTTTATATTACAATCGGTTACGAAATTAAATTAAATTGATGGACTTTCGCTTTGAAAATCAATATTATAATTGATAATAGCTGTAATTAGAATAAAGATCTTTGGGAAATAAGAGACAATTGGGAAATGACAACTCCAGGTAAAGCAGAGTCAAGAAGAGGATCATTGGATATAAATCCTAAAATGGATAACCTTTTAAAAGAGATTAAAAAGATATCAGAGAAACAAGATGCGTTGAAAACAGAATTGAAGGAAGAAATGAAGACTAAACATGAGGAGTATTATAAGAAACAAGAAGGAATAATTACCAAAATGACAGAAGAATTTAAAGTAATGAAAACAGAAATAAAAGAGGAATTTGGACAGATAAGGAAAGATATAACCCAGCTGGATGGAGAAGTAAAGGAATTGAAAGCCTCTAAAGAGAAAATAGAAGGAGTGCAAAAGGAGATGACACAAAAAATAAAAGGACTAGACAGACAAAGGGAAAAAATAGAATTTGAACAAGAAAGACTACTGCAAATGCAAATGGATTTTCAACTGAGACTCAGAAACATAATGGAAGATGACAAAGAAGATATAAGATTATTGGTAATCAAAATTCTGGCAGATTGCTTGGAATGTGAGGGAGATGAATTAGAACAGGAAGTGGACCAAGTCTACAGGATATCATCATTTTATTCTAGAAGAAACAAGACAGACAGAGACGTGATAGTGAAATTTACAAGAAAGAAGGTACGAGATGATGTGCTCTATAACAATAATAAAAAACCAATCTTTTACAAAGGAAAGAAAATTGCGGTTCTGAAGGAATTCCCACAGGCAACCTTAGCAAGAAGAAGAAAATATTTTTTCTTAACAGAAGAATTGAAGAAAAGAATGATAAGGTTCAGGTGGGAAAGAAAAGAAGGGATAATGGTGACATACAAGGAAGAAAGATATTGGTTGACAACAGAACACAAGGCCAAGATTTTTTATGAAAAACTTATGAAAGAGAAGGAAGGAGATGAAGAGCAAGGAGAAGAGGAAGAAGAAGAAGAATCAGGAGAAGAAGAAGAGGAAGAGGAAGCAGAGGTAGAGGAAGGTGAAGAAAGAAGATTATCTACACCAAGGAAAGGAGTAAAGGCAAAAAAGGCAAGATATAAATCACCAAAGGACTATGGCTTTTTAGGAAAAGAACCAAAACCACAGAGAATGACACCACGGAAAAAGGAAGAAAAAGGAGGTCAGAGATCGGAACAATCGGCAACTGAAACAATGGAATTGGCTTTTGGCGACACAGGATTGGGATCAGATAAGGATAAATAAAATGATGGAGAGACAAATAAAATGTTTTTCGAACAATATTAACGGTATGAACTCCCCCCAAAAACGGAAGAGAGTATGGAGGAGCCTGAAGAAACAGAATTTTGATGTAATAATGTTACAGGAAACGCACATCTGTGATAAACATGTGGCACACCTTCCGAATAAAAAATTAGGAAAGGAATATTATTCGGCCTATGAAAAAAAGAAAAGAGGAGTGGTTACATATGTAAAGGACTCAATAGACTCAGAATTGGCATTTAGAGATACAGAAGGAAGATGTGTGGCAGTGAAAATAATAATTGGAGATTCCAAAATATTGGTTTGTAATATATATGCTCCCAATGGACCGAAGAGAAAATTTGCTGAATTCTTAAATACTAAGTTAAAAGAAATAGAATTTGATGAATTGATTTTGGCAGGAGACTTTAATGGGGTCGTCGATTGTCAGATAGATAAAAGTTTGAAGAAAAAGAAGTTCAAGGGAGGGAAACTCCCCCAGAAATTCATGGACTTACAAAAAGACTTTGATCTTGAAGATGCATGGAGAATTAGAAATAAAGATAAAAGAGACTTTACCTTCTTCTCGAATAGACATCAATCCTGGTCTAGAATTGATATGGTTTGGATTACTAAGAATCTCTCTACTAAAGTGAAAGAGATTAATATTCTGCCACGAGACTTATCAGATCACTGCCCTCTGGAAATGGTCATAAATCAAAAAAATTATCATAGAAAATGGAGATTAAATGAGAACTTAATAAAAACGGAAGATGACAAAGAATATTTTAAGAAGTCAATCCAGGACTATTTACAAACAAATAGATTGGATTCAATGGAGCCACGAGTGGTTTGGGATGCCTTTAAGGCAGTCATGAGAGGGCACTTTATTCAACAAGGAGCAAGAAGGAATAGAGAGAGAAATAAAAGAATAAATGAGCTGAGGGTAGAAATAGCAGCAAAAGAAATGGAGTTAAAGAAAAACCCATCTAAACGAATAGAGAAACAATTGGTGACACTGAAACAGGAAAAAAACCATGTGGAGTTGGAATTCCAATCAAGACAGATGAAATTTCTAAAGCAACAGGCTTTTGAAAATGCTAATAAACCGGGTAAATGGTTGGCAAACCAGGTTAGAAAAAAGAGGCAAATCAATCATATTGCTAAAATAAGTACTAAGGATAAGGATCTGAAAACGGACAAAGAAATTTTGGAGGAGTTTCGGACTTTCTATACACAATTATATACAAAGGAGGACATAAAGAAAGAGGATATTATGGAATATATTGGACAAATGAAACTGGATAAAATAACAGATGAAGACAGAGAAGAATTGAATAAAGAAATATCAGAAGAGGAAATTGAGAAAGCTATAAGTAAAATGAATGCAGATAAAGCCCCGGGACCGGATGGGTTTACGGCAGGATTTTATAAAACGTTTAAAGAGCAGTTGATACCTATTTTTAAAGTTATAGCGAATGAAGCTTTAAAATATCGAAAGGTCCCAGACTCCTGGAAAGAGGCAGAAATAACTGTGATACATAAAGAAGGATCATTGGAAAACGATATTAAAAATTATAGGCCGATCTCCTTGTTAAATACGGATTATAAATTGTTTGCAAATATTATGGCCACAAGACTAAAAATTTTTTTAAGTAAGTGGGTCGGCGAAGAACAAACAGGTTTTCTTCCAAATAGACATATGAAAGAAAATATACGCAACGTTCTAGATCTTTTGGAATATTATGAGACCAATCATCAAAAAGAATTTGCCCTTTTGTCAATAGATGCTGAGAAAGCATTTGATAATTTGAACTGGGATTTCTTCAAGATTTTGATACAAGAGTTGGACATGGGAGAGAAATTTAATAATGCAATTAATGCTATTTATGAATTTCAAAAAGCTAAGGTAAAAGTGAATGGGCAAGTGACTCAAGAATTTGAAATCACGAAAGGTACGAGACAGGGTTGTCCACTCTCCCCATTAATTTTTGTTATGGCAGTGGAGATCCTGATGAAGAAAATTAGAGAAGATGAAAAGATTAAAGGAGCAAAAATCGGTAAATTCGAATACAAAATACGAGCGTTTGCAGATGATTTAATAGGTACAATCGAAAACCCGGAGAAAAATTTACAAAGTTGGATAAACAAAATAGAAGATTTTGGAAAGGTGGCAGGTTTTAAGATGAACATGAAGAAAACTAAACTTTTATTTAAGAATGTGAATAAGGAGAAACAAATAAAGATCCAACAACAGGTTGGAATAGAAGGTGTTAAGAAAATTAGATATCTAGGAGTCTGGATCACAGCCAGAAATGGACAACTTTTAAAGAATAATTATGAATCAGTTTGGAAGAAGGTCCAAAAGGATCTGCAGAACTGGGACCGGTTGAAACTATCTCTTCTGGGTAGAATATCTTTGATAAAAATGAATGTATTACCAAAACTTATGTTTTTGTTCCAGAATATACCGATAATAAGAAGTCAAACGCTGTTCAAACAGTGGAAGAAAGACTTAATGAAATTTGTTTGGAAAGGAAAAAGACCAAGAATTAATTATGTGAACTTAATAGATAAGAAAACAAGAGGAGGATTGGGATTCCCCGATCTGAAGACTTATCATGAGGCCTGCGCACTGTCCTGGATTAGGGATTGGATGACTTTAGATAAAGAGAAGTGCCTAAATTTAGAAGGTTATGACTTAAGAGTGGGATGGCACGCGTATATATGGTATAATAGAGAGATGAAGGAGAAAAATTTCGGCAATCATTTAGTGCGAGCCTCCCTATTACGGACATGGATGAGGTATAAAGCTCTTTTTTATAACACAACACCATTATGGATTTCAGCAATGGAGGCGCATCAAAGAAGACTACTAGGATGGAGGACATGGCCAAGATATAAGGATGTATTGGTGAAGGGAACAACAGAGATGAAATCATTTGAACAATTAAAGACTTTATTTAGCAATATAACTTGGTTAAACTACCTACAAATTAAAGATTACTTTAAACAAGACCAAAAAACAGGTTTCGATTGGAATGAGAATATATGGGATAGAATACTAAAAACACAAAGGAAAACGGTTACAATATTATATAATAAATTGCTCCAGTGGATGACAGAAACAGAACAGGTGAAAACCTCTATGATTAAATGGGCAGAAAATATAAGAAGGCCCATCCACTTTGGGGAATGGGAAAGAATATGGAATAAAAAATTGAAATATACATATGCTATGGATTTAAAAGAAAATTGGTATAAAATGTTTTACAGGTGGTATTTGACGCCGAGCAGACTGAGCCATATGTATCAAAATGTATCAGATAAGTGCTGGAAATGTAGTGAGCAAGTGGGCACTTTTTACCACATGTGGTGGACATGTAGAGAAACAACAAAGTTCTGGTCTATTATTCATGAGGAATTACAAAAAATATTAAAGAAAAGTTTTAAGAAGAAACCTGAATATTATCTTCTGGGTTTTACAGATGATGATTGTAAATTGGATGAGAATGAAGATAAATTATTTACCTACTGCACAACGGCGGCTAGGATGGTTTTTGCCAAATACTGGAAGAATGGTGAGGTTCCGAGTATTGAAGACTGGTGGAAGAAAATTAAAGAAATAAGAGACATGGACGAATTAACTTTTTTGTTGAGAAGAAATGAAGGAAGAGTTTTGAGGAGGACAGACTGGTCCCTGATACATGATTATGAAAAGAAAGTTGAAAAAACAATGGGATAAGAAAAGATATTAAGGTGAAGAAATATTTTGAAAAGATCCTGAGGTTGGAGTGGAAGTCATTTTAGAATAGTTTGAGTAGTTGTACTGTATGTATTAGATGTTAGTTAGATATGGTGGGTTTTTGTCTTTTTTTGGGTGTACCTTTCCCTTTCCCACTGTTCTATCTTCTTGTTTTTTTGTTCTCCCACTTTCCTTGTGTGGATCGTGAAAAACTTAATAAAAATCATTTAAAAAAAAAAAAAAAAGAAAATGGATTGCAATTATGAAGTTCAGTGATCAATTTTAAATTTTTCCAGATACTAAAAGCATAAAGAATGAACCTAAGCTTGGCAAAGTTATCTTTTTAAACTATAGATTTCAGAATGCCAAAGTATCATGACCAAACAGAGCCAATTAACAGTCAGTTCCATTTTCCTTCAATTTGTGGGTCAAAATGTGTGCATATTAACCCAAGAATTTCTGTTGTGTGATTCATGTATGCCTGCCAGAGATATGTATGGATGTATGCTTGACAGAGGGAAGGAAGAGATCATGCCTGGATGCTCTCTGGATGGCCCTCTTCTGCTCTCTCTCCCTTTTTTTCCTTCCACAATGAAAGCTATTCCTTGTTTTTCCCCTTTGGGTCATGTGGAAACTTTCTATCTTTCCAATCACACAAAAAGGCTACATACATAGGGTTGCGGCTATAGTGGGAACCTCCATGGATAGCAGACAATCTCCCTCTCAGTCTAAAACCACTCACATATAGGACGACAAAAAACTGGAAATGAGAGGAATGGAGCATTGTTCAAGCATTGACTCAACCTGCTTCACAATGACTGAAGAGAATATAAGTATAATTCAAATTGCAGCAGTTTTGATGCCAGAGAGTGTCAGGATGGAGCTTAGAGCTTCCTATGGAACAGACTTTCACAGCATTAGATCGATCCCCAAGATTGTCTCTCTTTGCAGCCACACTTCAAGCAAACCCATCCTCCAAGAAAATCATAATGCTGGCTCTTAAATACATTAAGAATTGACTTAAATATTAATAAGTTACAATACCTTAATAAAGTTCATTATAGTTAGACAAATAATACGGCCCAACAAAAAAATTGTCTTGGTGCCTTGGTTTTTAGGCATATTCTTGGGGTTATTTGAGGTGCTGATTCAGAAAATGCATGTTGACCAGTGTAATGTATATGTTTTATGCATTATATTTTATACTGTTTATACTGTCCCATGTGGTCAGTCATAAGACTATATGACCTTGAATCTATCCCTGTTTTTTGTTTTCATTCAGAATGTTCTTTTTGAACACTTCTGTTCCAAAGCTTTGACAAAAAAATGTTTTTACAGTCAAGGTATTTATGGAGAGTTGGTTTGAGGCCCCCCACAGATACAAAATCCACAGGTAACCAAATTTCCCAGTGAACAAATGTGACATGAAGGGAACAATGATGAGGACTGAAAATCGCATGTCAGGAAGTCACAAAAACCACTTCCTGATTATTGCCCTTGCAAGCCAACAAATCAAGCATGAGTTTGATTGCATGACAATGAGCCATGAATGACCTTTTCCCAGTTGCTCTGACAACCATGGGCATGGTAAAGCCAGAAGATGTAGGAAGGATATCTCCTCAGTGACACAGCTTCAGTCTCCAGTATTGAAGAGCAAGCATTAGAGATAGGGTATAAATCCTCTATCTCCTCCTCCTTCATACTCAGTAGCACAGCACTGAACAACATAATCTTTTAACTCTGGTCTCCTCCCCATTAGATTCAGGTTCCTTCCTTGCAGTGCTGTGCTAATTTTTGAGTATGTTTATCTGCAGTTGGTTGAATCAGCAGATGCAGAACTTCACTTAACAGGGTTATTAAAATGCTCTCTCATTCTCACAATATGAAGAGGTTGAGATTTACATTGACAGATCTGGCACCTGTTGCGTATTACCCTGAAATTGAGAAAATGTAAGCAAATCACATTTGGGAACTACTCTCCAAGAACAGTTTCAAATATATGTGTGTCGGTTATACAATGGAGTTGATCATGCATGATTTTATATTGTTTCATATAGTTTTGTGCTTTCTTATCCCATTTGTAATTAAATTTGTTCTCTGCCTCCATTTGTTTTTGCACCTGAGTTTTTTCTCTCTGAGACATTATAAAAAGCCAAAGAAAAAAAGAAAATCTGGCTGTGATTCACCAGTTGCTTCAGTTACTCCACTTGCCTTTCTACTATGAATATCACATACCCCATTTAAGTGTAATTGCACTTGATTTAATAGTACTGCATATAGTACCCATCATTTTACATGCTTTTTTAACATTTCCTGTGCAATAGACACTATATCAAGTATGATTTCTCTCACATTTCTTTGTTTTCAATTAATTTTAGTGGGGAAGCTATTCAGAAAAAAGATTTGAAATTACTGTAGGATTGTAATCAGGGAAGCTATAGAATCTGGTCTGTGTCACTAAAAAAAAGTGATGGCCATATCATGTGCCTCTGGGATTCTGTTTCTATTTGCATGGCTAACTCTGAAGAAAATAATCAGGCCTGCTCTTACAGATAGACAGTAACTAGGTGAAAGTGTTCATTGTAAATAATTTGTTTTCATAGGAATGAAGCCGTAACTATATTAACATTAACACCGTAACATGTTGTTATGTGCCATGTCATGCAGGAAAAGCACATTCAAAAAACCTCTGACAGAATGCAATCCAGTCTCTGTTTAAAAGCCTCCACAGAAGGAGTCTCCACCACACTCCAAGGCAGAGAGTTCCACTGTTGAACAACTCTTACAGTCAGGAGGTTCTTTCTAATGTTCAAGTGGAATCTCCTTTAATTTGAACCCACTGCTCCGAGTCCTAGTCTCCAGGGCAGCAGGAAAGAAGCCTGCTCCCTTTTCCTTATGACACCCTTTCAAATATTTAAACATGGCGATCATGTCTCCTCTCAACCTGCTCTTCTGCAGGCTAAACTGACCCAGCTCTTTAAGCCACTCCTCAGGGCATTGTCTCCAGACCTTTGATCATTTTAGCTGCTCTCCTCTGGACACCTTCCAGCTTTTCATTCTTTCTCTTGAATTCTTCATTTTTGACTGGATTCTATAGATCTAAACTGGTCTCCTCCTCGGAGACATCCTCCCTGCATTCATCAAGAACAATCCAGTCAGATATTCCCAAGGGCCTCATAACACAATAGAAATTCAGTGTCCTAGGATGCTTCTGCCTCAGTTGACCCGGTGTTCTCCCCATTTGAAGTGACCTCCTCATAGCGACCCCTACATGTTCATTCAATGTGTGTTGTGCATCTAGAATGGTCAGCTGGACTGCGTCCAAGAAGAACTTGAGTTCCCTAATGTCCTTAAGTGTTGCAAGTCGGGCCTCCAGTTGTATGGAATTGAATGGCAATCCAAATGCATATACACATCTTGTATTGAGGGTAGATTCAGAGTTTCAGATCCCGATGTTGTAAGCATGTTTGAGAAGGTCTGGGGCAGTCTCTTAAATGAGATGCCTACATTTCCAGACACGGTCATAATCACCTACTGACTTTTCGGCGCTCTATGGTCACGCATACTGCTACAACTGTCTGTTACTAGGGATTTCTTGTCTGTCAGTAATGTCTGTCTCCTTGGCATCACTTGTTAAGGCAAAGGATTTGGGTGAAGGAGAGCTTCTAACAAAGGTGTGTGTCTGTGTGTGTTGGGAATATAGATCTTTGCTTATTTCATTCTTACATGTGTCTGCTAGACAATATTGCAAGAGTTTGCATGCATTTTTAAATTTGGCTATTGTAGTGCTTTTGTAGAAAGATGTTTCTTTTTGAATATTACATAAATATAAAAAAATAATCAGCTTTCAAACACTTTTTCAAAATAAAAAGGGAGAAAACTATACATATATAACATAAATGCATAACTAAACCTGAAGCTAAACAACTGAATGAAAACTGTAATGCATTATTAAACCACTGAACTATTACAATAACCCACAACCTAACTAATCACTAAGACACAAAAGAGCTCCGACCCCCTTCACTAACTCTAATGAAAAAGAAAAACCAATTAATAGAAGACATATTTATCTACCATTAAAGATTTCACTTCATTCAACTTATTAGAATTATTGGGAAGTGCATCCAGATATTTTTGCAGCATTAGATTTTTTTTTATTGCTCTAAGTGTCCATAGATAGTGGTAAATGCTTTTCTATTATATCTGTGGATGGAAAAGTAGTGCACTTTTAATTTTTGCATAGGTTGAGAAGTCTCATGATGACAAATTTTGGATAACCTGTGTTCTTGATGGGTCAAGTTACCCTTTCTTTTCAACGTTAAGAAAATTTGCAAATGTTCATTGCATATATGTGTGTAAAAACAAATGATCGAGTATATGGAGCTTATCACACGAGGCAAACAAATCACAATTACAGCAGAACAACAGTGTCTTTCCCTTAGACTTATCATATTAATTGTTCCTTTTCTGCCACTCTCCTGGTGGGAAATAACCTGGAAGGTGTTTCTTTTACAAAAGACAGTCATCAATGGATTATTTGTGTTCATGAAGGTAACTTTAGCCAGGCTATTTCCTACGAGGAAAGCAGTGGGAATGGAGCAATGTTGTCCTGCTGTAGTTGCCTCATGTGATAACCTCCTGGACCTATGATATTGGTCAACAATTCCCTTGCTGTTTCCAGATTGCTCATAACATGTATTGTCATCTGCTTTGGTAGTAGTCTCAGAAATAGCCAAAACAAACACAAAGATATTAATAAGGATGGACTCTGAGTAAGGATTGAATCTGAATTTATAAAATTGGACTGGGCTGATGGTTCCTTGACATGCCCTTTCAGAACATGATAATGCTTTTGACAACATCAACATACATTTTCATTTATACTGGCAGATGAGAAAATGGAAATCTAAGCCAGTGGGATCAAGACGTCACCAGCACCTCCAGGATCAAATAATATGAATGCAGCAATTTCAATATTGTGTCACTTATAGCAAGTCCTAAAAGAAATAAAGCCAAACATGAGTAAAACTATTTAGATATAAAATGTTTATCATACAACTTGTCAACCTTTTTTATTTTCATTTTCTACTAAGATTGAAAGATCAAAGAGAGCTTTAAAAACACACTGGCTGAAATTCTGTATCAGCCACTTGGCTCAGTATGTTTCACTAATGAGTTCATCACACAAGACAGTCAAACCACAACTACAGCAGGCCAACAGCACCTTTGCCTTTGACCTATCAGATGTCATTGTTCCTTTCGCAATGATACTCTGGTGGAAAACAGTCTTTTGCAAGCACAAAAAATCTATTAATGACCTCCTTTTGTGAAAAAAAACAAAACTGTCTGTCTTCGCTTTTTTCACCTTTTTGTGATGTGACCCTGTGTGCCATGATGCATTGGGACTGCATTCCTCATCCTGATCTCCTGGGATGATTTATGCAACAATGCTAAGCCCATTATGAAAGTCACTGCAAGCGTGTACTCCTTCAGAACATGGGCAATTAAGGCAGAGGCATTACTTTCTCTCTCTATTGACTTTTTCTGATGATCTCCATTTCACTCAGGGGTATGTATACCTGTTGTATGGGAATTCCTAAGGACTGAGCATGACAAGTTGCATGAAAGTGATATAGCTGCGTGGTGCAGATACACCTTGAAATAAAAAAGTGGTGAAGGAAGCGAGGTGGATACACTCTCCTCCTTGTACATAGAACTTAAATACCTGAATGAGAACTTACATACATAGAACTTAAATACCTGAATGAGAGATTACATGACATCTCTTTCCTCTTCTGTTTCTGGTTTGTTCTCCTTAACATCAGCTGCGTCAATGCCAGTTTTGTCTTCTTTGTTGTACAATGTAATCCCATACAACCAGGCATGGTTGTCTGGAATTACATTCCACAACAAAGAAACTGATGTTTGGAAAAACAAACCAGAAACAAGAGAGGAAATAGATGACAAGCAAGACAAAGAAAGAGGGGAAAGGAATCTCCTCTGGAAAACATTTGTCTTCTCTCTAAAAATAAAATGGTAAATCTACGCAACTCTAGAAATGTTAGTACTGGCCTCTAAAAGAGACTTGACCCATTTTTCCTTAACCCTAAAGAATATCTGGGCATCTGCGGTTGCTTGTAGAGCAGTGGTTCCCAACCTTTTTTGACCGGGGACCACTTAACCAGGGACCACTCTCCAATGTTAGTACCAAAAGGGTTACGAATCAGTTTTTGGTCAACTCTAGATTTGATTTGGTTACTTGGGGAGCTGATTCAGAAAATTGCATTGGATAGACCACATCAGCTCTAGTTTGTGATACAGAACATATGACATCCAGTAGTCACCATCTGCTTGCACACATAAAACCATATTTAATAAGGCTCAGCACTATAAGAGGGTTTCGTGAGATTAGTTGCTCTTGTTGCAATGGTGTAGTAATGGTGAGGCTGCGGACCATATTTTAGTTCTTGCGGACCACTGGTGGTCCGTGGACCACAGGTTGGGAACCACTGTTGTAAAGGTTTTATCTGCAAAGGAAAGCATGCAAATCTTACAAGACATCAGTCTGCTAAACACACTACTGGATTGTTTTAAATGGTCAAGAATTCTCACATTGAATAGGAGGTTTCTTTAGAAATGATTATTGCATGTGTCAGTCACTTTTCAAAGACTTTACTGATGACTCCCATGAAGTCAGTGATCAGACTGGGTTTAATATGCCAAAAGCTGCTTTAGTGCCACTGAGCTCCTACTGATTGTTAGACTTGTCAGTTTTATGTGAATTAAACTGACACCTCATTTGACAGTAAAAAAATTCATAGCATAAGGAGGTGCTCAGTTGCCTCAAGGCCACCTGAGTTTATGATATTAATTTCTGGTCTTTTCTTAATTCCTAGAGAAAATCCATTTGATGAAATAGGGACTCCATAGACCTGCATGAAGTTCCACCTTTGAAATCCAGCATTCTTCTAAAATTCATCCTTTTCCTTGCTCTTGTGTTCACATAAGTACAATTAAGGTAGAGCTATATGCTACTTTTAAAAAGAAAGAGAGAGTGATTTGAGGCATACCCCCCGCCCCAATGGATGCTGTGGCATTTCTTTTACTGAACCCATGAAATATTGTAAATGGGCCTTGACACCTACTCAGCTTTCCACAGTGCTTTGCTATGAAGCAAATTAGAGTTTATTACACAAAGAAGGCAAATAGCAATTGCAGCAGTAAAATAGCATACTTATCACATTACAGTATTTCTTCAGGGCAGTAGGAAGGCTGTTGGAAGGTATTTCTTTTACAAAAAGAGGTCTTGTATCTGTAAAGGATACACCTTTTGCTTTCTCTCACTGGGAGGGAAGCAAGGGAGAAGCAACATCAAATGACAGTTCCCAATAAAGCTGCTGTCCTCGTATTGAAATCATAGTTTGCCTGTCGTGTGTGATAAACTCCTAAGTGTGGCATATGTTAAACAATTAGTAATGGTGTGTGTGGAATTGTACTGTATAGAGTAGTACAAAAGCACCAATTTGAATACAAATGCTGATGGGAGCTAGAGATATTTTAGCCAATGGGCTCCCATGCTTCCTATGAATATTGGGAAAGATTCTCTCATTAGAGTTAAGGGAGTTTTCTTTCCATTGAGAGGTAAAGCTCTCCTTCTCTTGCCAGGTTCCCCATGCAGATCATCTCCTCCATGGCACCTGCTACTAAAAAAATAATCATGTAACTGTTTGATTACAGGTATACCTCAGGGCCATTCCACACAGCCATATAATCCAGAATAACAAGGCAGAAAATCCCACAATATGTACTTTGAACTTCCACACTGCCATATATGGGAGCCACAGTGGCAAAATGGGTTAAACTTTTGTTCCGGCTGAACTGCTGACCTGAAGAACAGCAGTTTGAATCCCTGAGATGGGGTGAGGTCCTGTCCATCAGCTCTAGCTTTCCTTGCAGAGACATGAGAGAAGCGCCCACAGGATGATAACACACTGAGGCATCCTCTGGACAACGTCCCTGCAGACGACCAATTCTCTCACACCAAAAGTGACTTGCAGTTGAAATCTACAAGCATGTGGACAATTTCAACAGAAAGGAGGAAACCATGAAAATGAACAAAATCTGGCTACCGGTATTAAAAAAAACTCTAAAATTACAACAGCAAAACAACAGAGAGGAAACAATCAGGGACATCTAATCACCTTTCAACAAAAGATTGCCCCCGGCACTAACAAGCCACACCAAACAACTGCCAGGCCATCAAATGCTAATCAAGGTGGTCAGTTGAAACATTCACACCTAGCTCCAACAGACAAGAGTTCTTTGTCCCACCCTGGTCATTCCACAGATATATAAACCCCTTTTCTTAGTTCCAACAGACCTCACTACCTCTGAGGATGCTTGCCATAGATGCAGGAGAAACGTCTTGAGAGAATGCCTCTAGACCATGGCCATATAGCCCGAAAAAACCTACAACAACCCAGTGGTTCCGGCCATGAAAGCCTTCGACAATACAATGACTTGCAGTTTCTCAAGTCACTTCTGACACAGTTCTAATACCGCAAAAAGAAGGGCAACTCAGCATGTTTCAGCAAACTTTTTATTCAACGCTAACCATATGTCCAAATAAAATGAAATAACCAGGTTGAGTAAGCCTTGCCCAAGTAAACAAAAAATTAGAGCATTTCCCCCCAAAATGCATCCAGACATGATTTTTCTCTCACCGACTTCGTTTTTGCTAATGATTTCCTTTTTGGCAGCCAAATTTAGGGATCTATGCTTTTTTAACCTAATGATAACTGGTGAACAGTCATATTGGGCCTGGAGAACTGGGTCCGGAGAACAAGCTCTGTGAGGAGCGGCTTAAAGAGCTGGGCATGTTTAGCCTGCAGAAGAGCAGGCTGAGAAAAGAGATGATGGCCATGTATAAATATGTGAGGGGATGTCATAGGAAGGAGGGAGAAGGCTTGTTTTCTGGTGCCCTGGAGACTAGGTCATGGGACAATGGCTACAAGAAAAGAGATTCCACCTGAACATGAGGAAGAATATCCTGATTGTGGGAGCTGTTCAGCTGTGGAACTCTCTGCCCTGAACTGCGGTGGAGGATCCTTCTTTGGAGGCTTTTAAGCAGAGGCTGGATGGCCATTTGTCAGGGGTGCTTTGAATGTGATTTTCCTGATTCTTGGCAGGGGTTGGACTGGATGCTCATGAAGTCTCTTCCAACTTTATGATTCTATGAAGGGAGACACAGATTGGTTAACATGTACAGAGATGTTCTCAGGGTCTGACATTGTAGTCATAGCATCCAACAAGGTAGCCCTGAGCACATGATATTGCAGTTTCAGCATTTCTAGCACTAATGACAGAGTTCAGCAAAACAATACAGGTTAATGATTGTCAATTTTGTTTGCTGTATATGATGTGTTTTAATCGTTTAGGATATTGTTGTGATAGTATTGATATTGTTGTGATAATTTTCATTGTGTAAACCGCATTGAGTCGCCTTATCAGGCTGAAAAATGCGGTATAGAAATAAAGAAAATAAATAAATAAATAAATAATTATGGGTGAAATGTCAACTTTTGCCAAAATGGACTTAATCAGGATAATTACAACAGACCAGCTGAATCTGTAATTCTTAGGCAAAGGTTCCCCCTGACATTAAGTCTAGTCATGTTTGACTCTGCAGGTTGGTGCTCATATACATTTCTAAGCTGAAGAGCTGGCATTGTCCATAGACACCTCCAAAGTCATCTGGCCAGCATGACTGCATGGAGCGCTGTTACCTTCCCACTGTAGCGGCACTTATTGATCTACTGACATTTGCATGTTTTCAAATTGCCAGGTTGCCAGAAGCTGGGGCTAACAGCAGGAGCTCACCCCACTCCCTGCATTCGAACCAACAACCTTATAGTCAGCAAGTTCAGCAGTTCAGTGATTTAAACTGCTGTGCCACCAGGAGGCCCTACATTATGGCAAAAAAGCAGGGTCCACTATGAATATCAAGTAAAACAAAGAAAAAACTCCAGAAATCTAGCTTTCTGAAATAGCTGCCTTCATTCCCAAGATCAGAAAAATAACTGATCAAGTCCAAAAGCAGAGAAGGAGACAATTTAATGAATACTGTAAAGAGTGGGACAGAAACAATAAATAAGGGACAGTTGGTTATTTTGCATAGTTAATGAAACAGAGAAGGACAAGTATGAGAAGGCAAGAGGAGAGGAAATCTATGGATCATCAAGCAGAGTGGATGGGATGTAATTATAAGAGAAATGTAAAGGAATTTTATGAGGGTATAAAATATGAATGGTTAAGATTGGTTACTAAGCTGGGCCAGTGGGACTGGAGAATAAAAGTGATCATCATGGTTGGAAGGGAAGAGTAGAGGAAAGAGTTTTAGCAGAGCATTAAAATGTCAGTACGTAGAATAATGGGGTCTGCCTGCTCTCAAATATATAGAGGGAACAGAACATCCCAGAACTTGCATCTGAGGAAATTATGCAAAACATAATGGCTCGAAAGAACAATAAAACACCTGGGAGAGGGAGTTTGTTGCAAAAATCACCCAAGTATGAAGGTAATTTTTTTGCATTTTGTTTTTTAAAAATAGAACTTAATTGGAAACATCTGGAGAAGGGACAAAACAGAAGAATGGGATGTTATATTATTTTGCCTTAGCTGTAAGAGAAGGAATGAATAGAGCCTATTCATAATTGATGGGCAGTGTGCTCAATTACTAAAACAAACCTTAATCTTGGGAAATTGCTTATGATGAAAAAAAAAACCCTTGACAAATATTTATGTGGATGCCAGTAAAAGAAATTTTAGGGAACTAGGTGGTTTAACTGTAGTGGAACTATTCAGAGAAGTATTGGAGATAACCCGACTATGACTATAGAAAACTTTTCTTTGCTGTCTAAACATATAAACAATATTCAAGCTGGGAAAATGTGGTATTCTATTCCATATGATCTTCTTGCAGCCATGCGTGCCTTCCTACAACAGGGAAGATAAACAGCAGTTGTCTCGCTGAGCATGCATAAACAGCAAAATAAAAAAAAGCAGGAAAGCAGATAGAATCATAGAATCATAGAGTTATTTATTTATTTACAATATTTTTTCTACCCTGACCTTCTCAACCCCCCCCCCCCCCCGGGGGGGGCAACTATTGGGCCATCCAGTCCAACCCCCTGCCAAGAAGCCCCCGACAGATGGCCCTCGACACATTCTGTGCAAGTCACATGGATCTTAGATAAAAATTACCACATATGCAGTAGATATTGCTCATGCACAGTTTCTCTTTTTCTTTGTAACTCTGAAGTCCTATAAAATACTGATGCTTAAAATGAACTCTTTCCTATCTCAGCCAGTGCTGTTAGTACGGTGCCTGGTTGTTCACTTGGCCAAAGTTGATAGCTGACTGTTGTCTGATTAGCTTCCTACTCAGTTTCAGGTCTCACCCCAGCTTCATGTCCCAACTGGGACAATACTGATATTTCAGTCCTATTCAACACTACTAAAACACAGAATAAGTCCTCCAATTTATGCAGCAGATTTGGGTTGTAAAGAGGCAGATAATAGGTATTTGCTTTGTTTGTATAGAGACAATTTGTGCTTCCCCACCTCAGGCAGCAAAACATTTTTCACTCCTTTTCAAAATATCGATCTCCTGTCTTTCTTCGGGGGAATCAAGGCCATGTCCATATGATTCCCAAGTGCTACTCCTTTCGGTCCTGACCAAAGGGAAATCTAATCAGTTTTGGCAAGTTGACTTCATCTTGTGCTTTGGGACCATGCCATGGATGAAATGCTGTCCTTGAAGCCCTAATGGCTTATTCTGCTGTAGTCATTGGTAAGCAGCTTTTGAAGTTTTTGGCAACACTTCCAGGTACTGTAGAAATGAATAGTGGAACAAAGAAAAATGTGAGTAAAATGCACTATTATGAAAGCAGTATTAATCAACTCTGCTAGAAGACTTTCTTCATCCCTATCTTTCGCATGTCATATACATACAGGTAAATGCATGTATTCCAAAATCAAAAGAAAATCTGAAATCCAAAATACTTCTGGGACAATGCATTTTATTTATTTAGTTAGTTAGTTACAACATTTATATGCCACCCTTCTCATCCCGAAGGGGACTCAGACCGGCCCACAAGATAAATATACATATAATATATTATTAGCATAGTACAATATCAATATTATATATTACTATATTGTACTATACCATTATACTGTAATATTATTAGTATTTATTTGTCGTGTCAGAGCAACTAGTCCATTATATTACATTTCTAACAGAACAAAGCAAACAAACAGACAAATACAAAACTTGTGAGTTTGGTAGTTGGTTAAATGTCCTTTGACCAGTATCTGGCCACTTGGAGTGCTTCTGGTGTTGCTGCAAGGAGGTCCTCCATGGTGCACGTAGCAGGGCTCGGGTTCTATTGCAGCAGGTGGTCAGTGGTTTGCTTCTCTCCACACTCGCATGTCAAGGATTCCACTTTGTAGCCCCATTTCTGAAGGTTGGCTCTGCATCTCGTGGTGCCAGAGCGCAGTCTGTTCAGCGCCTTCCAGTCTTCTGTGTGCCCAGGAGGGAGTCTCTCATTTGGTATCAGCCATTGGTTGAGGTGCTGGGTTTGAGCCTGCCACTTTTGGAATCTCGCTTGCTGAGGTGTTATTATAATATCATATTATTAGTATTAGTATTATATTGTATTACATTATAATATTATATGTATTATATACAATATATTACATTACATTATATAATATTATTAGCATAGCACTGGAGACAAGATGGAACTGTCCCTTGCCCCCCCCCCCCTTTTACTCTGGCCCAGAGCAGCAGTTGGTGCTGTGGGGATAAGGGATATTCACTCATATCTCAGTAATCAGCACTTATAGTATCATTATTTTCTACAGTATAAAGAAGTTACAGGGTATAGAAACTGAAGTAATAACAACTGACATTATTTATTTATTTATTTATTTATTTATTTATTTATTTATTTTGTGATGAAAGCATTGCTTAAATAAATAAGTATAGAATTGATAAAATAAAGGGAGCACAAGCAGCTAGATAATTTCAGACCAAAAATGGGCAAGAGTGACCGCATTGTCTGTAACTTTAAACAGTTCTTCTTCTGTGCATGAGGCAGGGCATTGTGGGCAATCATAACAGATGCTGAGTTGTTTGTTCTGCTCCAGAGTCGTACAAGGTGGAGGATCTGTCTAGGTAGTGCCATTTTGTCAGGCTGTCTTGTGAGACTTCTGAGTCTGTTCAGGGATTTCCAAGTTGCCCATTCTTGCTTTCTCCCCAGAGGAATACCCTTGTGGGGGGCCATCCAGTTGGGATTTCCTGGTTTTGCTACCCAGAGGGATATTCTTACTGTTGCTGGGGAAACATTTAGAGGAGTTGTGGTTTTCATGAAACCTTTCCCTGATTTAAGTCTACTGGGAGGAGACTGATGGCCATACAGTGGGTGGCTTTTACAGTGTGCAACCTTATTTCTTTCGCAATTGGCAGCAACTTCCCGTCGCACATTGAGGGGGGCGAGCATGCCAGCAAACTTATAAAGTCTACCAGCAGATGTAGGTTTAAGACATCCTGTGATTATTCTACATCTCATCTTGAGTCATCTTTGGGCTTGAGAAAGGCAGGATAGAAATACTGTAAATAAATAAATAAATGTTTCATTCAGTGCTATGTTCACCTGCTTTGCGTGAGCAGACTTGTGCCAAACAGTGCAGGCATACTCAGCACTTGAATAAGACAAGGCCAGGGCTGATGTTCTTATTAGTTTTGGGTCAGCACCCTATGTGCTATTAGTAAGTTTCCACAGGATCAGGCATGTAGCCGGGGGGGGGGGGGGGGGGCTCGGGGGGCTTCAGCCCCCCCCCGAAATTTTCATGGTGGTTCACGAAAAGGCCTTAATGGTGCATTATTTAAACTGTTATGTTTATTCATATCATGATCTGATCACCTTACTCAATATATCCCATATGCATGGGGGTATTGGGGTAACGATACAAAAGGTTTGCTAGGCTAGCCCCTCTTTCACTCAGACTCAGCCCCCCCAAAAGTCAGCCCCCCCGAAACCCCCCCCTGAAAAAAAATCACACCCCCCCCCCCCCCGAAACGAAATCCTGGCTACGGGCCTGCACAGGATGTTATTACATGCAGCTACTTAGTGCTTGGTGTTCGCACAGTGTTTTCTAAATGTTAGTGTTCAATCTAAGGTGGTGCTGAGATATTTAGGGTGGGAACAGTGTTCAAGCTCTTGGCCTTCCCAGGTAACCTTCACTTTCCTGTTGATTTCACGATTATGTAGGTGAAAAGCACACACTTGTGTCTTGGCAGGGTTAGGCTTCAGGTGGTTATCTTTGAAGTAGCTGGAGAGATCTTTCAGGGCATTAGTAAGTTGGTTTTCAACTGTTTCAAAGTTTTCAACCTCTGTATTCAAAGTAAAACCCACATGAGGTTTGATGGGGCTTACTTCCTAGGAAATGTGTACATAGAACTGTAGCCTTAATCTCAGTCATTTTCATCTTTGTGTTTTTGTTGCCCCAAAGATAAAGGTATTGCATCCCCTATGACTGTGAACCGACTACGCAAAATTAAACTGGCTTTCCTGCTTTCAGACTTGTTCCAAAACCAATATGCCCTTTCATAAATCTGGGGCCCCAAAACGGTATACTGTACAAAGGAAACCTAACAAGGGACTCAGTGATGGAATCAGTGATCAATACTTCTTTCCTTGTGACTGATTCCTGGGCTTATGTAGGTTGACACCCTTGTTTGCCACCAGAGGATCACCACCTTGCAGTTATCGTACCAGATTTTCAGCTTATATAAATTACAGCACCACAAAAAAATCGATAAGAGCTGGGCCTCTTTCACATCAGCGGAGGATTCCAAATCTTTACCTACAGCACATGAAGTCACTTCAAAAGGAATGGGACTTCAAAAGAAATGCTCACATTCCTTCTCACCCAGCTTGTTAAATAAAGGCCAGAGAACTTGGAGATGATGTACAATTACAAGGCCTGCTAGATTTAAGAGGCAAAGCAATCAGCTAAACATAGGTAAATCAATTCACTAAAGCATTTATCAAAGAGAAGGTCAATTTTAATCAATGAAGCTGAGTATTAAGGGGCTACTTGGTGATAGCCCTGTATACGCACCCTGAAAATTCAAGTGCAGGCTTCCCTAAAAAACAAATAAATATTTCCCTTCTTGTCTAGAATATTGTGTTTGAACCAAATCTGCATAGTATTTATGATCACAGGGCAGACCTGAGGAAACCCGACTCCAAATCCACAGTCAGACATAAAGCTCATTGGATGATTTTGGATTAGCGTCAACACTAAGGATGTAAATCTTTATATATTTTGCTCACATGGGCAATTATGAATCATTTAATCATAGTTCTCTCTACAATTCAAAAATTATTCTGCAGGGCAGGGAGGGATCTACATAAACTGCATTTTGTGTGCACAGGCTAACTAATTTCACAAGATGTGGGAGGGAAAAAGTACTGTTTATGCCACAGTTGAATTCCTTGGTGTGAATTTAATGCAATCAGTCAACCAATAAAGAAAACAAATGGTTGTTTTAATGCATCCATACCTTTCAGTATATAATAGAACAGTGGTTCTCAACCTGTGTGTCCCCAGGTGTTTTGGCCTACAACTTCCAGAAATCCCAGCCAGTTTATCCGCTGTTGGGACTTCTGGGAGTTGAAGGCCAAAACATCTGGGGACCCACATGCAGGGGCGGCTCAACCCATTACGCAAAGTAAGCATTTGCAGTATAGTTGATTTTGCCCAGGGGCGCTCTTGAGGCGCTCTTGGGGGGGAATAGACCTTGACATATGAGAGTTGTAGTTACGGGGATGTATAGTTCACCTACAATCAAAGAGCAATCTGATCTCTACCAATGATGGAATTGAACCAAATATGGCACACAGAACTCCCACGACGAACAGAAAATATGTATCAGTGCTTGGTTGGGGGGGGGGGGGGCACCAAAATATTGTTTGCTTACTATTGAAAATTACCTAGGGCTGCCTCTGCCCACATGCTGAAAACCACTATAATAGAGCATGTTATAGCAGTGCAGGCCTGCACAACTGGTGACCCTCCAGGTGCTTTGACCTCCAACTCCCAGAAATCCCGACCAGCTGTTCCAATGGTCAGGAATTCTGGGAGCTGAAGTCCAAAACGCCTGAAGGGTCCCATATTGTACAAGTCTGAAGTATACAAATGGTACATAATATATTGGGCTGTATATTCCTTCATAGAAAGGTTGGGTATCTTGTGGCATTCCAGATATTGCTGATAACTTCCATTTCCATCAGCTCTTGGCACTGACTATACTTGCTAAACCTGGTGGACGTTACAGTCCAAAAACTTCTTGGGACCACCAGTAGCTAGCTCAATTGCATAGTTACTGGCTTAAAGCAACACTTTCGGGAATATTGCTAGTAGTTTCAAAATTGCCTGCATGGTGTTCTAATTCCTTTTCTTCTGTGCAAGATACCACATTATGAGCCACTACAATGAAAGACCCGACTAATCTGAGGCAGTTGTGCTTTTTTGTTGTTTTCAACCTAGAACAATCTTAGGTTGACCCTATTACAGGATTTTCGTGGCAACATTTGTGGGGGGGTTTGTGTGGGTTGTCTTTGCCTTCCTCTGTGTTTGATAGAATGTGGCTTGTTCACAATCATCCATGTGTTTTCATGCCCAAGCAAGAATTTAAACTCTTGAAGTCCACTGTTCAAACCACTGCACAATACTAGCTCTCAATATGAGAGAGCTAGTTAATGGGTTTAAAATTAATTTTAAAACATCAAAGAAATATGTGAAACAGATTATTAATATTGTTACTATTTTGCTAGAATTCCTGATCAGGGCAAAAGGATTGTATTTTATTGCCTAAATACTAGATGGCCCATGTGGTCCCTTTCAACTCTATGATATCCCAAAGAATGTATTAGGAGATGCTGAGCTCAGATGAATGCTTGTAAAGGTTCATGCCCAAGCAGCTACCTCTATTAACAACTGCACTATCTAGTCTCAGTCCTGTTGTAAATTTCAGTGAATCACTTCTGCCACTGAGCAAAAACATGGTGATTTACATACTGGGAAACAATAATTGGCCTAAGACCTATTTCCAGTATGCATCATTTCTCCAACATCTCAAATTAATTGTTTTGGTTTACTGATCCAACTAAGTGGAGCAATTTGAAATCATTTGCCTTATCAGAATTCAGAAATTTCTCTTCTGTCACCACAATAGGGAAAGTTTGCCCAGTGGTCTGATATGCTTAGCAGGATAAATTTCATATGTTCCACGAACACTAGGTAGCTGGATCAATTCAATTAGAGAATAATAGGATTGTGCTCAGGCCTTCCAGTCAGTGAATCTTTGCCGCTGCAATGCAATTTCATAAAGCTCTGATTGTATGCATCAAGCAGGTAAAGAGTTTGCCTAATTATAATTATGAAGACTTTGCCAGTGGCATTCATGTGAGAGATTAAAAGGAAGCTGGCTATTAATCCGAGATCTTTCGATTGCTGTGTACAACAAGTGATAAGCAGTTGAGCTCGCTAAATTCTGACTTGTTATTATCTTCCTATCCCAACCCAACCCAAACACATGCTGTGCCTTGTTGGCATTTTCTCTGTTGTGCATAAAAAAGGGATGGTTTATCTTGTCTCTATTCACTATGTGTGAAAACCAGCACAGCGTGCATAATAGAAGTTACTATATACTTCCATGTAACGGGGGGGGGGGGGGAATAAATAGTTTTGAATAGTTAAGAAACAAATATTTTCTAACCAACTAGGCTGGAGTTGTTCTTATACATACAACATGTGAGGGCAATGCTAAGCCAATCTGAGGAGGGTCAAACTCCTGGGCTGCTGATTGTATCTATACCACTCTCACTGTTCCTGCTATAGAATGACAAAGAATGACGAACACAGCAGTACAGTGTTCCCTCACTTATCATGGGTGTTACATTCCAGGACCACCCGTGAAAATTTATTTATTATTAACTACATTTCTATACCGCTTTTCTCACCCCTGGGGGAACTCAAAGCAGTTTACAACATAATAAATGGCAAATTTAGTGCCTCACACACACACACACACACACACACACACACACACACACACATATATATATATATATATATATATATATATATATATCACATATCTAAATCAATAACATATAACTGTAGATAAAAACCGATGTTATACCGATGTCCAGAACTGTGTAAACAGCAATAAACACCCAAGTAACACTGCACAATGTTGTATGTACATTATGAAATGTTATGTGAAAGCCATGAGGAGGCAACCATGACCATTAACATGGAATCATAGAACTGTAACTAGAGTCCAAAGCAGCATTTCTCAATCGGTGGGTCAGGACCCCAGGGAGGGTTGCAAGGGGGTGTCAGAGGGGTCACCAAAGACCACCAGAAAACACAGTATTTTCTGTTGGTCATGGGGGTTCTGCGTGGGAAGTTTGGGGTTCAGAATATTCTTTGAATGTAGGTGAACTATAAATCCCAGCAACCACAACTGCCAAGTGTCAAGGTCTATTTGGGCATATTAAGTATCCGTGCCTGGTTTGGTCCAGATCCATCATTGTTTGAGTCCACAGTGCTCTCTGGATGTAGGTGAACTACAACTCCCAAACTCAAGGCCAATGCTCACCAAACCCTTCCAATATTTTCTGTTTGTTGCGGGAGTTCTGTGTGCCAAGTTTGGTTCAATTTCATGGTTGGTGGAGTTCAGAGTGCTTTTTGATTGTAGGTTAACTATAAATCACAGCAACTACAACTCCCAAATGACAAAATCAACCCATCCACCCTCCCTCTCCAATATTCAGATTTGGGCATATCAGGTATTTGTGCCAAATTTCGTCCAGTGAATAAAAATAAATCCTGCATGTATGTTGCAGGGAAGAGGGATTAGTTCCTTGTAGATGGTATTGTAGAGATTGCAAAACTCACTCTATATGCTGAAACCAGATTCATACATCAAGTTCTGTTGTAAAAATAATAATAATAATAATAACCAAGAACTCTCCTATAATTTACACATGAATGTGTCAATATAGCTGTAAGGAAGAACTCATTTCTTTGGCCTAAAGCAGTGTTTCTCAACCTTCCTAATGCCGCGACCCCTTAATACAATTCCTCATGTTGTGGTGACCCCCAACCATAAAATTATTTTTGTTGCTACTTGATAACTGTAATTTTGCTACTGTTATGAATCACAATGTAAATATCTGATAGGAAGACTATAAGTATTTTTATTCACTGGACCAAATTTGGCACAAATACTCAATATACCCAAATTTGAATACTGATGGAGTTGGGCGGGGGTTATTGATTTTGTCATTTGGGAGTTGTAGTTACTGGGATTTATAGTTCACTTACGATCAAAGAGCATTCTGAACTCCACCAACAATGGAACTGAACCAAACATGGCACACAGAACTCCCATGACCAACAGAAAATATTGGAAGGGTTTGGAGGACATTGACCTTAAGTTCTGGAGTTGTAATTCAGCTATACCCAAAGAGCAATGTGGACTCAAACAATGATGGATCTGGAGCAAACTTGGCACGAATATTCAATCTGCCCAAATGTGGAGTTTGTGGAAAATAGACCTTGGCATTTGGAAGTTGTAGTTGCTGGGATTTATAGTTCACCTACTATCAAAGAGCATTCTGAACCCTACCAACGACAGAATTGGACCAAACTTCTCACACAGAACCCCAGGACCAACAGAAAATACTGTGTTTTCTGATGGTCTTTGGTGACCCCCCCCCCCCCCCGACACCCTCTTGCGACCCCCAGGTTGAGAAACGCTGGCCTAAAGAAACAATATCCTGAAGACAATTCAAAGACATGATCCCCATTTCCTAATTATTATGAATATTCAGATCTTTGATATCCCGTGATCCCACTCTCTCCCACTCATGTGTCCAAAAAGGGAGGGTGGATACAAATTCTACAGATAAAAGTCCATTTTGATGCTATATGTGTTACCCTTTATGTATGTAATAAACTTGGCATACTGCATTATGCTTTTTGTCCTTGAATTCTCATTAAGATGAAGTCCTGCTAAATGTGGATCCTTGCCTATTCAAATCCCTCTGGAGTACTAGTTACAATGCATCGAAGAGGAGGAACAAAAGCATTCACACAGCCCTTTGTGATCAGCCTTAGAGTTAGAATGTCTTTGTAACATCAGTTGCGTCAACCTTGTCCAGAGAACACCATTCATCTTTTTAAAAGGGACAGTTTGAAAGTTTAGATACTGCAAATGAGGCTGATGTAATTATCACAGCACCTTTCTCTTTGGTCCACCCAGGTACAGCTTCCTTCTTTCTTTGTCCATTACGAACTGCTGGCGCCTCAGGAAGCAATAAAAAAACCCACAATAGCTGCATTTACTCCCAGCTGATCTACAATAAAGGCAAATCTTCCTAGTATGCTGTCTCTAAAAGGAAACACTTGTATTCAGTTGCCTTGTATTCACTACAGTTCAAGATATCAAGGCAGTCCTTGGCTCTATAGAGAGAGAATTACTCTGACTGATCTCATAATCTTCAGCTGTTCTTTGCAAAATGGTTTACACTATAAACCAAATAGCAATGTTTTATTGGCCTGACTCATATCTCTCACTAGGCCAACAAGAGTCTGTAGCAGAGACGTTTCAGCCAATCATCAGTCTGAAAAAGGCAACTGCCTCGGGCAGCAGATGCCGAGAGGCAGAGGCAGCAGCTCTCCAGCTGTCCTTCCTTTGTTACTTTGGCCATTCTCCCCATTTGGAGGATAAGTTGCTTTGGAATTGTTTTAAAGCTGGATCTCCATATCCATAAATTCTACAGCTACAGATCCAAATATAAAATATATAAAATATATAAAAATACCGCTGCTCTGGGCCAGAGTGAAGAGAGAGGGGGCAAGAAGACAGTTCCACCTTGTCTCCTGTGCTATTCTAATAATGTAATGTAATGTAATATATTGTATATACATATAATATTTATAATATTATAACGTAATACAATATGATAATAATATGATATAATTATATATTTTATATTACATGTAATATTACTAATAATATTACAATATCATATTATATCATATAATATATTATTACTAATAATATTACAATATCATATTATAGTACAAGCAGGTTCAAATCCGGGGAGCGACATGAGCTTCCGCTGTCAGCCCCAGCTTCTGCCAACCTAGCAGTTCGGAAACATGCAAATGTATGTAGATCAATAAGTACCACTCCAGTGGGAAGGTGACAGCGCTCCATGAAGTCATGCAGGCCACATGACCTTGGAGGTGTCTACAGACAAAGCCGGCTCTTCAATGGAGATGAGCACCACATCCCAGACTGGATTTAATGTCAGGGGAAAACCTTTACCTTTACCTATGTATGTGTGTGTATGTATCATATAAGCCGCTCTGACTCCCTTTGGGGGTGAGAAGGGCAGCATATAAATGTTGTAAATAAATAAATAAATAAATAAATAAATAAATAGAATGTATTTATTTACCCTATTTATACCCCTCTTTTCTCAACCCCGTGGGGGTCTCAAGGCAGCTTACATGTGTAGGCAATGATTCAAGGCCATGTAGACATGCATACATAACAAAATAAGCATATATAGTAAAACAATAATTAAAAAACATATCAACCTTAAAACATTCATTAAATCATGTTATCCAAAATCATAATCCATGGCCATTCATAATTGTCATTGCACTATTCTATAATTCTCTAGTGGGTTACTAACGGAACGCTTGATCCTACATTCACGTCTTTAGCTTTTTCCTGAAGGTCAGGAGGGAGGAGGTTGATCTGATTTTATTTGGGGAAAAGTTCCATAACCAAGGGGCCACCACTGAGAAGGCCCTGTCTCTTAACCCCATCAACCGCACCTGAGAAGGAGGTGGGACCAAGAGCAGGGCCTCCCCAGACAATCTTAACCTCCTAGCCAGCTCATAGATGTTCGGAGCTTGATTTTAACATTTTATTACGGGATGCAACTCTACTACATCATTGTATATTATGGGGCTTCAACATCCACGGATTTGGGTATCTATGGGGTTCCTGAATCCAAACCCCAGCAGATACCAAAGGCCCAGATACCAAAGGCCCAATTTGAATTTTTAAGATGTATGCTGTTCATAAAAATTCGGGCTTCATCCATGCTTTAAGTCCAACTTACTCCTGCTTAAATCTTTTTTTTTCTGTCATTGCAGAAATCAAAATGATTAATGACATCATACAATGGCCAAATTTTACCTCCGCCCCAAACCACTTTCTAGCTATTGGATCCCCACAAATTGCCAATTTGATGACCCGCAGATGACCAGTAGAAAAGAATTCAACTATATTTCTATAGCAGAATGTACAGCATTGATCTCATTCTTCTATCACAGGATGCTTGGAGTTTCGGGAGAAAGAATAATCCCTGTGTATTACTGTAGGAATATAAGTGGGCTCTTCTGCCATTCCTCTACTCTCTACTGGCCAGTAAATTAGTGTGGTGGAGGCAGAAATAGTTAAAATTTGGCATGAGAGGGGGAAGCTATTTCCTAGTTCTACCTCCCAATCTAAGATCTTCACCATTCATAAAGAAATGGGAGCATTTTTGTGTGTGTGTAGATTCATATGGGACACATAGATACATACCAAGGCTCTGTATGGTTGTTTCTCCAAAAATCAAATAAATAGAAAAATCTAAATTTAAAAAAAAAACATCTTTATCAGACAATATACCTTTATCAATATACCTTTCTGCTCCTTCTCCAGGACAATATACCCACTGTGATTCCATGACGCTACTGTTTCAACTGTTGAGCATATTTACTAGGTTTGTGCAAGTTAGCCAAAAGGCATGCCATTTCAGGGTCCATTTTCAGCTAGCCTCTCATTCTGTTTACCGGAAAGTTACTCAAATTGGGAGGAGTGTTGCCATTGACATTCAGCAAAAAATCGGACCATTGGCTACAATGGGAAATTTTAAAGGCTCAATACTCAGTCATTTTAAGGCCTAACTGCATGAAATCTACCTCAGTTTTAGACCCCATGGACAACTGCAGGCCTGCCAAGTTCCAGAACAAGTCACCAATCTACTGTTTTTTTAAGAATTATTTTTTACTATAACATTTTTAAAAATACAATCTGCAAGAGAGGGTTCTGGGAACTGTAGTCATTGGGTGTGTCCATTCTCAACCAATCAGAGCATGGACAGAACCAGGACTTTTATTGGCTGAAAAACAGAAAGAGAGAAAAACTTCAACTCCCATCATGCTCCAAGAGGAACTCAGAGACTTTTCAATGCCCATCCCATGCAAGTGCTGCTGGGAAAGTGAGTTCCCAGCAGGACCCTCTCTGGAGGAGGAGCCTAGAAAACTTTCCAAAAGAAATTGACACTTCACTGCCAGGGAGAAAAAAAAGACATATTTTCCAGGAGCCCACAGCAGACCTCTGCCTCAGGTATATTGCAGGCTTAACTCCATCCTCTCCAGTGGCCAATAAGTCTAGCTCTCTTGATCCATTTTGCCCAGCTTTTCTGTTCCCTTCCCCCCATTCTGTTTTTGGGGGATTCCACAAAATGGGCACAAGCCTAACATTTACCTATTAGGTATACAGTGACATTTAGGCCAAAAAAGGTCTGCAAAGGGTGGAGAGAAGACCCAAAAAGAAATCGTTTTGTGAGTTGGTGCACAGACAGGGCAGCACTGTAAATATTCACCAGAGTCAGATTGCCTTCCTGATCTTCCCAGAAACACTTTACCCATATTAATGCTGCAGTCAGGTATCTACAGAGGAAAACAGCATGGAAAGAGCAAGCATTTAAAAGGATTTAATAAAATATTTATAACCCAGGCATTCAGTCTTACAGGAAAACAAAGTGCCCTTTGGATGGTGAAGCAGATCTTTGCTGCCTGTTTGCTTGGCTCTACTTTTTAATATTGTCAGGGGATGGGGTATCTAATGGACCATTTAAAAGCTTTGGATCAGAGGCCAGAGGTCAGATCAACTGCATCTAAGAGAAGCATAAATTATAGCAGTATGTTTTTTTTTCACATTTCTTGCTGCTATCTTTTCCCCTCCACTTGTTAAATGGAGTCCCCCATTCCCACTCCATCCATGGTTAGATGGAGAATGCCTTGTTGTGCCATCAAATTCAGAAATTGTTACTGTTATGTGCAAAGAGATATCATTGGATACTAAAGTTAGGATTTTCCTTGTCACTGTATTTCTCATTTCTATGTTTTATTATGAATTCCAGATACTGTGGACAGTAAAGAAAGCTGATAGGAGGAAAATCAACTCATTTGAAATTGTACATACCATGGATCATTACAAATACATACCAATGAGTTATTTAAAAAAACTTAAACAACTAAACTGGGACTTGCTTACTTTGAGCATAACATGAGAAGACACAACTAACAATGTCAAAGGCAGTAGGAAAAGAGGAAGACTGCATTCCTGATGGATAGACTCAATCGAGGAAGCCACGGACTTGAGCAGGGTGGTTCAAAACAGGATGACTTGGAGGTCGCTCATAGGGTCATTGTAATTTGAACTGATGGTAGTTAACAACAATAAATATGCCTTCAGGTTAAGTGTAATTTACAGAGACCCATTAATCTCATTTTTTCTTAGTAGGATTTATTCAGAGGAGGTTTTCTATTAACTTTCTCTGAGTCTGAAAGAATATGATTTGCCCAAGGTTTTCATGACAAGGAAGGAATTTGAATCCGTATCCCTTGAAATCCTAAACCAACCCTCAAACACCCTGGGTCTAAATCTAGTGTTTAACCTAAATAAATGGGGAAGCTGTGACCACTCAGATATCTTCTGAATTTCAAGGAGGTAGGTATAAAACCCTACCATAAGGCCATACTCAGTTGTGCCAGAAATCTGCATGAGTCCCCCAAAAAAGAACATTTGCAGCCTTTGATAAAAAAATATAGTTAATTGGTCAAAGATGGAAATATCCCTGTTCAAAATCTACTTGTGCTACAAATCTATATCAAATTGCCTTGGAGTAAGTCTCGTTGAGTCGATTCTTCTTGGAATCTGATGCAAATTGAAATCTCCATTCAAACTCCTTTCAGGGCCAAAAGGCATTGAAAACTGAAATCAGAAATGACTATAAGTCTCTTTTAATAAAAAAAGATACCTTTTATTAAAATAAGGTAACAGAAGAAGTGCAACTTATATTATAGAAGAACCACTTACTTCCTGGAGTACAATTCTTCTTGTTTTATTTTATTGTTGATGATGATGATGTCACATTAGTGGTGTCTGGGGGCCACAAAAATAATTATGAATCCATGTAGTCAATGGATCCAAGGCCTGATTCAGCATAACTCTGCCTCCAGTACTAACTGGTAGATCAAGCCAAGCTTAATTCTAAATAAGATTGTAGTGTCATAGTAATTAGTATATAAATCCAAGGTGTGACTTGAAAGGATACTACTTCCCATGTAACCTGATTTGTTATCTGAAACTTCCCCCCTGAATTTAAGCTGCTTTGTCTTTCTGCTGCTTCGACTACAAGGAAAACAACACAATCCTTCTTTGCAATGGTCCTCCACCATCAACTCCATTGGACCATCCACGCTGGACCAGCCATGTTGTCCAAATGCCCGATCACCATCTCCCAAAGCAGTTACTCTACTCCGAACTCAAGAATGGAAAACAGAATATTGGATGACAGGAAAAGAGATTTAAAGACCTTAACCCTTAAAAACTGTGATATAGACATCGAGAACTGGGTAGCCCTGGCCCTTGAGCGCTCTAGCTGGAGGTCAGCTGTGACCAGCAGTGCTGTAGAATTTGAAGAGGCACAAATGGAGGGCAAAAGAGAGAAACGTGCCCAGAGGAAGGCGCGTCAAGCCAACCCCAACCGAGACCACCTTCCACCTGGAAACTGATGCCCTCACTGTGGGAAAACATTCAGGTCAAGAACAGGGCTCCACAGTCACCTACGTACCCACCTCCAGGACACCACACTTGGAGGACAATATTACTCGGACAACGAAGGATCGCCTAAGTAAGTAAGTAAGTAAGTAAGTAAGCTGATCACCTAAAACTTAACTCCAGCCTATCAAATATGCAACATGAAATTCAGGGTAGCTCTCTTTAAATAAATAAATAAATAAATAAATAAATAAATAAATGCTTTCAAGAAAGCATGTGCGTCCAAAAACTAATGAGAATTATCATGCATGCTAGTGGGGACTCTCACCTGTTTGTCCCTACAAAACCTCCCCTCCCCAATTCACATGGGTCTTTTTAAAATATATATATTCAAACCTTCATTGGTACCATTTGATACCAATGTGGAAAATAACCACACACCCCCCCCACACACACACACACACACATTTCTGTCTAGCTCTAGTTTAGCCCTCAGCATGCCTGACTCTGCAGAGATCCCCTGCCTAGATTTAGCACGAGTGCTGAAGATCTCATGAGTTTCCAAAATAAATGACACCCATGACTTTCTCTTCTCTCCCTCGGGCGTTCAACCCCTCTCCCTGTTCACATTCCTTCCTTTTATTCATAAAGAAACACGACTTTGATTCCATCTGTGCAACATCCCCTGGTGCACTTTATCATGACTGTGAGCTTCCCCTGCAGCACTGGGATTCCAGAGACGCAAGATATAAATTGAATAAAATAAAATAAATCACTGGGGTGAATTATCAACTCACCACTGTGGCAAAATTAATAGTGTGAGAAAAATACTTAGCTGTGGCTACCCATTAGCTTCACATTTCCCAACTTGGTGCCCTCTGGATGTGCTTAACTAAACCAGAAGGCAAAACCAATATGTGTATTTTCAGCTCTATTCACCAGTGGGAAAAAGGATGCAGTAGCGGTTTCGGTCCTATTTCAAAGATTGCAATGCCATTCCCAAAACCAAAATCAAAACTGAGAAGGTCAAGAATGGTTTACAAATATTTATTATTTATTATCTATTTCATACATTTATATCCCGTCCTTCTCACCCCGAAGAGGGACTCAGGGCAGCCTCACAATCGGCAACCATTAGATGCCCAAACAAAGACAATGATAATAATAGTTTACATTTAAAACAGTTAAAATATCAAATATAAAACATTCAATTAAAATTACACAAGTTCAAGTCATAATCCAGATCTGTCCATTGTCAGTCAAATAGGTCAATCTCATTATTATCACTGTGTCTGCTGCTTGAATGCTTGGTCCCACAACCATGTTTCAAGTTTTTTCCTAAAGGATAGGAGGGATGGGACCAATCTGGTTTCATTAGGGAGGGTATTCCACAGCCAGGTAGCCACCATCGAGAAGGCCCTCTCTCTCATCCCCAGCTGCTGTGCTTGCAACAGAAGTTTACTTATTGTGTGTACATGTGTGTGTGCTTTTAGCTTTGCTAGGTGATTCTGACCATTGTTGCCATTTCCTCTTTCTCAGGATGCATCTACAATATAGATGCATCCTTCACTAAAATAAGCTCTCCTCTGTAAATAATCTGTCTTTGTTTATCTCACCTGAGTTTTTAATCTGTTTTTAACCAGTTTTCTTTTATCCATTACATGTAGCTCGCCCATGTTATTGTGACTGTGTTTATTGTAATTTTATATTGTTATGTTTTCTTTTGTTTTATGTAATTGCATTATTATTGTTTATTATTTGCATTTTCGGTTTTCAATGTATTGTCGAAGGCTTTCATGGCTGGAATCACTAGGTTCTTGTGGGTTTTTTCGGGCTATAGGGCCATGTTCTAGAGGCATTTCTCCTGACGTTTTGCCTGCATCTATGCCAAGCATCCTCAGAGGTAGTGAGGTCTGTTGGAACCCATTGTCCTAATTCCAACAGACCTCACTACCTCTGAGGATGCTTGCCATAGATGCAGGCGAAACGTCAGGAGAAATTCCTCTAGAACATGGTCCTATAGCCAGAGAAAAAAACCACAAGAACCTAGTTTTCAGTTTTGTTTTATTTTATGTAATTTTTGTTTTGGGCTTGGTCTCATGTAAGCTGCACTGAGTCCCCATCGGGGAGATGGTGCGGGGTACAAAGTATTATTATTAGTATTATCATTATTATTATTATTATTATGTTGTTGTTGTTGTTGTTGTTGTTGTTGTTGTTTGGCAGCATTTTACCTACCATGGTTCAGTGTTAGTTTTACAAGGTCTTCAACCTTCTCTGCCAAAGAGTGCTGGTGCCTCACCAAATTAAGACTGCATAGAATTGAGCCATGACAGTTAATTTAGTGACAAATTGCATGTATTCTACAGTGTAGATGCAACCTCAAAGTGCCTTTTGACTTTACACCAGTGGCTTCAAAAACTGTTAAAAGGGAAGCTCCTCACCACAATGATTGTAATCTGCCTCCATTTCCCAAATTAATTTTGTCCCATTTTGTTGTTCCACCTTAGAGATTCACCCCCAGAACATATATATATATATATGGTAATACACCCATCACTGGCATTCCATAAGAAGACTGTTCTTAGCCTAGGCTTGATCATGACCTTAGTGTTTAATTATATAAGAGGGAAAAGCCAGTGCTAGAGACATTGCTGCCTGAAGTAAAGGCCAAAATGTTCACCAAATCCCACATCTCCTGTAAAGAAGGTGACTGGACTGCCAGAGAGTCTTACTTCAGTTGTGGTGGACAATAATGACTGGGGGATCTGAAATGACTGAATCTGGATTGATCATATCCAAGGTGGTGCAATGGGTTAAACCCTTGTGCTGGCAGGGCTTCTGAATGACAGGTCAGTGGTTCAAATCCAAGGAGAGTGGGTTGAGATTCCTCTGTCAGCTCCAGCTTCCCATGCGATGACTTGAGAGAAGCCTCCCACAAGGATGGTAAAACATCAAAACATCCGGTTGTCCCCTGGGCAACGTCCTTGCAGACGGCCAATTCTCTCACATCAGAAGTGGCTTGTAGTTTCTCAAGTTGCTCCTGACATGGAAAAAAAATATCCAAGGTGCTGAATTTATATAGTGGCTGGTTTCAGCAACTTGGATTCCACACTGGCCTGCTAACATCCTTTATTATCCCTATGTTCTGCCAGTTCAGGGGGCTTGACCCAGTTTGGAACACACAGAGCTTGGTACTGCAATAGTAAATAACAGCTAGAAGGAAAGGGAAGAATATTCTCAGAGGCTGCTGCTGTTGGCACCACTCTGCATCTGCCACCTGAGACACTTGCCTCACTCTGCCTAACAGAAGGGCCATCTCTGGTGAAAAGGGACATTATTTGGATTTTCGGTCACAGGCCTCACTGTATCTTGTACCAGCCCTGGAGGCGAGAGTTTCTAACATTCAACCCATGGATCACTTTCACGAGATGCTAAACTTTAAAATGAAAACATTTGGACACCAGTCTATCAGGATGTACACCTGTCTGTGCTTACTCAGAAGTAAGTCCTCATTGGGACCAATAGAACATAATCCCAGGTAAATGAATCCAGGATTTCAGTCTCAGAATGTTTGGATAGTCCACGGTGGCTTTATTAAAAGCTCTTGTATTCAGTTATTAGCGGCTACTGACAGAACCCGATTTTTATGGTAGAAAAATATTGCCCAGAGGAAAACAAAACAGCACTAACTGCCATTGTTTATTATACATTGGAAAAGGTCTTGCTCTTTAAAGAAACCTTCTGGCAAAGAATGATTTAAACACAAGTAAACTGCACCATCTGGTGGTCATTTTTCATTCAACAAAAAGAAAATTTATGTAAAGCCCTACAGGCTGAAAGAAGTGTTGTTGGTCATAGTTGCCAGCCCAGCCATTCTGTAACTGTAAAGAATAAACCTATAAGGAGCAAAAGTGCATTTTCATGATCTTCCCCACAATATTGTCCAAAGATCCACTATCCATGCTCATCCAGAATTGTGGAAAATCAGGTTCCTGACCATTGGAAGACCAACTGGAGCTGGTTATTCGAATGTCAGTTGGGTGAGGAAGCCACCCTGGGTTTTCGTTCAAAAGAGCTATCCATGGTGCTGAACCTATTTGGAGGACAGAGTTCAGCAGCTAGGAAAGCTCCTTCAGTGTTTAAATCAGTGGTTCTCAACCTATGGGTCCCCAAGTGTTTTGGCCTACAACTCCCAGAAATCCCAGCCAGTTTACCAGCTGTTAGGATTTCTAGGAGTTGAAGGCCAAAACATCTGAGGACCCACAAGTTGAGAACCACTGGTTTGAATCAAGTTAGAAGATATTCAATCCATTGATATCAGAGCCACCATCAGCAACCAACAGAAACTTCAGTGGACAGAAGAAGTTATCTTCCTCAGCAAATCATTTTTCACATGATGGAGATGCCATCTGCCTCTCTTCCACGTTTATTCTCCATAGTTATAGAACATCCCAATAGTGCTAGTATTAACGCACAAAAGTATCTGGTTTTCTAGTAAGCCTGATCCCAGCAGCAGCTGTGAAGCTGTAAATGTAAGCCATGGAGAAAAGTTTCTGAGTAGAGCAGATGTGCCTTGATTTCAGGATATACGCACTCAAATACCTTTGAATGAGAGCTGTTGAGAGATGGGCAATTGGTTTTGCAGGGGCGTTACAGCATGCTGAAAAGGGTAATCTGTTCTGCTTCATAAATTGCTTTACTCCACTGTTTACTTTACTGTTTTAGGTTGTAACTGTTTAAAATTAGAAAAAACAATATATAATTCCATTTACTCTCAATCATTTCAACCACTTAAACCAAATTAGTCAGAATGTGTCAAATAACAATGCTGGCCATCATCACATAATGGGCCACCATGTTTGCAAATCCTACATATGTCTGTCAAAGAGAGGTGCATGGAGCTATATCTTGTTGACTGTTCTTTTCTTAATCCTCAAATCAAAGTGATAAGGCCGTTCAGAGGAAAAAAGGGTAAGGGAAAATATATTAAATAGTTTAAAGAGCTCTATGAATTACTTATAAAATTAAAACAGGGGAGGGGTTCATGTAGACAACCTGTCCTAGTATCTATAGGCAGCACAGGAAATAATGATGAATAGTGGGAATTGCAGTCCAACATTTAGAGGTGCACATTTTTCTCAACCATGATGAGGGCTGATAGCTGACCTCTGTGATTCTTAAAGGGAAAGGTTTCCCTTGACATTAAGTCTAGTCATGTCCAACTCTGAGGAGTGGTGTTCATCTCCATTTCTAAGCTGAAGAGCTGGTATTGTCTGCAGACGCCTCCTTAGTCATGTGGCCAGCATGACTGCATGGAGCACCATTACCTTCCTGCCAAAGTTTTACCTATTGGCCTACTCACATTTGCATGCTTTCGAACTGCTAGGTTAGCAGAAGCTGGGCCTGACAGCAGGAGCTCACCCAACTCCCCAGATTTGAACTGCCAAGCTTTCAGTCAGCATGTTCAGCAGCTCAACGGTTTAACCTGCTGCGCCACTAGGGGGATAGTGGTTCTTACTTCTAAACAAATATGCATGAGAGGGATAGTGTGGTGTAGGGTTTGAGTGTTGGACTAAGACACTGGGAAACCAGGGTTCAAATTCCCACTTAGCCATGGAAATTCACTGGGTGACCTTCAGGAACTCCCAATCTCTCTACCTCAAGGAAAACAAATGCAAACCCACTCTGAACATATTAAAACCCCATTATAGGGTTGCATTATTGTCACCGTTAGTCAGAAATTCAGGGACACTGCTAGTTCTACATCGCTATAGTGCTCAGTCAATTCCGCACTGCCTGGCTTGAGATAGAAGTCTCTATATATCCCATCCACTGATGTCATTTCACAGCCAGCATGCCACTACAGAAACAAAACAGACCCATTGTACAAATTAGGTGACAAGAATGTTGCAGGATTGGCAGCTATTGACTGGGTTTTCCTTTCAATAGCAAGGAATGGTTTAATCAAGGGGAAGAGACAGGGCAGCAGCAAGATGCCCATGGCATCAAACAATAGTCGAAGGACCTACTTAATAACAGTTTGTCTCCCTTGTGTGATAAAGTCCTACTTCACAACACAACTCTTTTACTGTGCCATTTGTTTGATCACTTTTCTATCCTAGCAATCAGGATTGGTTTGTTTTCCTTCTCCCTGGACCTTTACCTGATTTGTTGTTGTTATTGACAGCCATGAAGAGAAAAGCAGAATACACATTTGGAAACCACAACTGCTACCCTTTGAGTTTTCAACTGCCCCTCTGAGAACTCCCTTATGCTGCAGTATGTTTCAATGCAATAATCCATTTCCAACCCTGTATGTTTTAATGGAAACATTCTGAATAAACACTGACACAAGGCTCCTGGTGGAGTTGATCGGTTGCTAATGCAAATATAAATCCTGGCAGCCTTCCCGCGCTTATGAATATTAAATCGAGGTCGTCTTCAGAAGTGTAGATCTCCTAATCCTCCAGCAATAAACATGAAGCCAAGAATTTTTAGGTGATAGGCTCTCTACAAGACTTGTTACTGTTCACTGCTTGTCTCCTGAACTAGAATCAATTTATGACATATGAGGTACAAATGGAAGCAGATGCACATTTTTTGGTAAGGAGGCAGATGCACTGGTAAGGAGGCAGATGCACATTTTTTGCCACATGATGAGCTTTAGGTTGCAACCAAAGATGTGACTCTCCGAAAGTGTTCTGGAAGTTATTGTCTTGGTTTTTCAGCTATTTCATTTTCTAAATGTATGGGCTGGCACTCTACATTCAGCTGGCAATGTCTCTGTCTTATCTTCTGGCGATGTTTTGTGCAGCAAAATTATGATCATTGTGGGAGAGATAGGCAGACTTAGATCACCAGGATCTCACTTCAGAGATGAAAGATGTGAAATGTAGCTAACTAGCCATGAGTATACAGCAACCTTGAGAAGATCAAAGATTGCCCATCCTTGATCAAAATGCCACCCTTATGAAGCTCAGGTACATTTTGTAAGCTATATAAAAAGCTACCAATAGGCAGCATCCTTCAGTAACTGCTTAGCCACAATTCCCTGGCTAGATTGGCTATGGCTCTTCTTTAGTGACTGGGTGTAAGCACTTCTATGAGGGCCTACTAGCATCTTCCAACCACAGTAAAATGGTTGCTTATGGCATGCTGTTGAAAGAGTCATCCTCACCTGGAATACTGATTCTAGTTCTGGGCACCATGGTTAATGAAATATATTAACAAACTGGAACATGTCCAGAGAACGGCAACTAAAAGAGTAAAAGGTCTGGAAGCCAAGTTGTATGAGGAGTGGCTTAATGGGATGGGTATGTTTAGCCTGGAATTGGAAAACTGGCTCTTGAACCTGCTTCTCCACCCCCCAATACATGTGGAAGGATTAACTTATTGTTCACTCCACTTGCCTTTTCCTTCATGTATGTCATTGTAGCAAAGCTGCAAGCTGGGTAGAACCTCAGAAAAATAACTATTGACATTCAGTTTGAGAGAGGATGTGATTAAAGGACCCTCTTTCTTGACACCTAATGTGTATGAATGTAAAGGAGTAGGATTTCACAGCTGCATTTAAAGAATTATTGTCAAATAAGATTTTGTGCTTTGAGTGCTGCCTCAGTTCTAATGAATATGAACATACCAGTTTAACAGACATTTGTGCTCCCCAAAGAAATGAAGGGTGATGGTGTTGAAAATTGTCTATTAGACATCTTTATTTCATCCCATCCTGCCCCCAAACTATATTTCCCGGGTTCTCTTTGGCAAGTAAGCAAAACAGGAGTGTAAATATGACAAAAAAACAAAATTAGGAAACTTCGAGTCCTTTCAGATGCTGCTGGACAACAGTTCCCAGCTACTGCAAGCAATGGGGAGCTAATGCTGAGAGCTGCAGTCTAGCAATATTCAGATGGCTGCATTTTTCCTACTTTTGACTTAAATAGGTCTCAGTCACTCCACAGACCTCTGGCAAAACTGGCTGACTTTCCACGGGCAGAGGTGAAGCTGAAATTAGCTGTGAATGAATTCCTCTGAAATTATTTAGTTTTTAAATTTTATTTTAATAATAATAATAATAATAATAATAATAACTTTATTCTCATATCCTGCCACCATCTCCCTGAAGGGACTTGGGGCAACTTACAAACAGCACAAAGTGCCTAAAAAGAGGCATAAAAATGAAAACAATATAAAATACAATAAAATAAAACACAAGGTATATCACACACACACATCCCATATCCACTGAAATTCCTTAACAAGAAGCTGAAGCTCAGCAGCCAAGCAAATTGCATGCAAATAGTCCAAGGTTTAGCCCCTAACATTTCCAGGTAGGAATACACAAAGATGCTTATGTGAAACCCTGCAGAGTCAAAGTCAATGATACTGAGCTAAATAGACCAGTTGCCCAACTCAGTAAAAAGGCAACTGGGATTTAATTGCGATTCTCTTCAACTGAATTGCTGGTGTTTACCTCTACATAGCACAGAAAATGAGTTCCAAACCATGGGCACTTAGCGTATACCTGGTAAACACCATACAGAAAAAGAAAAGAAAATCACATGCTATAATCTTCAGGGAATTGTACTGTATTAATAATTGGGCGGGGGGGGGGGGGTTGCACCATATTGAAACCCGAATGGGGAGTCAAATTTAAATGCTGATTCCATGTCCCTACCTTGGCAATTAAAAACAAAAACTAATTATTCCTATAAAAAACCTGCAAGGAGAATAGTAGAATCTGTCTGCCTGGCATGGAAGTCCTTCTACGTGTTGCTGACTCTGGGACGAATTCCTGCCACCAGCCTCTTGTGTCCTGAGATGCATTTCCCCACATTTATTGATTGGCCTTTCATAGTTACTACAGCATGAGAAAGGTACAGCTTTGGAAAGAGATTGCCTATTAAGAAATGTAAGCGGCGCACTGTACTGTCTCAGTTTCCATCTTAAATGCTCACATGATCAATTGGAGTTTGGAAACAGTTTTATTGGCTAGTTCTTTACTGACTACCTAATACTATTTATACTATTGGCAAACTCCTAAAACTGGGCATTTTATAGCTCTTAATATTAGATATATCAATGGGAAAAAGTGGCTCTGAAAGATACATGAACTGAGGACAGGGGCGGGAAGGACAATTTCTGCTTTAAATCAAGACTATTCAATATTAAACAGTCCTGGTACTAAAGAACTACTATTGCCACCCACTGGCTAGGCTTGCTAGAGTTGGTTGAAGGGCCCCATGTTTAGATGGGCAGTACTTGGAGACATCTCTGAAATGGCAGAGTGAGATACACAGCTTGGACCATGAGCCCTCAATGGCCAACATCCCCTTCTCCTTGTTATAGATGGCAAACAAAAAGACTTTTCAAAATAAGTTGCACAATTTATTTATTTCATTTACTTTTACCCCGCCCTTCTCACCCCCGAGGGGGGACTCAGGGCAGCTTACAAATGAAGACACAAACCCATCATAGTACAGCAGAGTCTTGCTTATCCAACATATACGGACTGGCAGAATGTTGGATAAGCAAAAATGTTGGATAATAAGGAGGGATTCAGGAAAAGCCTATTAAATGTCAAATTACGTTATGATTTTACAAATTAAGCACCAAAACATCATGTTTTACAACAGATCGACAGAAAAAGCAATTCGATACACGGTAGCAATATGTAGTAATTACTATATTTATGAATTTAGTACCAAAACATCACAATGTATTGAAACAGCTGTGGATTCAGGCAGAAGGCAGACTGTGTTGGATGATACAGAACATTGGATGAGCGAAAGTTAGATAAGTGAGACTCTACTGTACAGTATAAATAAAATAAGAAGTCAAATGTATGCCATCTCTTCTGATGTATACAAACTACTATTTTAACTGTTTTTCAACCTGTTGCAGAAAGCATTACTATTATGTCTCAGCTACTGAAATCAAGTGAATTACATCTCACTCTAGTCAGTATCTGAACTGTTCCCTGCTACACAGAAAACAAGCCTCACTTAGTTCCCCCTGTGAATAATCAGGCTAGCTCCACAACCTTAAAAAGAAGTGACTAAAACACCACTTAGCTCAGTGATATAAAAGGCAAGGTGGTGGAAGGTCTCCTCTGTTCTCTGCCCCACTGTTTTCAAGGCCACACTGACTCTCTGCTTCCCGCCGCACGACAATATACTGCTTTTCTTCTCTTTCCTAAATCTGTAATCATTTTGCCTGGTAAGGATATATGCCTCCAGGTTCTCATTTGACAACAGCTCCTAAAATTCCAGCCCTCGTTTGCATGCTCATTTGCAAGACTTGTATTTATTTTAGTGCTTTTGAATCCTTGCTATTTCTCCCAACCCAGAGTCCACCAATATGTGTATTTCATTCCAGCACAAGGCACAGAACATTTTAGTGCTATGACTTTGCATCTGGGCTTAAGTAAAATGGTATCTATAAATCTGTAGAACTGGAGAAGAGTGATAGGAAAGCAAAAAATCTGATGGGGTTGTGAAGAAATGGCAGGTAGAGGCCAATATGTTTAATCTCATATCTTTTGAGCGGGGTGGGGGATAGCATTGGCTTCAAGTATTTAAAAATATTGTTGATTTGTTGTTTACTGGAAGTGCAAACTGCTAATTCCTGTCTACATGTTGGTTTCTCAGCTGCCAACAATTATGTGGAGTGTGAGAACACACTCTGTAACAAAGTGCTTCATCTGCTTGTGACATATGAAGATGTGATAAAAACAAAACAACAAAAGAGCAACAAGTGATAGGTTCAAGCTCAAATGAGGCAACATCTTTCTCCTGTCCTCTTTTGCATGGATTCAAAGCCCTCTCGTTTCCAGAGGGCTTTGGAGAAAGAAGACACACTTTCATAGCAATGGACATGTTCCAAAAGCACCACCCACTGAGTGTTCAGCTAAACTCAGAATACAGAAAACTGGAAGCATTCTTCAGACTAAAAAGAGGTGGCTCTCCAGAAGGTGTTCAACTGCAACTCCCAGCATTTCTCATAATTTACTATGCTTTCAAGGTCTGCTGGCAATTGCAGTTCTATAGCATTTCAGAGGCTGTGTGAATAGCAACTTGACTTAAAGCCAACTGCTTGTCCCCATTGGACTAGATCAAATAAATCAATGTAATTTATTTAAAGGCTGACTTACAAAGTTCCCATTGATTTAATGGTCTTAATCTAGTTGAAACAATTTAGGCCTTCACATTTAAACCAGCGTTTTTCTTAGTATAACTACCTGCTGCGAATTAGGCCCAAGCTTACTCCAGCTCAGCTGCATCCGGAAGCAGCCATATTTATTTATTTACAGTTCTTATATTCCGCCCTTCTCACCCCGCAGGGGACTCAGGGCGGATTACAGTAAACACATATATGGCAAACATTCAATGCCAGTTTGACAAACAACATTTAACAGACAAAGGCTATTTAACTTTTTTTCTGGCCGCCAGGGGAGCTGCTGCTTTTCATCGTCCATCAACGACACCGATGAAGTTCTTCCGCATTCCACATTCCCCGGAGTCTTCTTTCTTTATGGCCTCATAAATTAGTTAAATTTAGCCTCCCACACAAGGTGGTCCCTTATTTTCCTACTTGACAGATGCAACTGTCTTTCGGGTTGCAAAGGTCGACAACGGGCTACACAATGGCTGGACACCCACTCCAGCCCAGGCTGGCTTTGAACTCATGACCTTTTGGTCAGAGTGATCTTAATGCAGCTGACACTCAGCCACAATCCCATATGTATTAATGTAAATCATCCTCATTTTAAAAAACTGTTTTTTCCTCAATATTTTCCATCTGTAATGTCACTAAGAAAGCTTTCTTCTTAAAAGCAGTTCTTAAAAGCAGTTCCTCTTTCTCTTTCTCAATGAAGGATGAATTTTCATGCCAGCCTTAAATTTTATTTAATTTTTTAAGACAAGTGGTCTGCTTGAAGGATATGAAATGTTATATGAGTGATTACTGAACAACCCTCAATATACCAGAGTAAGTGTCTGCATTTCCAATGCAAGAGCCTGCTTATAAATAAGAGCCTCATCAGTCAGACAATTTAACCATCCCAGGATGCTTCCACCCTGTCTTGGGGACCGAGACCCACACTGGCCATCACACAATGTTGTGTGACTTGAGTGAAAGCATCCTCAGGCACTTCCCCCACTTCCTGTCTGGCTTTTGTGATGAGGTCGAAAGTCTAAATAGCTTTCTCTGATCTGTTGATATCTTGGACTATAGTATGACTACAAACTATGTGGTTAGAGATGGATCTTTAAAATATTGACTATGGAGTAAGCACCATTGGATATACATATATGAGGGTGATGGTGAACCTTTTAGAGACCAAGTGCCCAAACCTGGGGGGGGGGGGGTGAGTGGGGGGCAAGTGAGCAAGTGAGTGGGCAGGTGGGGGAGGGTGGACAGGAAGGCGAGCTGGCGAGCTGGCGAGCAGGAGGCAGGCAAACAAGTGGCAGAGCAATCTGGCTGCCGCCCATTGGACTCCATTGTATCTACCAGAGCCAGAACATTAAGCCCATTACTGATTGAAAATCTGCATTTCTTTCCAATTCCACCCTTCTTATGGGCAGATCAGTAAACAGATAGACTCTTCAACATAATTCAATGACAATTTGAGCTTCCCACCAAAGCAACAGCCAGTCAGTGATGATTTTGAGGGAACTTCAGACCCATTGCAGAGTAGATCCTAGTAAAACCCCTGAGCTAATGTGGGAGTCTTTAATAGCTGTCAAAATATAATAAGTATGCTCTGTGTTCACAATTGTGGTATGTCAGTTCTTTGGAGTGCTTTCTCTGCTGACATCCTCTCTGGTAATTGAGAATAAACCTCTGATTTTGCCTTCAACCTGTCTGTGTCTCATTTGGCCTTCTGGGACATCAGAAACCTTGACCCTTGAACTCATGGCTCTTCAGGATGCTGAAATCACATAACAGATGGAGCAAGCCATGACCCACATTTTTATAAATTACTCTGAAAAAAATAATTGCCATGCTTCTTTTTCAGTAAAAATCTAGAAAGACAGCCAATAAGTGATATTTATCTAAAAGTGTCCCTAACTTATACTATATTTTAATCATCAGTCACAGGGATAAATGCACTCATGATATGGGATCATTTTATATTTTCTCTCTAATAAAGCAGAAAGTAGAACATTAAATCATGATAATTTAAATGCTTTCCTATACTCAGAAATTGTTAAATTTGTCAAATAAATAGAACAGTCAAAAGGTTTTCTAATAATTCCTGGAATGGGGTATTGTGTATATAATTCAAGTGATTTTGTAACTTCTGTGTCCTTTATTAGTTGTTTGATGGTAGGTTTAGCATTACTTTAGCCAAGTGTATTATAATAAACCCATGTGATAAAATTTTCTTATGCAGTTTATATTTTCATTTAGGTTTAAAGCTGTCAGCTAATATTAGAGCAGCCAGTCCAACTGTAACAAAAATTAGTTTTCGCCAGTAATAGATCATAAGAGTCCAGCCATGGGCCTCAATAGAGATCATGCCTGCTTCAAGACATGTGACTACATTGAGTATACAGCAAATACATTTCTGGAATATATAATCTTCAGTACTGAAAAATAGTCAAAATTATTATAAACTCATATTTGCAAGCCATGCAACAACTGGAGTACAACCTGTAAATACCTCCTGAGTGAAATTAGAGCCGCTGCATCCCTCTTGACCTTCTGGAAACAAGTAAAATCCTGGCTATGGAATCAGGCCTTTGTATATTAGGCTGACTTGCTGACTTGTTGACTTATATAGAACTGATGGACTGCCCTTGGATGATGATTTAAACCGGTGACCACTGACTGATTGATTGATTGTTTTTATACTGTTTTATACTGTTTACTGTTTTATATTGTTATTATTATATTGTCGTTAAATTGTGTATTTATGTTTTTGCTGTGGGCCCCATGGGGTGCTGGTTTGTTAGCTGTCCTTAGTCCTTCTGCGGAGGTTGAGATAGGACGGGATATAAAAGCCTGAAATAAATAAATAAATAAATAAATAAATAATACTTGGATAACAGAAGGAATGTGAAGCCTAGTTTAGTACAATAAATCTAAGCATAGCTGATATACTTCTTCAGGCATTCTCTATCAACATTTTCATTTCTATTTTCCATGAGTCAGAAGAGCAAAAAACTACTTTGAGATAGCTATAGTTTGTGACTTGCTCAATGAGAATCCCATTTCTTTGCCATTTATGAATGACCTCCATTCTATTACAACCATCACTTTTGTTAAATTGTAATTAATTGTAATTAATAATTAAATATGCATTCCTACAGTGATTGGTAGTTTTTCTTACAAATCTCTTTAAGCTGATCACAGAATAAGTCAGAAGCACTGCATCATCTGCATAGAGTAGAATTTATATGGGTCAATTATCCAATGTAGTGATGGTGGTGCAACTGATCCTGGCAGCTTGAGAGGAGAAGAGTAAGTTTGATCCTCCCAAATTGCTTTACTCAGTCACAAGGGGACAAACCAGGAAAAGGAGATCCAGCAGATCAAGATGAGTGCTGTTTTTTGGTTTTCGAAGGGGAGGAATTGGGGTGCTGGGACAGTTGGAATCCTGGCCCATTCCCAGTCATGCTGAAACGGATTTCCAAATATCTGGGCTGTAGTGCCAGTGACTCACCTCCAAGGCAATTGATACCAATGCTGATTAGCCATAATGTAGCTTTGAACCAGTATTTTCCACATTAGTTGGAGCTGCATTATATGCCAACGTTGAACAACCTCAGGTCCTCCATAATATCGCTTCCAACTTTCAGAAGGCATTTATAAAAAGTTTACTTAAGAGGAAGTGATGATGAGTTGTGCTCCGGCTACTAAGTCATGCGGCGTAGCATTGTATTAATTAATACTAGTTACTTCAAGGATTTTCTTTGAAGTAATTAATGCGCATCTTGGAAGTTCACAGTAAACTCTTCACACTCTAACACATAAAAAGTCTTGAGTGGATCAGCTGCAATAGAAAGAAAGAAAGAGAGCGAGAGAGAGAGAGAGAGAGAGAGAGAGAGAGAGAGAGAAAGAAAGATAATGTTCAAGAGAAGCACTGGGAAACAAGAGTGATTCTCTGACAAGACCATGTTTCTTTATACGTTGCTATAGACATTGAGTAAATGACTGGTACATGTATATTTTTCAGGTTCACAGTTATTCAGTTACCTCTGCCCTTAGGCAAATTGAAAGCATCAGTCTCCAGTGATGGATATGGAGTAGTACCAAAGTGCCACAAATTGCCACCAACCACAACAACAACATTGCTGTTGCTGCTGTTGTTATACAACTATGGGGATGTCATTTAGATTTTTTTCTGCCTTGGGCACAGAAATGCCTCATGTCATCATTTGGTGTAATTAATATTTCCTCCTACTTTGAACTGTCTTAAACTACACAACAATACAAAGCAGCCTCTTTTGTCTGCAATAAATACACTCTGACCAAAACAATGGATATATTATGTATGTTTCAACTTAAGTACACCCAGACAGGATAATAAATGGCCCCTTTGGCCAGTAATTATCCTCTCTCCTAAAGAACACTTTGGAAAGTACTATGTCACTTTCAAAAGAATGAGCCTAAAGCTAAAGGCTTGTTGCTCCATTGTTGCTACTGTGTTGTCTTTCCTAGGATTTAGTCAAAAGGCTAATATGACTTTCCACATTTTTGTCTTCTCTTTATAAGTGCCCATCAAAGTAAATCATTGGCTGCTGATTGTCTACTCCTGTCAAGGAAAGTAAGGGAGGGATTTGTGATGTCCTTTTGCTTTTTCTAACAACAAAAATGGTGTGAAAGTGCCTGGGTTTACCCATAAGCACCTTTTCCTGGGGCCTTTCTCACAACTTAGTCCTGTTCTTTTATTTTAGCAAAGCATATAGCCACGTAGCGCTCTTGGCAAGAAGCGTCTCACCCTCTTTCCATTTTCACTTGGCTTCTCTGATAATGATGAGAGGGACAATACAGGAAAATGACTTTCTGCTTCACACCCACTCTGACTTGAAGTATTTTTCATGTTAATTTCCTTGCTTCAAGTAGATGTTTTCCAATGCCCATTTACCACCTCACACACGTACACCCTTCCACCCTCTCCATCTCTGAAGAAGCTCCGACATTGCTGCTGGAAAATAATTATTCTTGCCAGAACACCGCACACTGCTCCAGGGTCCTCCTCTCTCTGTGTCTAATTTGACAGAGCCCTCAGGCTACAGAATGGCTGCCCCATAATAAATCCACTGCTCTTGGATGCACTTGCAAAGGTCTCTCTATTTGTCCATATCACCATGAGCACGATGTGTGCTATGAATAACCACTCTTTCAAACATTGGCTAGGATCCAAAGCACTGGTTAGGCTCACACAAGGGGCTTAAATAAACATAATGGGATTCCCTTCCTCCTAGGCACACACACATTCTCTCCTTTGAATTGATAGTCTCTTTGAATACCTAATCCACATGCCATATCACACACTGAGTCTCCATGCTGAGTTTCAAAATCAGATTGTTGACTAATGACCCTACAAAATTCCTTCTGGGTTCACAGAACAAATTGCACAGTTATTTGGTTAGTACTTGGGTGGGGGACCACCAACAAGTATCAGTTGTTGTAGGCTATATTTCAGAGGAGGGAATTCACAAAAACACTTCGAAGAAAACTCGGTGAAATGTATGTCATTACTATAAGTCAAAAGACAACTTAAAGGCATATACACAGGAATTCATTGATTGAATTCTTGTATCCAAAGTCAGTACAAAGTGGCAGAGTGTGGTGGTTAGGTCTGCTGTAACCTTATTCAAGATGGTATTTCTGATGGGTTGTAGTCCACACTGGTGTGAAATATTGGTAAACAAGTCTTCTACATCCATGGTGTGATTAGATTACTATTTTCAGAAGCTTGTAGATGAGCTGTACATTCCTCCAGAAATATCCTTCACATACCTTGGATTGTTTGGTGGCATATGATCTGAAAATGTAGTCCATATAACCTGATATTCCAACAGTTGGGGTCCTAATGCTTGAGAAAACAAATCTTTCTGGATTGCCTTGTCTATGTATTTGGCTTAGTAGATAGAAGATTCCTGGGATGTATCCACTAGAATTAAGTTATGTTCATCAGCGAAGAACTTGAGATCTTAAACTTGAGATCTTATTCATCAATGAGATCTTAAAAGAAGATTCTGTAATATGTATTAGAGAGTTGTCCCTCATCTTCTTGTGTGGTAAATTGTATTCCTTAATAATTATTTCAGTTTAAGCGTGATGGAAAAAGCATTCTATGTAGAAATCCAATTACATGTTCCAATTCCATGCAACATTCTGGCTTTTTTTTCTTTTTCTTTTTTTTGCACTGGTAAACATATTCTTGTGAATTGGTGCAATGACAATTGTTGTGTTTGTGAGCTGTTGTCCTGGCTGATGTTACTCTTCCTGAGTCATAGATGGAAGCAGAAAGACTTCAGATCACCATAAAACAGAATAACAGGAAGAGGGGTTGAATGTCTGAAGGAGAGAAGAGAAAGTCATGGGTGTCATTTCTTTTGGAAACGCATAAGATCTTCAGCACTCGTGCTAAATCTAGGCAGGTGATCTCTGCTGAGTCAGGCATAGGTAAAGGTAAATGTTTTCCCCTGACATGAAGTTCAGTTGTGTCTGACTCTGAGGTATGGTGCTAATCTCCATTTCTAAGCCAAAAAGCTGTTGTCCATAGACACCTCCAAGGTCATGTGGCTGGCATGACTGCATGGAGCACTGATACCTTCCCACCAGAGCGGTACCTATTGATCTACGCACATTTGCATGTTTTCAAACTTCTAGGTTGGCAAAAGCTGGAGCTGACAACGGAAGCTCATACCGCTCCCTGTATTAGAACCTGTAACCTTTTGGTCAACAAGTTGAGCAGCTCAGCGGTTTAATCCACTGCACCACCGGGGGCTCCGGTCAGAAGGATAGTCCTCATTAGTAAATTCAATTCAAGTGAATTCAGTTATACAGTAGGCTCTCAGTTAACCTGCACCCATGAGGATTGATGCTGGATAAGTGTAGGTTCTGGTTGCTTGAAAATTACTATTAAAAATAAGCCTAACTAATGCTACACTTCATACTATACCACACCATAAACTCTTTATTGACTTGATATTAATATTAAAATACAGTAATTAAAAGCAAGTAAAGACAAATAAAGGCAACATTAATTTAATGTAACACAATTTTAATGTATTATACATATATATTCATTTTTATTTGAAGTATTATTTCTTTGATTTTTTTGCCATTTGCTTGAGAGTTTCCAATGCTTGCATCCCACTTAACTGGGAGTCTACTGTATTTAGATATTCCAATTCATTTGGAAAGGGATGAACAAAGGCAATAGCTTCATGTCATACCACATATATGAATACAAGACTATTGGAAAAACATAAGAAGCTAGCGAAGCTCACCAAGCAGGACCCCTCATAACAGAAGTCCATTTCAACTTCAATGGCATTAAATTTGGAATGATTTGTGAGTTTTTTTACAGCGCCCTTCCCAAAAATCAATTAGTCCCAGTCTAAGCTATTGGAATTTAATTATTTTCTGATCATTGCCCATGGCTAGTTGGGGTGTTGGGAGTTGTCCAAAATATTTGGAGAGCACTATTTTAGGAAAGGCAGCACATAGGTAGGGTTATGCATATCCTTTTGCCTTTACATGATAGCCCTTTCTACATTTGAGCAGAGAACACGAAAAACAATCATGATTTTGCAGAGATGTGAGCCTCTTCGTAGGAAAATGGCTTTAAGTTGAATGATGCAGCAGAATACTTTAGCAGAAAAAAATCTCAGTTTCAATCTCTATGCTCTAGAGCAGTGTTTCTCAACTTGGGGGTCGGGACCCCTGAGCGGGTCACCAAGGGGTGTCAGAGGGGTCGCCAAAGACCATCAGAAAACACAGTATTTTCTGATGGTCATGGGGATTCCATGTGGGAAGTCTGAGCCAATTCTATCGTTGGTGGAGTTCAGAATGTTCTTTGATTGTAATGAACTATAAATCCCAGCAACTACAACTCCCAAAAGTCAAGGTCTATTTTCCTCAAGCTCCACCAGTGTTCACATTTGTGCATATTGAGTATTTGTGCCAAGTTTGGTCCAGATCCACCATTGCGTGAGTCCACAGTGCTCTCTGGATATAGGTGAACTACAACTCCCAAATTCAAGGTCAATACCCACCAAACCCTTGCAGTGTTTTCCGTTGGTCATGAGAGTTCTGTGTGGCAAATTAGGTTCAAATCCATCACTGGTAGAGTTCAGAATGCTCTTTGATTATAGGTGAACTATAAATCCCAGCAACTACAACACCCAAATTACAAAATCAATCCTCCCCCAACCCCACTAGCATTTACATGTGGTTGCATTGGATATTTGTGCCAAATTTGGTCCAGTGAATGAAAATATATCTTGCATATCAGATATTTACATTATGATTTATAACAGTAGTAAAATGACTGTTATGAAGTAGCAACAAAAACAATATTACGGTTGTGGGTCACCACAACATGAGGGACTGTATTAAGGGGTCACGGCATTAGGAAGGTTGAGAACCACTGCTCTAGAGAAAGACTAGAAAAGCCAAAAATCCAAAAAGTTGGTTCCAGTCATTTCAACACTGAAATATATGTATTCATTGTTGACAAACAGTATGACAAACTTCTGTGTTTTCACTGTTACCTTCTGGTTGTACTATAATTTGATTCTTTGGGGACGAAGACCACTGGAAGAGCTTAGGAAAAGTACTTTCTGGATGACAACTCTCAGGGTCCTTCAGCCAGCATCAGTGACCATTTTGGCTAGAAGGTTGTAGTAGTTGACATCCAAAAATGCTTTTTTTTCAAAATGAAGTAATTGGTCTGGAAAGCACACAGTTTCTCCTCCTCCGCGAATAGCAGTCAAAAAATCTATTGTCTTTATAGATAGCAAAAAAAAGGTATTCAGATGGTTGCTCAGGGAAGAATGAAGTTAACTTTCTATTTCCTGTCTTTAAAGTCTTTTTTAAAGTACTTTTACCTTTACTTTGCATTCACAATTCCAAATGTAGCTTCAGTTTGCTGGTAGAATTCAATGATATGAAAGGAAATGTTCTCTCATTTATTTCCATCAGAAATATATATGTTTGATCCAAGCAATCTAAGTGTTAAAATCTTTACAATGCTTAACATGTCTGATATGCCTTTTCCATGTAGCAACTTTATCTCCTCTTCATTATGCCAGTGGTATACATCTCTTGACTGCAGGGCTTTCCAACCAAATAGCAAATTGGATTTTCTTGGCCAAAAGAACATTTTTTTGCTCTTCTGTGTTTCTTTTGCTTGAAAAGGGAGAAGAGTCCTCATCTTTTTTGTCACTTTACACTGCAGATGAAAGATATTATCTGAAGCACCTCGGAAATGTGTTGCCAATTCTGTCCCTTGTTAAAACCATTCACACCACTGACATACACGCTTAGCTATTTTCTTGAAGAACAAATGTGCTGCAGTATTCTGCTTCCAACGAGACAAAAAAGATTGGCAAAGACATCTTCTTGCCATCCTTCAAAACCTCACTCAGATTCGAAACACAATCAGAGGACAATAAGATCCCTGAGCAGGAGGCACTAATTCAGCATTTTTGTGCCATTGTTAGAGTTTCATAGGCACAAAGGCATGGAAATTTTATTCTGTTAAGGATCCATAGAAAACATGTGTGAAGACCAACCTGAACTGTCTATTTAATTTTTAGTATAGAGTTCGATTAAATTTTGTGTGTTACGAGAAAAGAAATAAAAAGTTAGATTTTTTAAAAGTTACCTGTTAAAGCCACATACATTTTTGTCAATAGAACTAAATATTATGGTATACTGCTTTTATTCCAGAGAACACACATTATAATGAGTATAACCTTGGGAGACATGCAGGCACTGTTTCCCTCAATCCTCCCACGCTATGGTTGGTGTAAAGGACTCTGTCCACGACCTATCCATCTGATCATCCACCATGGTCATCTTGTCAGTGTGCATTAAGCAGTGTTATAACTCATCTGAGCTACTGCTCTGAAAATATATACACAACTAATGAAGACAAATGGCAAACAGTATTGTTTGTCTCTGTCCACAAATGGCCCAAGGCATTTTGTTGCCTGCAAAGGAGAAGATGGCATCATAATCCGTGTCCACCCCATTTCTCTGGACAAAAGCTGGTTGGAAATGCAGCTGGATTTGTGTCTCACTAAAGCTTTTTAATATCTTTAGTCTCATAGACATATGTTCAGAAAGATGCACAGAATTATTATTGTTATTATTGTCATTATTATTGTTCATAGGAAAATTGAAGGGTGATACCTGAGATTTAAAACATTGGAAAAGTCCCACAATTAAAAAATTGTAACACAAGTGCTTTTGTTAAGAGTCCACCTTCCCCAGATGTTTTTGGCCTACAACTCCCAGAAATCCCAACCAGTTTACCAGCTGTTAGGATTTCTGGGAGTTGAAGGCCAAAAACAGCTGGGGACTCCAGGTTGAGAACCACTGCCCTAGTGGCCCCACTGCTTCTTTCTCTGTGGGCATTTAAAATAGTTGTTCAGTGTAAATCTTCAATGACATTTCCCTCCCTCATAAAGTAATGACCTACCAGGCAATGAGAAGTTCCTCTAGCCTATGCACCTCTTTTGCTCCATCTTCTCCTCCTAGCCAGTCAGCCAGTTCCCTCACCTATCTCGTTTTCTCTCTTTTCCTGCTCCACCATTAACAGTGAGCACTCTAAGTCCCAGTTGCGCTGTTTTTAGAAGTGTTCCCTGCTTTAGATATTTTTTGCATCCCAATGATTTTTTTGTACTCATGTAAATCGTGCACTAACCCTCTGTCTGCTGATACCTTTCTCAAAATGTCGTCATGAGAAGAGTTTCTATTCAAGCATTTCAGCCATGCTTTTCTACTGTTCTCTCCCTACTTCTCTTCCCTCTCTCACCAGTGGCAGCTGAATCTCTTCTAGGTTTTCAATACAATTTTTAAAGGAGTTGCCCAAGGTTCTGAATCTATTTCTGGGCTGAAGTTCAGCACCATGGATAGCTCCTTTAATGGATAGCAGCTGATTATCAGGCCATTGACATGGAAGTGAGCGACCAACACTGCAAAGGCAAAGGGATGTGAGTAATCATGTTGTTACTGTTGCTGTCACTTGTATTCTTACCAGCAAGTGGTGCTAACAACAGCACCGAGTAAGCTCAACTGGACTACTGTAAAGACTTGCCCAAAGTTTCTTTTAAAAAAATACAAAAAAAAATCTTTCATCATGGATTATTCCTCATCCTGTAGTGACACAGGCATGCTTAAACCCTTTGGAAGCAATTCTTAATTGGACTGGATAATCAAAGGTGGGAGCATAGCCAGCCCAAGATATTAAGCTATTTACAGTGAATTATAAGATGTTGTTGACTGGATTGCCTGCTGAATGAGTCTTCATTGTTGGTGGTGGCACAGCATCTTACACCATGCCCAAATACAATTGGCAATTTACTTCAGGGCATTCAATGCAAGCTTCTTAAGCCATTTTTTCCTCCAGTTCCTTGCAGGTGCTTCCCATCTTTTCCTGCCTGAATCAATGAATTCCCTCCGCTTTAGGGCAGGCCTAACATCACAGGTTCAAATCCGGTGAGCGGCATGAACTCCCGCTGTTAGCCCCAACTTCTGCCAAACTAGCAGTTCAAAAACATGCAAAGGTGAGTATCATAGAATCATAGAATCAAAGAGTTGGAAGAGACCTCATGGGCCATCCAGTCCAACCCCCTGCCAAGAAGCAGGAACACTGCATTCAAATCACCCCTGACAAATGGCCATCCAGACTCTGCTTAAAAGCTTCCAAAGAAGGAGCCTCCACCACACTCTGGGGCAGAGAGTTCCACTGCTGAACGGCTCTCACAGTCAGGAAGTTCTTCCTAATGTTCAGATGGAATCTCCTCTCAATAGGTACCGCTCCAGCTGGAAGGTAACAACGCTCCATGCAGTCATGCCAGCCACATGATCTTGGAGGTGTCTACGGACAAGTTTGGCTTAGAAATAGGGATGAGCACGAACCCGCAGAGTTGGGCATGACTGAAGTTAATACCAGGGGAAAACCTTTACCTTTAACATGGTATGGGGAGTGAGCTTTGTCCAGAAGAAACCTCATTTTCATCAACTCATTTCACAATCTCATCTTGCTCTCTTTTTCCCCCAAAAAGTAAGAATTAGGTATTTTTAGAATAAAACAACATGTTAGTCACAAAGATTTCAATCCCTGATCTCCATTTTGACAGGTTGGTGCAAGAAAAGAGCATCAGTCCATGGTTTCATGAAAGATTTGGTCATGTTACACATAAATTAATTGTTGAAGCAAAAAAGGGAGGGGGAGGGTGTTGTCCAAAGGCTAAATGAAAGACAGCTTCAGTGCTGGTATTCCACACATCCCTGATATATAAAACAATTTATTCTCTGAATAGTTTTCAACCTTTCACCTGATACACATTAGAGATATTGCTCCATATTTTAAAAGGCTTTTCTTTGGCGATCAGTTTTCATCATGGCACCATAAACGAAGCCTGCCACTTCCCTAAGTGGGCAATTGTTGACAACAGCCATTTAAACTGTCATGCATTCTAATAAATAGCTATTCAAGCCACAGGCTCTCAGAAGGGAAAAGAAGGAGGGGGCAAAAGAAAAAAACCCACATCCAACCCCATAGCCTTTTATAATATAAAGTAAGCTTAGAGCTGGGGTCAGCTTTTGTGAAGCAGTGGGAGGAAGGTCTAAGAAAGATTTCCAGCCAACAGATATAGTGGCAATGAGGGGAGATGCAAAATACTGCCGTGTCTAGAAAATGTGCACCCAAATGCAGTGGGTTCACAACCTGCTTGTAAATCAGCAGTTGAAATATCTGGCCACCTTGCCCACCTGCTAGCAAAAGATGGGCACTGAAATGCCTTCTGGAATGATTCATTCCCATCTTCTATACAATAGGCCTTTGGTATCTGCTGGGATTTGGTTCTAGGACACCCTGTAGATTCCAAAACCTATGGATGCTCAAGCTCAATTATGTACAATAGCATAGTTAATCAGTGCCCCCTATACAAAATGAGAAAATCAAGGTTTGCTTTTTGGAATGAATATATATATATATATATATATATATATATATATGCCATGGATGGTAGAATCTCTAGATACAGAGGGGTGACTGTATATTTTTGTATGCCTGCCCTTGTTAAAAAAAGTGTCTTGCAAATACACATCTTTACAAGGCTTTTGGGGACAGGGATATTATTTAGATTTACTGCTTCCATAGTCCTTCATAATTCTGACATAGTTTTTTAAAAAAATGTCAAACCTCCTTCTACATTCCAGCAGATTATCCATTGGTTTATTTTTGAATGATCCCACATATCAGAGAGAAAGAATCAACATAGTCCCACCCTTTGTAGGGATTATGCTGCCTCCAGATGTAATCAGATTGCAACTCCCATCATTCCTCACCATAGACCAGGGGTGTCAAACTCATTTTCATTGAGGGTCACACCAGCCTTATGGTTGCCTTCAAAGGCCCATTGCATCTATGGATGGAGAATCTGTGGATACAGAGGGCCATCTATAATTTTTTTACATACTGATTGGCACTCTTTAATTTAAGTTTGGGTCTCCAGATGTTATTGAATGGCAACTCCCATCACTTTTGATTATATTTCTCAGATGGACTGGGGATAATGGGGGTTGTAACTCAACAACACTTGTGGCTCTCAGGTTGGGAAAAAATTGAAGGGTTAAAATCAGACATCATATCCACAAGCCTTATGTCTATCCTGACTAAACAGAACAAACTTCAGTCTTATGTTACTGAATAACAAATCCCATCAGCTCTAGTCATAATGTCTTTGTTTTTGTCCAGCAACTGGAGGGCCACATAGAATGACATGGCTGGCCACATTTGGCCCATAGGCCTTGAGTTTAACACATATGCTGTAGACTATGGTGGATAGGTTCATGGGAGTTGCAGTTCAACAATGTCTGAAGGGTCACATATATTATCTACAGCCTCAATACTTGATTGAATGGAAGAAGGTAACCATTTGATCCACCCCTGGATCCTATTGGAAATAATGGGTGCCATTTCCATCTTATTTGTTTTAGTTAGGTTTAGACCAGTGCTTCTCAACCTGTGTGTCCCCAGATGTTTTGGCCTTCAACTCCCAGAAGTCCTAAGAGCTGGTAAACTGGCTGGGATTTCTGGGAGTTGTAGGCCAAAACACTTGGGGACCCATAGGTTGAGAACCACTGATTTTGATCATTGTAACTATCATCATGTTGTACACCATTTTTTCCTAGGGGAGGAGATTCTTGTCTTGCCCCAAGTTACATCAGACAGAGATGAAAGATGCCTGTTCTTACATTTCTTTTTTCATTCATCTTTTCATGTGAGTGATGCAGGATGGAAGGAAGGACACAAGGAGCTGAATTCTATACTGCGCTACCTGAAAAGGAAAGCTGGATTTGAAATTTTTGAAAAGATAAAGGGTCTTTGATTTTAAAAAGCTCATTCTATATATACAATTAAGTCAGTTGGGTAGAAGGTTTGGTACTGTCCTGTTATACTTTTCCTTTGTTCATTTAGCTTTTTACATGGACCAACTTCCAAAAATGCTTCAGTGTGTGCATCTGACTGGAAATATACAACATTCCAGGCAAGTGTACAACAGCTCTCAGGTCTACTTGTTATTGGCAAAAGTTTCTTTTTTGGATTACACAATGGGGGATTTGAAAAGTGCTAAGTTCAAAACAGAAATGCTTCCAAGCTCCACCTAGAAGTAAAAGCATCCATCACCTCTTTGGGAAGCAACCAAGAGAGGCAGAACATAACGTGGGCACAGGAAATGTTCCAAGTCCGTATTGTTCTCTCAAGGACACCTGGAACTCTGCTGACTAGCACTTTGCTTTGTTTTGCAGCTTATTCTGCAAAACTGACCTCCTCGAGTTCTTTGGACAACTTTAGTTATTGAAAACTTCTACTCACTTTTATTGTTTGCTGCTGCCAAGCAATGCATCAATCCCACATAAAACCGTCACCCAACATGTCCTTCAATTTATAGCTTCCTCGCTTTCCCACCAATACTAGTAACCAATATTCTCCCTTATTGTTCACAAAGGATTTTGAACAGAAGCAAACTCAAAGGAAACCTGTGTGGCTCAAAAGTCCCCTTTTGTTCATTTGGGGTTTTGGTTTTTTTACATTTGCTTAACCTTAATCTAACAATGCTTCTGAATGAGAAAGTTGACAATTGCTTTCTTTTTCAAAACCAACATTAGTTTGCTGCACCATTGGATGAAATCCAAAGATTTAGTCAGGGTTGTTTCCCTTGCTGCCTGGCTTAGCACATGTAATGAAAATTATGTCTTCCACATCCATGCCAAGTGGAATACATTAGCTACAAGAATAACAGAGTCAGCATTATACCAAGATAGACAGCACTGCAGAAAATTGGCTAATGCTTTCTGATGCAGATGGCATTCAGCTTCCAGGTTTTAGAACTAATGAATGACAACAGGGCGATGAAAAGAGGGCTCCTGAACCACTTTGGAAAAGGTCTTCCCTTTAAACCAACAACACAAACAATATTTGTTCCTCAGATGCTTAGAGTTAGGTGGAAGCGTGGGTGATTTACAGATCAGAGTAAATGTCCCAGATGTTTTCCTCCATGCCCTTTCATTGGACCAAATTTCACACACATCTTTAAAAATTAGTGGCTGGTGGGGTCCATGTCAATGGGGTAGTTTGTTCACTCGAAATTTAAATCCATATGTTAAAGATGATGCTGTACCCTCAAAATAGGTCCAACTTTTTTTTGCAATATTTATATCTTGTCCTTTTCACTCCAAAGGGGACTGAGCGCAGTGCACATAAAGGCACAATTCGATGCCATACAACACATATCCTGCAAATAAAACACATACATTAAAACAACTGCTAAAAACATTTCAACATTAAAATTGGGTTGGGAGCGGAGTTGGGAGCGGAGAGAGGCAGCAGCATGGAGCCGGAGCTCCGTGAAGAATCGTGAGCGGTGAGAGGAGAAAGCAACTTTTTCCTCACAGATTCCTTATCTTCGGGCGAGACAGAGAAAGGAGAGTTGGTCTGCAGAAAATCACTTTGTCTGATCTCAAAGTGAAGACAGCTCCCGCCGCGATATTGTCCTCTTCGCTACGCTCTCAACATCCAATATATTCAACAGATTCAAGTAAGACTGCAATATTTGCTTTTTAAAGTACACTATCCACGTGGTGTTCTTACGAAGGAAACCTGTCAAAGTCTGTCTCCACATTCCTGCTTGTAAAGTTTACGATCCTTAATTGCCTTAAGTGTCTCCCAAGAAGAGCCATTAAGCTGTTTGCTACAACAGTAAATCTTTGAAATCTTGCTCTGTGGTTTGTCAGGAGACAGCAAAACCTTAAAGGCCAGATCTACATAAGATCTATATAAGCAGAAAACAGACTGAGCTTTGCTTTCTTCTCTTTAAAAAAAATGGCAAGATGATTAAAATGCTTAAAATGCAACTGAAAAAGATGGTGGGCTGAACCCAGCTTCTCTTCCGCCCCTTCTCAAGCACGTCTCCATCTCTCTCAGGCAGATAACACTGCTGCAGCGACCTTGAACAAACGCTCATAAACTACAATCAATTATGGATAAAGGGTCACCGCGGACGCCCAAGGGACCAATCTCCTCCTACGCGTCTGCAGCGTCAACAGTGGTGACAGAGAAGGCAAAAAAAACCAGTCAGTCTCAAGAGAAGACGCTTTCAGAAATTAAAGCTATGTTTGTGGAACTTAAGACCTCAATGGAGGCAGTTACCAAAGAACTGAAACAGATCTCTGAACGCCAAGAAAAGACTGAGGCAAAAGTGAACAAACTGGACACTGATCAGAAACTTATTAAAAAAAGGCTTGAAAAAACAGAAGGGGCTCAACAACTCTTTAATGATAAGCAAGAAAGTATGTTGGATAACATGGCCATGCTAGAACTCAAACTTGCTGATAACACTCTAAGATTAAGAGGGATCCAAGAGGGGGAAGAAGGTGACAATCTGAAGTTGTTTATAAGTAAATTGTTGGCAAACCTTTTGGGGGAGGATGACCTCTCAGTGATGATGGATTCCATATCTGCATGCTACAGAGTGAGTTCTGCAATAGCAAAACAAAAGAAACTCCCCAGGGACTGCATTGTGCAATTTGTCACAAGAATATGCAAAGATATTATTTTGAAGAAACAATATGAATCCCCCATTATAATAGGGGGAAAGAAAATTTTGATGCTAAAAGAGATCCCTGGAAGGTTCTTGAAAAAAAGGAAAGACTTTGCTTTCCTAGTGAGCAAACTCAAACAGAAGAAGATATCCTTTCGATGGCTCTACCCTCAAGGAGTGGCCTTTTACTACAAAACCAAGAGACATTCTATTTCTGATACCATGAAGGCTGAGCAGTTCTTAAGAAAATATCACAAGGACTTTGACGCTGAAGAAGACTCCCAGCAGGAAGAAGAAAGACAAAAAAGACAAGGACATGGCAGAAATAAGAAAGAGAACTTGGGGCAAAACCATCAGTTCCATACAGAAGAAGAGAAGGAGCCAGAGCAGGAGGAGGAGAAAGAAATGCCAGCTGTTCCAGAAGAAGAGAAAGAAGAAGAGGAAGAAGTTGGGTAGCAGTGGACTCTGTTTGAGAAAGTTATATAAGTTATATAAGTTTATCTAAGGGGGAGACGGGGGCGGGGGGCGGGGAGAAGCAGGGTAATTATAAAATGCACTGTTAAAATGGGCACCAAATCTCTGAATACTATTGTTTGGAATACGAATGGCTTAAACAGTGGATCAAAGCGTAAGAAAGTATTTCATTTCTTGAAGAAAATTAAGCCTGATATAGCTTGTTTAGTGGAATCCCACATGGTAGAAAAGGATATACATCTATTGGGGCAAGAAAGACTGGGCCAGTTATTCACCTCTTGCAATTGTAAGAAAACCAATGGGATTGCAATATACATTAAGAAAATGCTGTACCCTGAAGTAATTTTCTCAGATAAGGAAGGCAGGATTCTTATAATCAAGGTTCTCATCCAGGGTAAATCAGTTCTCATAGTAGGTATCTATGCCCCCAATACCAAACAAAGTGAATTTTACAAGACACTTGCGGGTATACTTGCCGAATATGGTGAAAAAGATATGATTTGGCTAGGTGACTTTAATGGGGTCATGGATACAAAGTTAGATAGGAGTAATAGAATAAAAAAAGACAAGAAAGAAGGCAGATTACCGGGTGCTTTTTTGAAAGAAATACATCAATGGGATATGTTCGATATCTGGAGAACTCTCAATCCAACTGGGAGAGAATTTACATACTACTCCCACAGACACAAATCAGCCTCCAGAATTGATATGGTATTTGGTACAAAAGACATCATCTGCAGAACAGAAAAGATAGAGATCCTAGCAAGAACATTTGCAGACCATAATCCGATTCTATTGAAACTAAGAAAAGAAAATAGCAACAGGGGGGGTTGGAGAATGAACGATTATATTCTGAGGATACAAACACATAGAGATAAAATTGGAAAGGAATTAAAATACTACCTGAAAGACAACACCAATGATAACCTAGAGGATAGGGTGGTTTGGGAGGCTGGAAAAGCTGTAATAAGAGGGGTATTAATTCAGCAAAATTCAATTTGGTACAAAGGTAATAATAAAAAGCAACTAGAGTTATTAGTCAAGATTAGAGGAAAGGAAATAGAGCTGGAGAGGAAAAGAGGGCAGCGAAAGGAAATTCTGGCAGAATTGAAAAACTTAAACCAGCAATATGACCTCTTGATTGCTAATGATATTGAGAGGAAAATCAGGTACAATAGGTACAACTTCTTTGAGAATGCAAACAAGCCAGGCAAATTTCTTGCCTGGCAGCTGAAAGGTACAAAGAAATCCCAACTGATTACCAGAATAAGAAACAATGGTGAGACAATTACAAACTTGCAGCAAATCCAGACAATTTTTGAAAAATATTACTCAAAGCTCTACAAAAAAGAACAGGAAGACTTAGACAAGACCATTCAATTTGTTAATGAGACCAAGATTGTAAGATTAACTGAAGCAATGAAAGCTAATCTAGATAGATCAATTTCACCAGACGAACTAATGGAAACAATAGATAAGATTAGGCCACATAAAGCTCCTGGCCCAGATGGTCTTTCCCCACTCTATTATAAAACTTTTAAAGAAGAGCTGACACCATTACTGGTGTCTGTAATGAATAAAGTCTTGGAAAAAGGTGAGATTCCAGATTCTTGGAAAGAATCCACAATTGTACTAATCCCAAAATCAGATAAAGACCTAGACCAAATTAAAAATTACAGACCCATCTCGCTTCTAAATTGTGACTATAAATTATTTACTACAATCTTGGCAAACAGACTCAAACAGACATTAGCAGAAATCATTCATAAGGATCAAGCGGGATTTCTACCTAATAGATACCTGAGCCAAAATGTCAGAACAATTCTGAATGTTTTGGAGGTAGCGGAGAGCGACCCCAATAAAGATGTAGCATTGTTTTTTTTGGATGCGGAAAAAGCTTTCGACCAGGTCAGCTGGGTTTATTTGGAAAAGGTCTTGGATTTATATGGGGTGGGCCATCGCTTTAGAAAAGCAGTGGAGGCAATATATTCTAAGCAATCTGCTAAGATAAAAATAAATGGACAGCTGACAAAAGCCATAGATATACAGAAAGGGACTAGACAAGGCTGTCCACTTTCGCCATTATTATTCATTTTGGGATTGGAAATTTTGAGTATAAGAATTAGGGATGACAATGAAATTGAAGGGTTCAAAGTAAAAGGCCAGGAAATCAAAATCAGAACATATGCAGACGATATGGTTTGTATTTTATCTAATCCAACACAGAGCGTTCCAAAATTATTAGAGGTAATCAAATTGTATGGAGAGGTTTCGGGTTTTAAAATAAATAAAGATAAATCTAAATTTATTACAAAAAATTTAGACACTAAAATTATTAGGAAATTAGAGGAAGTGGCTAACTGTAAAGTAGTCCCGAAGATAAAATATTTGGGAATAACTATCACAAGCAAGAACATCGACTTGTTTCAAAATAATTATGTGAAGACATGGTCGGAGATCAAAGGAAATTTGAACAATTGGCAAAAGCTACCATTAACATGGCTGGGCAGGATTGCAATTATTAAGATGATGATACTTCCCAAAATGCTTTTCTTTTTTCAAAGCATACCTATTATTAAAGGGACTAAAATTTTCAATTTGTGGAAGAGGGATATCATGAATTTCATTTGGGCAGGGAAAAAAGCCAGGATTGCTTACAAAAATTTAATTGATACCAAAGAGAGGGGAGGACTAAATTTACCAGATTTAAAAACCTACTATGAGGCTGCCTGCATGAGCTGGGTCAAAGATTGGATACAATTCCGGAACATAAATCTACTAAATTTAGAAGGACATGGAATCAGATATGGATGGCATTCTTACCTCTGGTATGAAGGAGAGAGATTAAATAAGGCATTCAATAAACATGTAATTAGGGGAAGCTTAATAGATGTTTGGAAAAGATACAAATTAGGGATGGAATCCAAAACACCCCTGTGGCTGAGGCCAATAGAAGCCATTGGGAGACCCACCTGCAAGGATGATGTCAGAACATACGGGGAACTACTTATCAGGTCCAATGGCCAATGGGCACTGAGGGGAAAAGACGAATTGGGTATTAAAGATTGGTTCCGATATCATCAATTATACGATAGATTCAAAAAAGACGAGAAGAGGGGATTTGCTTCCAAAAAATCAGATCTGGAAACTATATTAGATAAAGGGGAAAAAGGATTAATAGCCAGATTATACAAATATATTTTACACTATAATTTGGAAGATAATCGTGTTAAAACCCCCATGATCTCATGGGCAAAAGATTTAGGGAGAAGCATAGATTTTGACACCTGGGAAAACCTGTGGAACAATGGATTTAAATTTACAGTGGCAGCTTCAATTAGAGATAATGTATATAAAATGTTCTACAGATGCTACATAACTCCAGCCCTCCTAGCCAAAATGGACAAGTCACAAACAGGATCCTGTTGGAGATGCAAAAGAAAGAAAGGGACTTTCTTTCACGTATGGTGGTCGTGTGAACTGGTGCAGATCTATTGGAAAAGAATAATAAAGGAAACAAATAAAATGATTTACAACAAAGTAAAAAAGAACCCAGGGATGTGCCTATTAGGGATATTCAGAGACAGCTTAGAACAGCCAGAGAGAGAAATCTGCTTGTACAGCTTTGCGGCTGCACGCATTACAATTGCCAAAAATTGGAAAGGGGAGAAAACATTAAGCATCAAAGACTGGAAGGATAAATTGTGGGATTATGCACAGATGGCTAAGATTTCAAGCAATTTGAAATATGAAAATAATGAAATATTTGAAAGAAACTGGAAGCTGGCCTTAGCATACTTGACGGGAGAGCTAAAGAAATAAAAACAAGAGGAATTTATTGAATTAGAAGTATAGAGGGTTAAATAAGTTGTGCATAAATCCTGCGTGGATTAGTGACGGAAGTCAAGGTGGTGGGTAGCACTGGGGGTGGGTGGAGGGGTAACTGTATGGAGGGTTGTTTGTGTATGTGTGTTTGTTTGCGTATGTGTACATTTTTGCAACATATATGGTTGGTGTATTATCTTTTCAAAATAAAATTTAATAAAAAAAAAAAAAAAAAAAAAAAAACATTAAAATTATTAAAATCACATAATCCTGTATCATGGTCCAGAGGGTGATCATTTATCAGTTATCATTGCACCGTTCCACATTTACATATTGCACTGATAGATTATCCAAAAGCTTAGTCCCACATCCATGTTTTGAGTTTTTTCCTGAAGGTCATGAGGGAAGGAGCTGATTTGATGTCACTAGGGAGGGTGTTCCATAGCTGATGGGCCACCACTGAGAAGGCCCTGTCTCTCTTCCCCACCAACCACACCTACGAAGGAGGTGAGATGGAGAGCAGGCCTCCCCAGAAGATCTTAATCTCCGAGACTGATCATAGAGGGATATACGTTCGGATTGGTAATCTGGGCCAGAACCGTTGAGGGCTTTATAGACTAAAGCCATCACTTTGAATTGTGCTCGGTAGCAGACAGGCAGACAGTGGAGCTGACGTAATGGGGGTTGGATGCTAAATGTCCTTTGACCAAAATCTGGCCGCTTGGAGTGCCTCTGGTGTTGCTGTGATAAGGTCCTCCATTGTGCATGTGGCAGGGCTCAGGTTGCATTGTAGTAAGTGGTCTGTGGCTTGCTCTCCTCTGCACTTGCATGTCATGGACTCAAATTTGTAGCCCCATTTCTTAAGGTTAGCTCTGCATCTCATGGTGCCAGGGCGCAGCCTGTTCAGCGGCTTCCAAGTCACCCAGTCTTCTGTGTGCCCAGGAGGGAATTTGTGTGAGTATCTTCAGATTTTAGGAAGCTATTTCTTGATTTAAGGTGTTGGCTTGCTGGCTGATATCCAATAAGAGGATGGGTTGGAGATGTCACTGCCTTGGTTCTTTCTTTATTGGCTGCTACTTCCCGGCAGATGTCAGGTGGTTTAATACTGGCTAAACAGCATAATTTCTCCCATGGTATAGAGCATGGACATCCTGTGATGATGCAGCATATGTCATTAAGAGCCACATCCAGTTTTAACATGGTGAAATGTATTCCACATTGGGCATGCGTATTCAGCAGCAGAATAGCAAAGCTCAAAGGCAGATGTCTTCACTGTGTCTGGCTGTGATCCCCAAGTTGTGCAACTTGCAGCATGAAAATTTCTATGAATATGGCATAGAGACATGCTGCAAAATTTGTGAAGGATAGGTACAAGGCCTGAAACTATTGGGAAATTTAAAACAGTTCAAGACTGATTTTGTATTGGGGGTTGTGCTTATTTGGCCCCCAAATCACAGAAAATATGACAGCAGTGTCATTGGGGGTGGGGCAACAGGTGAGGATTGCACTGACACCATGAGAGGGTGCCTGTCTATAAAATGTGTGCATAGTGTTTCAGCAGAAATATTTTTATGTTTATAAAATTATCCCTAGTGCCATGTCCAGACATGCTACCTTCCTTTTTTGTTCCTCTCCTACATTTAGGTTTTCATTAATCCTCAATGTCATATGCAGATTGCATAAATTGTTGAAAAATGTTGTTTCTAGAGCCCTGTCTTATCTCTTAATAATCCAATTTGCTTTCCAAACAACTTGCACAAAGTGTCATTTTCAAAACACCCACACAAAATGAGAAGTATATACATGTAAATATATTTAGGTTGTATATGTGATATTGTAACTTAAAGGCGTATCTGTAAATACGCTAGTTGTTTATATTGCTACTATTTCCATTACATTCAGTGATATACAGGAAATAAGATTTATGATTAACATTCACCCAAAAATGTTACTAAAATATTCTGTATTGTTTGGAATGGAAGGAGGTCCACATGGGTGACACTAGCCATAGTGATGCCAATGAAATGTGATAGATGGAGTAACAGTTGTGAAGTACGCAATAGAAGAGACAACATTAATAGAAGAGATAACATCTTTCCTTTTCTAAGCAAATGCATAATGCCCAGAGCAGCAAGGTGCCATCAGTTTGAACCAAACCATTTTTACATTTCTGTTCTTCTATCAATTAGCAAAAAAAATCACTGAGCATAAGACCAGGTATATAACATAATGCATCATCATTCCTGCAAAATATGGAGTTGAAGAGCCTTTCTAAATCCCTTATCTGTGATTAGAAGTTAGAGCTGCTATTCACCAAACTAAATCCCTCCCTTCTTTGGAAAGCTCTGTAGATGTTGTCCATCTGTTTGTGTACCTCTCTAAATCCAAATCACTATCCAACTTTCAGAACTGTTCAGGTGTTGTTTCATTTTGCTTCGGCAGTTGTCCAAATCAGACTGATTTGATAAGAATCCCGATTTCCACACCAAATCCGTTAGCAATCACAAGGAGATGGCAGGGAAAAAACCCTATTTAGTTCTCTAAGACAGATATAATGACCAGTTTGTTGTCTATCATTGTCTGCTAAAATGCAGTTTAGATCCCATAATCTAAACAAATGCCCTGACCATGTGGCCATGGAGGCAGCAGACCACCTAATGTTTGACTGCACAAATAGCACCTTCTCTAAGTCCCAGTATGGTGTAGGCTATTATTGGAACACTGAACTAGCCTTTATATTAAAAAATATCCGCTGAACTATCCTTTATATTAAAAAAAATAACTGCAGGCTTGCCTTAGACTTAAAATCCAAGTATAATTTGGATCTGAATGAGGGGGAAAGAAACAAGAAGAAACAAAATGCTCATTTCAGGTTGGCAAAAAGCAGTCTTGATGAACTGAAAAGATATACTAGTGCTTGTGGGGGCTGATGTTGTTGACCTTCCCATTTGTACAAGTCACTTGAACACTCAATTACTCTAATGGTTGGTCAATATCCAAGGCAGCTTTCTGAGCAGCATCAAAACATTAAGATCATGAGCTCATGCATTCCTGTGTGCCAGCAATGCAGCATGAAAATCCCCTTCAAGGGGAGGAGGAGGTGGCAGAAGGCCTACAAAGCTCCATTTTTGGGAAAGCTTTCTCATTATTTTAGCATTGGAGGTATAAGACAAGATGCAACATTAGGAGGGATTCTGACTGATGTTTCTTGGGAGTGCCCAGGTCACCTTAATATGTTGTACTGAGACTTGTGAAATCCAGGCTCGAGTTACCACTAAACCATGAGGCTCAGGCTAGTCAGTCAGTCCCTATCCCACTCCCCAAATGACCTACGTCATGTGTTGAGGACAAAGTGTACATAAAGAAAGCTATGTACACCACCTTCAGCTCATTGGAAGAATGGCAGGATGCAGGGATGACAGACAAACAAATGTGCTTACCAGTCATTTTCACTGAGGGTCTGTTTATGAAGGTCATGTAGATCTTACCAGATCTCAGTCTTCAGGAGTCATTTCCAGATTAGAGGCAAGGGTGAAAATTTCAGTTCATCACCAAGCAAGATGAAATGACTATGTTAAAACTCCAGTTGAGCTATTGAAGCACCATCTTGCTACAATGTGCAAGACTTAATTGATTTTTTTAATGTAACTTGCAAAGACTTTCCAGAGAGGCTATGCATTTGCTTGGCTTTTTCCCTCCCAGAGGTCACACTCTGCATCTAGAAGCAAGAAGGTTGGATAAAATGTTCCACGTTCCATCTCTATATGTGAGAAGTAATAACTCCTTCATTTCACCTTGACCTGAGAAAAGCCCCTTTTCCTAAGGTTTCTCTTATCATTTTCAAATAGGAGAGAGAGTGTGAGAGAGATTGAATGCCATGCTTTGAGCAACTGTGGTTAGTACTTCATGCATAATACTTAATGGCATCACCAAGGATGGTCCATAGCTCTCAGGTTTTGGCCCAGAAACCTCAGGGCCAAGGAGAATTCTGAATTCAGTTCTTGTGGGTTTTTTCGGGCTATATGGCCATGTTCTAGAGGCATTTCTCCTGACGTTTCGCCTGCATCTATGGCAAGCTTCCTCAGAGGTGAGGTCTGCTGGAGCTGGGAAAAAAGGGGTTTATATATCTGTGGAATGACCAGGGTGAGACAAAAGGCTTTTGTAAGTTGGGTTGGGTGTGAATCTTTCAACTGACCACCTTGATTAGCAATCAAGGTGGTCAGTTGAAAGATTCACACCCAACCCAACTTACAAAAGCCTTTTGTCTCACCCTGGTCATTCCACAGATATATAAACCCCTTTTTTCCCAGCTCCAGCAGACCTCACCTCTGAGGAAGCTTGCCATAGATGCAGGCAAAACATCAGGAGAAATGCCTCTAGAACATGGCCATATAGCCCGAAAAAACCCACAAGAACTGAGTGATTCCGGCCATGAAAGCCTTCGACAATAGAATTCTGAATTGACAACTCTGGTTGCATGTCACTTTCATCATATGCATAATCTGTATGGTTGGATATTTAGAATCATCCCACAGCAATGCATGGACTTTCCACTTTCCCTCAAAATGCAAAATATTTAGATGCAAAATGTTTAGATCCTCACATTTAAGAAAGGAATATATTCTTAAGATCTGGCTATTCAAACAAGCTTTTGAGAATGCTTAGTCCCTAGTTGTTCAATGCAATAGTTATGCAACATTGCACTTCATCCCATGCCCTCGTTCCATGGCTACAACTTTGCACTTATCCCATTCCCTTGTCCTATTGTTTACAGCTTGGCTACATTTATAGTAGCTTATCGCCATTGGTTATTGAGCACTGTTTTATTGACTCTTAAGTTGTTGTTATACATGCCTATATGTTTCATTCTATTGTATTTTATATTGTGTCTTATTTTATGTTGTTTTTATGCACTTTATGCTGAGTGTAAGCTGCCCCGAGTCCCTTAGGGGAAATGGTGGCGGGATACAAGAATAAAGTTGTTGTTATTGCTGTTGCTGTTGCTGCTGCTGTTGTTGTTGTTGTTGTTGTTGTTATTGACACAAAAGCACAGTATGTCACAGCAAATGAGATCTATATGCTGGGTTTCGTATCACAAAATCACAAGTCAAACACTTCCCAAGCATCTAGGACTATTATTATTATTATTATTATTATTATTATTATTATTTGAAACACAACAAGATGAGTCCACAGCAGACACTCTGCTGGTTGTTGAATTGGATCATACGTCGGACACTTCCCAAGTGTCTAGGACAATGTGATTTTTATTATCATTATCATTATTATTATTATTATTATTATTATTATTATTGGAAGTGGACCAAGCATTACATCTGAACAACCCTAAAAGTACTCTAGTTTCAGCCAGCACTAAAATAGTTTTGGAAACTAATGAATGAGAGATCAAAATGCAGAACTAACAGTGCAGTACTATCAAATTTAGGTCTATAGAGTTCAGTAGATGGATAAGTGTGTATAGCAAAGAACTGCTTTTCCAGTGCTCTTAGATTGCAACTACAATCAGTCCCATGCAACACAGGAAAAACTGCAATCCAACAGCATCTACAAGGCTGTGAGTTCTCCTTCCATTGCTTGCAAGTGTTGTTTAGAGATACTGATTGTGTGTCTACTTGTGTATGTGTGCATTCAGGTGGCCTATTGACTTATTGCAACACAATCAATTTAATAGTGGTTTCCTAGGCAAGAAATCCTCAGAGGTTGTTTGCCAGATATTTCCTCTGAAATATAGCCTACAACACCAAACATATGTTGATTGTCTGCCATGCTACTTAGATCTAGCTAAATATTCTGAAGGCACCAAATCCCATCTGATCTTAAAGTCTAAGCAGGGCCAATCTTGCTTAACCTAGACTATCAATGAATACTGGGTGCTGTAGGTGATATTTCAGAGGAAGGAACTGCCAAAGCTACTTCTGAGTAAATTCTTGCCTAAGAAATACCTAGGAAATTCACCATGAATCTGTAAGGAGTACTTTGTGTTTTTCCTGCATGGCAGGGGGTTAGACTAGATGGCACATGTGGTCTCTTCCAACTCTATTATTCTAGGATTCTATGAAATCAACAAACCACTTGAGAACACAGACACACTTATTAAGATCAGAAGTATGTCATTGCATTACTGAGTCTTTAATTCTTTGCCTCATAAATTTTGGAACAAGGCTAATGATACAAATAGAAGGACATCACCTCTTCTTTTTCTGTTTGAATCACCAGGTGCAAATTGTATTCCCTTTTTGCCCCCAATTTCAGCTATGGAACAGGAAAAAAACACGTAACTGCAATCTGCCTGTACTTTTTAACCCTCTGGATAATGGCATTGAGATGAAGGAGAGATTTTCATCAAGGCCACTTTGTTTGTTTGTTTGCTTGCTTGTTTGTTTTACCAAAGTTAGGCAGGAGCTCTCCCTTCCCATTAGGAGGACCAAGTAACCTCAATCAACCAATATGCCTCTGTATTGTCGAAGGCTTTCATGGCCGGAATCCATGGGTTGTTGTAGGTTTTTCCGGACTATATGGCCATGTTCTGGAGGCAATTTTTCTCCTGACGTTTCATCTGCATCTATGGCAAGCATCCTCAGAGGTAATGAGGTCTGTTGGGACTAGGAAAATGGGTTTATATATCTGTGGAATAACCAGGGTGAGACAAAGGACTTTTGTTTGCTGGGGCTAGCTGTGAATGTTTCAGCTGATCACCTTGATTTGCATTCAATGGCTTGGCAGCGCCTGGGGGGAATCTTTTGTTGAGAGTGATTTCATGTGCCTGTTTGTTTGTTACAGACCCACCAAGAAAATCCAACAAATGCTACATTCAGCAAAGGACAAGAGGGATCCATTCACCTCTGCAGGAGTCTACTGTGTACCGTGCAGCTGTGGACAAGTCTACATAGGGACCACCAAACGCAGCGCCCAGACACGCATCAAGGAACATGAAAGGCACTGCAAACTACTCCAACCAGAGAAATCAGCCATAGCAGAGCACCTGATGAACCAACCTGGATACAGCATATTATTTGAGAACACAGAAGTACTGGACCACACTCACAACCACCATGTCAGACTACACAGAGAAGCCACTGAAATCCACAAGCATGTGGACAATTTCAACAGAAAGGAAGAAACCATGAAAATGAACAAAATCTGGCTACCAGTATTAAAAAAAACTCAAAAATTACAGCAGCAAAAAAACAGAGGGGAAACAAACAGGCACATGAAATCACTCTCAACAAAAGATTCCCCCCAGGCGCTGCCAAGCCATTGAATACAAATCAAGGTGATCAGCTGAAACATTCACAGCTAGCCCCAGCAAACAAAAGTCCTTTGTCTCACCCTGATCATTCCACAGATATATAAACCCATTTTTCCTAGTCCCAACAAACCTATCCCTATCCCTAACCCTATCCAGAACCCAAACCTGAATCCAAACTCAAACCCTAACCATATCCTTAAACCTAACCCGAACAATAAACCTTACTCTAAGCCTAAACCTAAGCCTAGCCCTAACCTTAATCCTAACCTCAACCCTAACTGTAACCATAAACCTTACTCAAACCCTAACCCTAAACAGTAGTCTTAGCCTAACCCCTAACACTAACACTAACCCTAATCCTAAGCATTAAGCTTAACGCCTAATCCCAACCCCAACCCTAACGCTAACCCCAACCCTCACCCTAAACCTAAACATCTCTCTTAGCCTGAAACCTAACCCTAAACATTACTATTAACCTAACCCCTAACCCTAACCGTAACCCTAACCCTAACCCTAACCCTAAACATTACTCTAAGCCTGATGCCTAACTCTAACCCTAACCTGAACAATAAACCTTACTCTAAACCTAACCCTAACCCTAATCCTAACCCCAACCCCAACAATAAACCTTACTCTAAGCCTAAGCCTAACCCCAACCGTAACCATAACTATAAGCCTTACTCTAAGCCTAACTCAAACCCTAACCCTAAACAATACTCTTAGCCTAACCCCTAAACCTAACTCTAAACCTAACCTTAACCCTAAACATTACTCTAAGCCTGACGCCAAACCCATAACCCTAACCCTAACCCTAGCCCTAAACATTACTCTAAGTCTGACGCCTAACCCCAACCCCAACCCTAACCCTAACAATAAACCTTAGTCTAACCCTAACCCTAAGCGTAACCCTAACCCTAATGATAAACCTTACTCTAAGTCTAACTCGAACCTTAGCCCTAAACATTACTCTTAGCCTAACCCGTAACCCTAACACTAACCCTAACCCTAAACATTACTCTAAGCCAAATCCCTAACCTTACCCTAACCCTAACCCAAACACGAATCCTAACACTAACCCTAAACCTTACCCTATCCCTAAACATTACTCTTAGCCTAACACCTAACCCTAACCCTAAACTTAACTGTAACCAAGGAGCGTTGTTACCTTCCCACCAAAACAGTACCTATTGATCTACTCACATTTGCATGTTTTTGAACTGCTAGGTTGGCAGAAACTGGGGCTAACAGCAAGAGCTCACTCAGCTCCCCAGATTCGAATTGTTGCCCTTTTGGTCAGCAAGTTCGATATCTCAGCGGTTTAACCCTCTGCGCCACCAGGGGCTCCAATATCTAACAATGTCCTTTTGCTAGACATTGTCTAATATTGAATAAGAACATATAAACAATGGTATCAATTGTTTTGCTGCCAATCAAAGTGTTAGGGTTCTTAAAACAAATACATTTGCTTAAAAAAAAAACAAAGACAACATATTTCTATAACAAGGAAAGTGTAACCTGCTACCTCTCAATACGGAGAAGGTGAAAGACTGAGCTGACTACTGTGCAATTTTTCATTATCCGTAGGTTTTTGGGGCATGATGAATAACAGTAACAGGTCATATAAGTAACTTCAAGAACACAAATGCCCTGCAGGGTAGATCAGCTGTGATTCTATATTGCTGAGAGAAGGCCTGTCACTGTGAAAAAGAGCACCTTGCCTGAGAGAAAGAACTGAACCAAGGGCTGTATTCCAGGTGACTCGTGACTACAACTGTCTAGATCTTTTTCTAGCATGATCTATGAAATGACTCTTACAATTCAACTGAATATGATATCCAATTTGTGTCAATACATCTTCAGCTTTTGTATGTTGTTACTAAAAGTAGAGGATTCGGATCATAACAACAACAACAACAACAACAGCAGCAACAACAACAACAACAACATTTGTATTCCACCCAAGGGGACTCAGGGTGGATTCCAACAAAGAAAAACACAAAGGCAAACATTCAGTGCCTTAAGACAGCCATAAACATAACTACAGTCAACGACCCAACCTGTATCCCAAAGTAATCCAACATCAAACAACCAATTATAAACACGAGACCTGAAATTACATAATCAATTAAACAATTAAAATTATCTCAACATAAGAAACATGAACCTCAATTTATAAAGTCACTAAAGGTTCATTAAAAGCTATAAAATTAATTATATAGCAATAGTGTCCACAGCGCCAGCCGAGCCGACAAGCCCAGAGTACAATGGTGATATCCAATCAGAGGCATATTGGGTTGTTGTAGGTTTTTCCGGGCTATATGGCCATGTTCTGGAGGCAATTTTTCTCCTGACGTTTCGCCTGCATCTATGGCAAGCATCATCAGTCATGTTGGGGAGCCTCCAGATGTTGGAGTCTAAAACCCACAGCCCCACCAACAGAAGCAAAAGTAAACGGTGAGGAGATATATATGCAAACCAATGGGATGTGGGGAGGGGAGGGGTTGCAAGGATCTCCTTCTCCATTTCTGCAGCTATCCTCTTTCCTAATCCACCAAGGTCAGCCGAACTGTAAAGCTCTGCAAGTGTTCTGACAGAAGGCAAATGGCAAAGCTTTCTAGGCGGCACTTTGAAAGGAGCCTTGACAAGGGGCACCGAAAGGGCAGTCGATGCCTCAAGTCTGCCAGTGGCAGTAAGTGGCTCCCATTTGATAGCCACAGGTGAATCTTCACTCAATGCATAATTTAGATTCTATCCTGAAAATGATTTGTGCCAGCCCAATGTTTGTAAAAGGACACTAAGGAACCAGCCAGGGAAAATGCTGGAGGGGAGGAAAGAAACATTTTGAACATCTGAGGTTTGTGCCATATACAAACTTGAAGAGCTGCAGTTTTTAAAGAAGTGTGTGCCAATTTCCACTTTTTGAGTATTTAAACTGTGTTGGAGAGAAACAGTTTAAAGGATCTTGGAAAAAGTGTGTTCAGAACCTCACTCACTCCATCGCTGATTTCCCCTCTTTTTCTGAAGCTTTCAAAGAGTGGGCATCCGCACACTAAACAGATTTAATATCCACACTGACAATTGTGGCACAACCTTGCTGCAAACAAGATAATCCTCTTCTCCCTCTTCATAGAATCATAGAATCATAGAATCAAAGAGTTGGAAGAGACCTCATGGGCCATCCAGTCCAACCCCCTGCCAAGAAGCAGGGATATTGCATTCAAATCACCCCTGACAAATGGCCATCCAGCCTCTGCTTAAAAGCTTCCAAAGAAGGAGCCTCCACCACACTCCGGGGCAGAGAGTTCCACTGCTGAACGGCTCTCACAGTCAGGAAGTTCTTCCTAATGTTCAGATGGAATCTCCTCTCTTGTAGTTTGAAGCCATTGCTCCGCGTCCTAGTCTCCAAGGAAGCAGAAAACAAGCTTGCTCCCTCCTCCCTGTGGCTTCCTCTCACATATTTATACATGGCTATCATATCTCCTCTCAGCCTTCTCTTCTTCAGGCTAAACATGCCCAGTTCCCTAAGCCGCTCCTCATAGGGCTTGTTCTCCAGACCCTTGATCATTTTAGTCACCCTCCTCTGGACACATTCCAGCTTGTCAATATCTCTCTTGAATTGTGGTGCCCAGAATTGGACACAATATTCCAGGTGTGGTCTAACCAAAGCAGAATAGAGGGGTAGCATTACTTCCTTAGATCTAGACACTATGCTCCTATTGATGCAGGCCAAAATCCCATTGGCTTTTTTTGCTGCCACATCACATTGTTGGCTCATGTTTAACTTGTTGTCCACGAGGACTCCAAGATCTTTTTCACATGTACTGCTCTCGAGCCAGGCGTCAGCCATTCTGTATCTTTGCATTTCATTTTTTCTGCCAAATCACGTTGTCTTCTACCTGCTTTGCTTCTCATTCAGCTCTCAAGTCTGCTATCAGGTTAGTTAAATTTTGATTATATAACAATGGACTCTATTTGCAACTTTGCTCTGCTATGACCATTCATTACTTCCCCCAGCACATGGACAACTTGAGGGCCTCGAGATCAACATCAGGCATCTTTGATAGGTTGCGAGGTCAACTTTACACCTTCTGGGCCTTCTATAGGTGGCCCACAGCAACAGGAAGGGTCAAAAGAAGCATTGGAGGCAAGCACAGAGGTAGCTTTATGTTTTGCCACCAAAATAAGGTGGTAATTCTATTAACTATTTTAAGCAAGCATTTGCTTACTTTAAATGTTTTCCCAATTTGCTGCCAAATTTCAGCAGCAAAACACTATGAACCATTCAAAGCAGGTGAAATCAATGCATTATTAGTAGTAGTAACTTTATTTATTTTATTGAGTTTTTCGTTAGGCGATCCCTCATTGTCCTAGTATGATGGCCTTTCAAGGGCAGTGTCTTGTCGGTGGATACGTAAGTGACTGTGGAGCCCTATTCTTGATCTGCATGTTCTTCCACGGAGAGGGCATCAGTTTCCAGGTGGAAGGTGGTCCCGATCAGGGTTGGCTTGACATGCCTTCCTCTTGGCACATTTCTCCCTTTCGCCCTCCATTTGTGCCTCTTCAAATTCCACAGCACTGCTAGTCATAGCTGGCCTCCAGCTAGAGCACTCAAGGGCCAGGTGTTCCCAGTTCTCAGTGTCTATGCCACAGTTTTTAAGGTTGGCTTTAAGCCCATCTTTAAATCTCTTTTCTTGTCCACCAACTTTCTGTTTTCCATTCTTGAGTTGGAGTATAGTAACTGCTTTGGGAAACTGTGACTGGGCATTCGGACAATGTGACAATGTGTTGATAGTGTACGTAGGAGCATCGCTTCAGTGTTGGTGGTCTTTGCTTCTTCCAGCATGCTGACATTTGTCTACCTGTCTTCCAAAAAGATTTGCAGGATTTTTCAGAGGCAACGCTGATGGAATTGTTCTAGGAGTTGAATGTGACGTCTGTAGACAGTCCATAGACAGGCGTATAACAGGGTTGGGAAGACTTTATAAACAAGCATTTTGGTCTCCCTACAGATGTCCCAATTCTCAAACACTCTCTGCTTCATTCGGAAAAAGCTGTGCTCGCAGAGCTCAGGTGGTGTTGTCTTTCAGTATTAACGTTATACACTGCCTTTCTCCCCGTGGGGACTCAAGGCAGGTAACGATACTAATGACTTGCTATCAATGAGCATTTTTCCTGGTTGTGGCAGTACAACTAAGTGCTACTTGCTTTTCAGGAATCACGTTGTCTGTGCATAGGTCGGTGTGTATGCTTATGTTGCCCACATCCTAAATCTACTGTATGGGGAGTTTGTATTGTTTTTGTGTTTTTCCCTCTTAAAACAAGTGTGATGGGAATCTTGTTTTAAAGGGAAATTGCCTTAAAATTTAAGAAAATGGCAAACATGTAAATGTGGCCTTGCATGATTCCTTTACTTATGAAACAAAGCAGGGGCAGGTCTAGTAATGATTATGAGCTTAGTTAGATAAATGGAACATGCATTTGCTAACTCAGTACATCTTGAAGTCAGATGCTGAAGTCAAAGCAGGCAATGCTGTCACCTCTATATTTGAAAGAGAATAGATGAACCTTTAGTCCGAGCCAGCAGGGATCTTGTTTTCAGCCAGCAAGTGTTGGGAACAGCATCATTAATTTAAGAAAGGCACACAGGTCTTTTATAGCAAAGAATGTGATTTATGGGTGACGCCTTTATTCTCATACCTCCAGCCTTCCTTTCTTCCAGCTAATGTGAAAGAACAAATAACTTTCCCTAAGGCTAAGTGGATCTTCTTACGCACTTTAAAACTCACAAAACATGTACGAAAATTAACTAAGCATAAATCACAAGAAGACTGTTATTTAGCTATGCCTCTCTCATGTTATTGGACTTGAGCTGGCTTTTCTTTGCCTACCATGCTGTGTGGTGCAGCGCCTGGTTATTTTAGGAATTATGTTTCTCTATCATCAATGTATACCTTAAAATAGTTCTGCAATTCCCACATTTTACAGAAAAGGGATAAACATTGATATTCAGATTTTTTATATTTTCTTGTGATTATCTTCCTATTGCCCTGCTCCTAAGAATATGTATAATTTAAGCATAAAGCTTAAGAGAAAAGAACTTACACCATCTAGTGTTGGAAGCAGATAGTGTAATATTATTACAGGAAGCAAAAACCAAGTTTAACTTGTCTGTTGGAAGGAGCTGCCCAATGGATTTTACTGTAAGTGATTCCCAGCTGTAATTTTCCAGGTATTTTGGACCTCAGCTCCTAGAAGACTTAGAATGATGCCAATGACCAGGGATTTTGAGAACTGAAGTCCAAGCACCTAAAAGATCAGAGTTTGGAAAATGCTGTTGTAACTGCCGTTGGTGTAATTGACTCTTTTTCAGTACTTTTTCTCCCAGGTCTATGTACTGTACATAACAGTAACAGATATCAGAATCACTCCTTTGATGTGACATTAAAATTCATATTTTAAAAAATGGGAACATAAAGTACCTTTCGGTATAATTTGGAATGATCAGGCATGTAGCCGGGCTTCAGCCCCCCCCCCCCCCCCCCGAAATTCTCATGGTGGTCTGCGAGAAGGCCTTACTGGTACATTATTTAAACTGTTATGTTTATTCATATCATGATCTGATCACCATGCTCAATATATCCCATATGCATGGGGGTATTGGGGTAATGATACAAAAGGTTTGCTAGGGTAGACCCTCTTTCACTCAGACTCAGCCCTCCCCCTCCCCCGAATCAAAATCCTGGCTACGGGCCTGGGAATGATGTGAGGATATTAATGTTATTTGCCTTACCATCACCTCATGGACCACTATAGCAGGAGAGAGATGATGATATGAATACTATTGACGAAATGGGGGGAGCAGGCTACTTTGAGGGAGGTCAAGTAGAAGAATTAGATCTGAAAGGGGAAAATACAGGATAAAATATAGTACTGGAAGGCCAGGGGCATGATTCAAAGATTTCCTGCAGAAGATAAAAGGGTTCATAAATTCACAAGTAATTTTGTAAGTAATTATCAATTATTGTTCAAAATTTTGATAAGATCATTTTGACCATAAAGACAGAATAGTATTTTAACAGTTGCAAATGCAGCCTAATTCCTATATGTGTGTGTATGTGTGTGTATATATGTATATATATGTATATGTATATGTGTGTGTATATCTATATAAATAAAATATAATGTTCATTTGTGGGATTAACAGAACTCAAAACCCAATGGACAAATTGATACCAAATTTGGACACCATACATCTATCGGGCCAACAAGTGACCATCACTCATAACACTGAAAAACACAACAGAAGATACATAAAAAGCCATAAAACAAAAATCACATTACAACACATGGGCAAAACCACATATATATACACAAACACACATATACACAAATATATACATACACAAAACACATATACACAGACTGGGCCACAGCAACGCGCGGCAGGGGACGGCATATACGTATACATATACATGTACATATACATATATATGAATGAGAGAATGAAATAACAGTCAAAGTCTATCTACCTACCAACTATAGCAATCCCTACTCCCTTTGGGAATATCCAACAGCATAATTATTTTTGGTTTTATTAGTTTTATTGTTATAATAATAACAATAAAACTTTATTTCTAAACCTCCCTCTCTCCCCAGAGGGACTCAGGGTAGTTTACACATTAAAAAGGCAAACATTTAATGCCTCGAAATGGTTGCAAACACATCAAAATAATACAGGATAATGGATAGTAACAACAGTAAACTTACAACGAAGGAACTGAGCATCAAAATAAAAATAAATCACGAACAATCCTTTAAGATATAAAGAACTAAAATATGAGTAAACAATTATAATATATAACCTAAAAAGCAAATTTTAAAAATTACATTAAAAATAGCTGACATTGGTGCTTCATTTAAAATGTATCATAGCAGCCATATAATAGAAATGGGTTAGCCAGCTTTCAATAGTTTAAAGTGCTCTAGTCCTCCTCCTCTCCATACGCTAAAGTGTATTTTTAGAAGTTTCTTAAAGAAAAGGAGGGTGGGGGGCAATTTTCATTTCTTTAAGAAGGAAATTCCAGAGATGGGGAGCGATCACAGAGAAGGTCTCCTCTCTCATTCCCACCAACCAAGCTTGTGCCAGGGTGGGACTGAGAGGAGGGCCTACTCTGTAGACCGCAGTGCACATGATGGTCTATACAGGGAGATGTGATTAGACAAATAGCCTGGACCCAAACCATTTAGAGCTTTATAGGTAACAACCAGCACTTTGTATTTAGTCTGGAAGCAGATCAGTAAGCAGTGGAGCTGTTGCAGCATGGGAGTCGTCCTCTCACAATGCGACACACTCCAGTTAGCAATCTAGTTGAGTCATTTCTGAGTCATGGCAATCCAAAGGAGATCCTATCACAGGGTCTGAGAGTGTGTGACTAATCCAAGGTTACCAGCGGGTTTCCATGGCTGACCAGGGAGTCAAAGCCTGTTCTTCAGAGTCATAGTCCTTGCTGGTTCCTTTAGATGACAATAAAATATGTAGAAATGTGTCTAAAAGTGCCTATCTGCCAGTGGGTCAAATTTGCCCCCTCCTCTCTATCCTGCTAGGAAGGTGGAGACCACCTGCAAGAGATTTGCAGACTGTGAAGAAGTCTCCTCACGTGACATGGAGCATAGCACCCATAATTCAAATATGTAACAGCTTACATGCTTTTGCTTTGAACGTCAAATCAAATGAAAGTTGCATAATTTAAAAGTTAATTCTTACTACTTCCCAAAGTTTTAATCTCATACAATCCACAAATTCCTTTGGGGTCCTTAAGTAACCCTTTAATTTTTCAAGGTTTCCTATGATCTTTTTTCTATCTCTTGCCCAAACAATTTTAATAGATTTTGACTACATTGGAAGCCTCCAAGGCTTTGAAGAGGGTGGTAAATAAACACTATAAAGGTTCTATAACCAACCTTGGATTCACTTTTAGAATAACGCTGCAGGCCTGTTTTCTTTTTATGGCAAACAATTCACCTTCTGTAGTGGGAAAGAAAGGCGAAAAAAGACTTCAGACCTCAGAGGCTGATGTTTCCTTAACTTAAATGAAAATAACACTTGTTAGAAAAAGCAGCAAGATCTAAAAATGTAAATGTTTACATCTAAGTGCTATAAAACCAAAATTGCTGTTTAAATTGTATGACGTCTCATTTCCGGGATAAAAAGTAAAATAATATCACCATTAAAATACGCACAAATTAATTTTTTAGTAATAGTCACTTGGAAAACAATGGGATAATTATTTATTTCACCATTCTCCAGGGTATTCTTCATAAATCTGATGCTCCCAGCCATGATTTCCACTTCATCGCCTTCATCCTGCAAATGAACATGTTTATGTGTGCAATTCAATTACAAAGAAATAGAAAATGGTGTCTGAAATCAATAGCCTATTACAGTACTGCTATGCTTGGCCATTTCAGCTCTATTTAGTCTGTTGAAATATAAGCCTATGCTGCGTGATTGTAAGAGCCAAAGTACCAAAGCGAAATTCCCATTTCTTTCACCAGAAGCCTTTCTAACATCCAATTCTCTAGAATCTATAGAATCCCAATTTCCCTGGGGACATGGAAAGAAATGGAAGGACTTGGCAAAGCTAGTCAAACTACATCTCACGAGAGTCACGTGGATTCCAAACCTTTGAAAAGACTGGATTCCTTTTCCACAGTATCTATATTTTGTGGGGAATCTTCTGGGTCAGGTAACTCAGCTTTTGGATTTCAGTGCTATTGAGTGGAGGATTCTGGGGCCTCCAGTTCAAAAAAGCAACTTTTCCAAACTCTACTTCAAACTATCTCCATATTCATTAGTCTTTCCTTAAAAGATCACTGAAAATTTCTCTCCATTGTTTTAATGGGTTGTTTGAGCCCAGAATTGCTATCCATTTGAAGACATATGAAATCTTCTGGATCACTATTCCATATTAGGTTAGGAGATACTGCAATTTGCAGAATGAATCTGTAGCATGTATACATATATCACAGGTACATATATTTATCCTGTGTGCATATATGTATGTATTGATAGAGAAAGCAGATATTGCAAACATTTTTCAGGCTTCTAGTCCTATTCTTCCTTATGGGAAAAAACCATGAACAATTTTAATCCACTCTGAGGACTTTATCACACGAGGCTGCTAAAATGCAATTACAGCAGAATAAAAGCACATGTTGATGGGGCTTACTGCTCAAAGTAATGGCTGTCACACTGCCCTTGAATCATGATTGGATTTTCTCTTTTCAACAAATCTAATACTGCTGTTATATTGCAAATCTTCCCTGTGCAATAATTTCTTTCTACTTCAGTCCCAGTATTGCAAAGTGAAGGAAGGTCTGGCAAGAATGCCCAGATTGTGTAGTTGTGACCAAATTGGGGGGTGATGGTTAAAAATGAGGGAAAGACCACAGTGCAAATGCCCTAGGTAGAGCAAATATGTGTAGGAAGCATGGTTGTACAGAAGTCTGATCACAGGAACTCACATCAACAATGTACCAGCATCGCACAATAATGTGCCAAATTGAGAGAGATTGTTCCAATAATGGTTTCTGTTTGTTTAAGCAACATGATTATGACAAGCTGGTGTGATAAAGTCCTGTACTGTAGCCTGATGAAGGAAAAAGATTAGGAGAGCAGGAGAGAAAGGAGGTTCACAAGGAACATATTGAAAATGGATAATAAATTCCATCCTCTGCCACCAGAATCAGCCTTGCAGTTGCTCAACTGCACTTTCATGTTATCGTTCTTGGTATTACAATTTCCTTGCTTTTGTTACATGTATTCCAAGTTCATTTTCACAATGGTCATATATGGTCATATATGCCAAAGCTGTTCCCAAACTGTTAAAATGGGGCAGTCACACATTTTATCTGCTGTCAGAAATGTGTGGGTCAAGATTGATTGCTCCCCAATTTTATAATGCTAAACATTGGTGTTCTACTGTAAGCTTTCTACATTATGATCCATTCCTTTGTGCAGCTTCTAATGGAAAACGTTCCAATTTTGCAGGACTTTTGTTTATAGCAGTGGTTCTCCACCATCTTTTGACCAGGGACCAATTTGACCAGGAACCACTTCCCAACATTAGTACCAAAAGGGCTACGGATTAGTTTTTGGTCAACTTTAGATTCAGTTTGGTTACTGGGGTGCTGATTCAGAAAATTGCATTGGATAGACCACATCAACTCTAGTTTCTGATACAGAACATATACCATCCAGTAATTGCCATCTGCCCACCCACAGAAAACCATATTTAATAAGCCTTAGCACTATAAGAGGGTTTTGTGAGACCAGTCGCTCTCGTTGCAACTGTGTAGAAACTGTGAGGCCACAGATTATATTTTAGTTCTTGAGGACCACTGGAGGTCCACGGGCTACAGGTTGGAACCACTGGTTTATAGATAGAACCTCACAACCAATTCTAACCAACCCAGGGAGGTATAAAAGTAATTGGTGAAGAGCCCCCGAATAAGGCTGCATAAGGTTAAATATAAAAGTGCAAATTACAGAGGGTGATTATCTCTGAAAATGTCCAGTTCAGGGGAACAACTCCAATTCTATATGTCAGGCACATTGAGACCTAGAGAAGACTGACTGCTAACTATGCCATTGTTAAGTAAATGTTAGAAAATCCTTTACTGCAAATCAGTGTTCTTCCAATAGAAGTCACTCTCCCTTTTATCTATCAGCCTAAGCAACAGATTCACAGGGAGAAGTGGAGATAAAGCACAAATATCCATTGCAGTGTTTATGTCCAAGCATACATCGATATCGGTATCTCCGCACCATGACTTTTATTAAAGATAGTCACAATCGCGGCAAATGCAGTAACTCCTAATAGGAAGACTTAAAAACAGTTTTCCCGAGAAGCTCAGTATACTCATCCTAGCCAATATTTTCAAAGATTGGGAAGATTAGATGCTCTTTTTCTCTTAAAAGCAAGTATAACTGTAGATGGCGTACACAATTACTGAGATAACGCTGCTGACTGTACAATTTTCAGACCCTGTAATCCTTCAGGTTACTTCCCCACTGAAACTGCTTCAGGGAGATACCACAAGATGGCAGTCATCTCTTGAAGGACGCCTATGCGAGGGAAGAATTTTCCAAAAAGTACACATACATCCCAACAGTACTTTAGTGATTATTTCCCCTGATTACACTGGCAGATCTGCGATAGGCTCTAAGAAAATATAGTTTACTTAAACGTCCATGATATAATGCAATAAGCCAGTATTGAGAAGCAATTAAAGGAAACATGAAAAGGCACCGCTGAAGTCTGATCAAAGCAATGAGTCATATTCCAGTAACATGCATATTTAATCAGGAATTAAATCCCACTAAATTTGAACATAGTCATGTACATGAAATCAGTTTTTGTTTTTTAAATTCTAATAAGCATTTCAAACAATATTTTAAAAGCAGCATCTCATTTCATAAGTGATCTATCCAGTAACCTGTGCATATGTGAGCATGGTCAAGTTGCCTGTTGACTTTTGGCAACATCATGAATTTCATGGGGTTTCTTAGAAAAGTGATACTCAGAGGTGAAGTAACAATTTCTTTCCCCTGAAATATAGCCCATAGAATCATAGAATCAAAGAGTTGGAAGAGACCTCATGGGCCGTCCAACCCCCTGCCAAGAAGCAGGAATATAGCATTCAAATCACCCCTGACTGATGGCCATCCAGCCTGTTTAAAAGCTTCCAAAGAAGGAGCCTCCACCACACTCCAGGGCAGAGAGTTCCACTGCTGAACAGCTCTCACAGTCAGGAAGTTCTTCCTCGTGTTCAGATGGAATCTCCTTTCTTGTAGTTTGAAGCCACTGTTCCGCGTCCTAGTCTCCAATGAAGCAGAAAACAAGCTTGCTCCCTCCTCCCTGTGGCTTCCTCTCACATATTTATACATGGCTATCATATCTCCTCTCAGCCTTCTCTTCTTCAGGCTAAACATGCCCAGCTCCTTAAGCCACTCCTCATAGGGCTAACACCTGATATTCATGGTCAGTCTCCCACCCAAGTAATTGGCTCTGTCTCCACAAGTTCGGCATCCAAGGATTCAATGTTTTGAAATATGTATTTGGGGGGGGGGGGGGGGGGCTATATTGTCTGCCATTTTATATAGAGAGCATCATTTTACTATGCCACAGTATATACAACAATGGGCTTAATGGATTTTGATATTCATGGGAGGTCCTGGAAATAAAGACTAATATTATTTTATTATTTATTATTAACTGTATTTCTATACCGCTTTTCTCACCCCTGGAGGGACTCAAAGCAGTTTGCAACATAATAGATGGCAAATTCAATGCCTCACATACATATAAAAATATCACATATCTAAATCAATAACATATAACTGTAGATAAATGAATTGTGACCGCTTCTATGTAGCCATCTGGTTCCTTTTCCATTTATTTGATCATTTCCCCTCCTCCCATATTGTTAAGTGCTGGCTTTGGAAGTATTTTAAAAACCTCTTAGATCTGCATATTATACATACCTTTGACAGAATTGAGGGAAGCAGAAGATTTAGCACATGCCACTTTTATTATGACTACCTAGATGCATTTCATTCATTCTGAAGTGACAGGAACCTTTAGCAGTGTGCTAACACACCGCAAAAACTGTCTGCCAAAGCAGCGGAGCGAATTACAACCACAGAAAATGTTTCATTAACTACAGAGAGCACATGACTATTATGTTTTATGAAAGCATTAAATATTGACATTGTTTTTAAGCACTTCTATCAATCCAATCACTTTCAGCTTGCACATGGGGCAAGGTCTTTAATCTTCATAGATAAAATACATCATTTTTCACTATGTTCTAAAAAACTAGAGGTGTCAAGCACTTATTTTAAGTCAGTAGGCAATGAAACCCATTCATTCCTATTTTATCCAGCATCAAATACCTATTCATCATCTTCCAGATGCCATAATCCAGCTGTAGAAAAATCCAACCAAACACTTTCAGGATGCTGCTACACTGCCATAAGCCTGATGTTTCAAAATCTCATGCATATCTATAACATGGAGGGGTGGGAAATTGTACCAAAATTCTTTCAGTCCAATTCATATTATATATATATATATATATATATATATATATATATATATATATATATATATTCATTTATTTTTAATTTGTTTTATCCTCCTGTGTATCATCCCAAATAACGTATGCTATGGTTTTGGATTTGACCTGATTGTAAATATAGTTATTCCAATTTTCTATAGTCCATTTTTTTTTGTTTTTCCATCCTCAGGCTATTATAGCTTGTCTTGTTCGAATCATCATTTCAAGTAATTCTTGTTCTATGTGTTGAATTATGAAGATTGTGTTGTTGAAGGCTTTCATGGCCAGAATCACTGGGTTGCTGAGTTTTCTGGGCTGTATGGCCATGTTCCAGAAGTATTCTCTCCTGACATTTCACCCACATCTATGGCAGGCACCCTCAGGGGGTGTGAGGTCTGTTGGAAACTAGACAAGTGAGATTTATATACCTGTGGAATGTCCAAGGTTGAAGAACACATCTGCTTGAGGAAAGTGAATGTTGTAATTTGCCACCTTGATTAGCATTGAATGGCTGCTTCCTGCCCAGGGGAATCCTTTGTTGTCGCAGGCAGATGGTATTTGTGGCACAAGTTCCAATTAATCATCTGAGCAACGGTGTTATGCCTCTGCTTATTATTATTATTATTATTATTATTATTAGCAGCAGCATTAGCAGCAGCAGCAGCTGTCGTAGTAGTATCATCATTATTATGTGCATCCAGATGCACGTGCCTTCAAGTCGACTAGCGATGTATAACTACCCCATGGAGCTTTCATAGACAAGGAATTATCAAAGGGTTTTCTTATGCAAGGAATATTCTTTGAGGTGGTTTTATAAGTTCCTTCCTTTGAAATGCAGTCTAGAGTACTTGGTATTTGTTGGAAGACTCTCATTCAATGAGGGCTGACTCATCGTAGCTTTCAAGATTAGATGGGATCTGGGGCCCTTCCACACAGCCCTATATCCCAGATTATCAAGGCAGAAAATCTCACATTTTCTGAGTGTGGATTCAGATAACCCAATTCAAAGCAGATATTGTGGGATTTTCTGCCTTGATATTCTGGGATATAGGGCTGTGTGGAAAGGCCAATGGTGTCTTTACAACAAGCCTACATTTGGGCTGGATTTACATGGTCAAATAATGTAGATCGGACTGCATTATTTAGCAGTGTAGATCTAGTCTTTAGGATTTGTTGAATAAATGAGGTTTACACAAGTGTTAATTTAAGCACCATTAATTTAATAGGTTTACTTTAAATGGGACTACCAAATGTATTTAGCTCACTTCCTCCTAGTTTTACATTCTCTACAAGAGAAATGTAAGGCACAGTACTTTTATAAATACAACCCATCCACACTGGCCTATCTATTTCAAATAGAATACATGAAAACTCCAGATTTGATCTTATATAGGGCCATATTGTGCCACTGAACAAAGTGTAAGAACTGTATATTTTTTTCCAGAAAAAGCTCTAGATGTTGAACATAGTTAATTGTGATCTTATCTTTTTTTTAAAATTATTTCATTGTTCAGTTGTGGAACTATGCAATAATGTACATTGATTGTCTAAAGAGATTTATTTCTGAAACACCGGCAGCAGTATTTGTATAAAAATGTCATATAATAATGAGTTGCACAAACCATGATCAGATCACAAATCTGTAGCACCACAATTTTTATTAAGAAAGCGTTTTTAAAAACATTTTGGAACATTGGTACATTTAGAATCAACCTGACCAAAGTTTATACAAACACCGATTATGTAGGGGAGAGCATTCAAACCACATTATTTGGTTTAAAACCAACAATGTCCCTTCATGCAGTGTATCTCAGTCTCTACATAGCATATCCTCCAGCTAACCATATAACTCTTCCAGACAGAAAGAGAACCATGCAACTGGGAAACCATGCAGTGCTGCCATGACCTGAAACCAATGACTTTTTTCTTTCTTACAAGTCAGTTTCACCCATTCATGCAATCTCCATAGCAGACAGACCAAAGAACAGACAAGCAAACATTCAATCTCTTAGGAATCAAGTGTAGAACCAGATGTTGGTTAAAGTGCATATTACATGTGTGCCAAATTCAGCTCAGAAGGCAACGCTAATGTCTGAAGTGCTACCACCGATGGTTATACAACTAACCAGAAACGCTGGCAGTCTGTTATAGGCTCTAGACACATTTACTCAGTTTGATTTCGGCTACCAGCCAAACATGTATTCCAGAGCTTTGGACACAATGCTTTCATCTTTCCTTGGAGTCTGTCTGTCAGAAACCACCTAGAAAAGACAAATGTGTAAATATCAGTCAGTTCCTTTACTCCATAACAGCAAGCCTGTAGTTTGTCTCACAATACTTTCTTTTAAGTACCTGGTAGTCACTGCTCGAAGCTTTATACGCTGTAGCAAGAGGCCTCATAGTGGAAATCCGCTGTGTACTCGAAGGCTGGACCGGTGTGCCTGGTGCTTTCACTGGAGGAGTAAAGACTGAGCTTGGGGATGATGTGGAGCTTCTATCCATGATTTCCATCACACTCTACAAATAAAGTATGCATTTTTAAATATTAATAAAAATATTAAGAAACCTGAATCTGAGTTCATATTTTAGAAGCCAGAGTTTTAAAGATCAAGCTAGGGGTTGCTGTGGCTTTAGCTATGAACAGGTTTTTAATCGGTTTTAAGGGTTTATTTTTGATACCATTAATATTTAATTCTATTTTAATGTTTGTACATTTTAGGCTTAAATTGTATTGTGTTGTATTTTTTAGTCTCTTTTATGGAGAAATAATGCAGGGTACAAAGGAAGATGAGGAGAGAGGTAATCTTAATCACCAGCGGTATTCTGAAACACCACTCCTTTTCTATATAGAAGTGTACAAGACTACCTGCATTAGTAAAGATTGTTCAAGCACATACTGCATTCAGATAAAACATAGGTAAAAAGAACATAAATATGTTAATAATCAGGGTTCACAATTTCTGACAATTTAATTTTTCTTATTTTTATTTGTTTTATTCATTTTCATCCTAGCTTTCTCCTGATGATGGGACTCAAGGTAGATAACAACATATTAGAACAATACAAGTTAAAATGATACAAAATCAAAATATAAATAAAAGACAATTTTAAAGTTAAAAATAGTAAACATTAAAATATTTCAATATATAAAAATACCTCTATGAGAATTCTTATATTGATTAACGCAAATACTAAATCCCTTTATGCCCTTAGAAATAATTAAGTCCCACTGGACTTCTGAGGAAAAAAACTTAAGTAAATTCCACTGAATTTAGTATGGCCACTAAATAAGCTTATGATGTCAGGAGAGGCGGGTGATAAATAAAATGCATTATTATTATGATACTTTCAAAGTTAAGAATTTGTCAAAACTGGTTCTCACAACAATGAAAATGTTATGCATTTCTTCCAGAGAAAATATATTTTAGCTCCAGCTCATTACAGTAGATTAACCTTTACTCTCAATCAAAAAGACTATTTGACTATTAGACCACTAAAATACCAGAACTGAACTAGAAACTTTCAAGAGAGGCTATTCATCTTTCATGGACCACACTTTATCCATCACTGACCTAAAACAACTATAGTTATTTTATAAATTGCAAACAAGTTACAAGTAGTTTTCTTATTTCACAAAGCATAGGGAATAGGCATTAGTTCAATGACAGTGTACATGTGCCCACAATGCATTACATTAAGCCACTGGAAGCTGCCTAACCCATTTGTATTACATGGCTGCTATGATACATCTTAGATGAAGCACCAGTGTCAGCCATTTTTAATGCAATGTAATGTTTCTTAATTTGCTTTTAGGATGTATGTTGTAATGTTTATTCGTGTTTTAGTTCTTTATGTCTTAGTGGATTTTTGTATTTAGATGCTCAATTCCTTCGTTGTAAGTTTACTGTTGTTACTATCCATTATCCTGTATTATTTTGATGTGTTTGCACCCATTTCGAGGCACTGAATGTTTGCCCATTGTGTGTAAACCACCCTGAGTCCCTCTGGGGAGAGGGGACAGTCTAGAAATATATTATTATTATTATTATTATTATTATTATTATTAAGTAAGAGTTCCCAAAATGCATGTTTGTAAAAGCCTGTAAATCAACTCACTTTATCTATACAAGGTTTCACTCCAATCATGATAGATTCACCAAAAATTCTTCCGTCTTTGCTCAAGGCTTTCCGGGCTTGAAGTTTTGACTGATACCGAATATGCATCCAGTTTCCTGTGTTAGACATCTGCAAAGATTCGCAAAAAATAGAGAAAGAGAAAATAGAGTAAGAATCCAAGCTAAAAGCCATGGTTTATTTAAGAGAAAAAGAGAACAGAGCATCAAGACTTACCACATGCTTTAAGATGTTCCCATACTGTGCAAACTGTAGTAGTATATACGAAGCTGATGCTTGTGGAAACCTGTAACAACAACAAGGTTCACACTGTCACTGGATTTAAAACAAATGTAACTGTTTTTTACTCAAGTCTGTTGTCAGTGCCTAAATGTTATGCCATTATCAGTGTTGCCAGAGAGTTATATCAGTTAAGGCCAATCTTGTTACCCATTGTTTAAGTTCCTTTTGGGCCAACATATATAACAGTATTTCCTGCAAGTGTTTCCTGCAAGATTTGGTACCTTAGTACCATCACCAACAAAAATACATGAGATACACCTGCAATTCTGAGATTTACCCATTTTTAGAGATGTTTTGTATAGGGAAAAAGTGTGTCTTAGAATCAAAGAAATTGAGGCATAATGGAACTATATTGGAATAAAAGTAAAGGTAAAGATTTCCCCTTGCCATTAAGTCTAGTCGTGTCCGACTCTGTGGGGTGGTGCTCATTTCCATTTCTAAGCCAAAAGCCGGTGTTGTCCGTAGACGCCTCAAAGGTCATATGGCCAGCATGACTGGATGGAGTGCCGTTACATTCTTGCTAGAGCGGTACCTATTGATCTACTCACATTTGCATGTTTTCGAACTGCCAGCTCACCCTGCTCCCTGGATTCGAACCGCCAACCTTTCGGTCAGCAAGTTCAGCAGCTCAGCAGTTTAACCCACTGCACCACCAGGGGGTTAATACAATAAAATAAATTTTACAGTTAAAAATTAAAAAAAAATGTTTTGAATGTTTTAATTAATTTAATAAACTGCTTTCAATAGTTATAGCCTAAGTATAAAATAAATATATGGTAACACTGAACACATTTGAGATTCTAAATACATGATTAATATAATTTAATGCCGACACCCACATGCAACAGCAATCAAACTCATCCATATAGAAAAATACTTTGTGTTAGCACTGTAGACATCCATATTCAACCCATTACTTCTTATGGGTCACAGCCTTCTTACCATTCTGGTACAGAGCTTACACGTAAGGCACTCAAAAAGTTAAGATTTCTAAGATTCATACTCAAGACACATCATCAATTTTGTATAACAGGTCTCAGAAAACATAGTAAATTGTGCTATTCCTTACCCAAACACAGTTACCCAAGTGTCATCAAGATGATCTTCTGATGTTAGGGCGTCTCCTTGAGTATAGAATGGATCTAGCTGAGCTGGAGACATTGCTGTTTTCCTGGGTTGTGCAAGACTTGCTGGGCTGAACACATTTGCACCTGTCAAATTGTTGGAAGACATGCCTTTAATGTCACTGAGTACTCAAAGCATGCCTTTATGCCAAGAAACTAAGACAACTGAGTTACAGGGTGCTTGAAGCCAAGAAACAAATATGCCACACCCTACAGGAACAAACATGAACAAATTAAGCTTTCTAGTACAGTAACATTAGAATGAAATTTAAAAAAGACACGGACACAGAAGATTATTTGAATACCTAAGAGAAAACTGGATCATGTCAGCAGGTTTGCTACATATTTTTAGTTGTATACACATTTCAGAAGCAGTGGGTTGGTCACAAAACTGTAGTATGCTATAGCTAACACTGCATTTTATCAGAGAAGGATATGGTTAAATATGCCAGGGCATTATATGAAACAGAACAAGTTTCACAAGAAGTCCTACCTGTTCCTGGAGTTGTTGGTATAGCTCCAATAACTGGGCTCTGTAATACAGAAAAACTGGCCTGCAATAGATTAAATATACCAGATTAAAATATGTTTGCAAAGTCACAAAGGAACATGTTCCTCAAAACAAGTACAGTATATACTCATGTATAAGTCAAGGCAATGTTTTGGAGCCAAAGTTGTGGATTTTGATATATTGCATGGGTTAGATGGGGGTCATTCTGTGGAGAGGGCATCAATATCATTTTCCCATCCATGCATTCAAAAGGATGAGAAGCAGTGCCACAACAGGGAAAGAAGAGTGGATCAATGCTTCTTTTAAGGTTCTCCTGGGATGAACTAAGCTCTTGCCTTTTGCTACTTTATACAGAGATGAAGGTGGTTTCTTTTTCGAGGAGAGTTAAGGTACAGTCCTCACAATGACCTGTGAAACAGTCAGCTCAGGCTTTTTGGGACATACCAAAAAGCCTGAGCTGACTACATACCTGAGTATAAGCTGACCCGAATATAAGCCGGGGCATCTAATTTTACCACAACAAAATGGGAAAACGTATTGACTCAAGTATAAGCCAATGGTGGGAAATGCAGCAGCTACTGGTAAATTTCAAAATAATAGATACCAAAAAAATTACATTGAAGCATCAGTAGGTTAAATGTTTTTGAATAGTTACATAAAAGTGTAATTTAAGATAAGACTGTCCAACTCTGATTAAACCATTATTGTAACCTTCTTCAATGTGAATGTGCTTACATATCCTTTCAATAATAAGAAAGAGTGTAAAATAATAAATGTAATATATATAATAATGAAGTGAAATTATAAATGTAATAATAATAAATGTGTAATAAATAGAGTAAATTAATAAACCTAATAACATTAAAGAAAAATAATAAATGTATTCACACGTTCACAGCGCTTAAAAGCATAGTACCTCGATGGAAATAGAAAAACTAAATATCTCTAGGTCTCACAAACCATATTCAAAATAAGCAACAAATTATCTTTATTGAAGGGGTGGCTGGGCCCAGCTACACATGCTCTTGCTTTGGGAGGGGGGGATGCATGGGTCCTTGGGGCAGGCATATGGACAAACACTGACGAAAGAGCAGCCGCTGCAGTCCCTACTTCCTGCCCTTGCTCCCTCTGTCCACTGCCTCCAACATCCGCCATTCCCATCTCTTTCTCCCATCATGTGCACAAGAGAATGAAGGGCTCTTCTTGTGATCCCCTGCCCCATTCCTTTTCCTCTCACAGAGTCGGGCAAGATATCTAGGAATCCCAGGTGTGCACTCTCTTCCTCATACTCCCCATGCCATCTTCACCCATGTGTGTATCCTACTTTCTTGCACTTCTGGTCCTATCTTCTTCCCCTGCTTCCCTGAATACATGCATGCACCCTCTTTTTCGCACTCCCCCATCCTATCCCCCTCCTTCACCCAAGAGTGAGAAAAGGTCCACACACTTGGCTGTGCCCTGCCACTCTTTAATTTTAGTGTGCAACCTTTTTTTAAGGGTTACTTACTGGTCTTCTTGAAGACAAGGGTGTTGATCCCAGGCCAGGGCTAACTACTTCATCATATATACTTCTAACTGGTGGGGCACCACCTTTATCTTTATGTGTTGGAACTACAGGCTTTGGAGGAGTTCCACCTGTGTAAACAAATAATAACAATAATAATATTAATAATAATCTTTTTTTATACCCAACCACCATCTCCCCCAACGGGAGTCGGGGCGGCTTACATGAGGCCAAGCCCAAACAACATATTACAGCAAAATAAAACAAAAAACATAAGCAATCTGTTAGCATGTCATTTTCCGTGTGATTCTTGAGATAATTTTTACATCCAAGCAATCAGTATCTTGCAAAATGAAACTTGATGGGAAACGAAGCGCTATTTCCATGCCAGATCTTGCTTGTATTCGTTAGTTACATCGTAGATTAGAATTATCATCTGATTTATATAAAGTGTCACAGAGATGAACAATAATTCTCCATTATACTTAAATGTTGCAGCTCATAACGTCTTAATGTTGGAGAAACTGTCTGCAATTATAAGGAAGGAAATATCTATCAAACACATTCACTGAAAACAACAGTTGATCAAGGGTTGAATACTGCATTATAAACCTATCTGGTTTACAAACCTATCCGAGACCACCTCAGGTAACTAAAGGTGCATCTACACTGTACAATTAATGCAGTTTGACACATCAACTGCAATGGCTCAATGCTATGAAATCCTGGGAGTTATAGTGATACAAAATCTTTAGTTTCTCTGCCCAAGAGTACGTGTGCTTCACCAAACTACAAATTCCACAAGTCCATAGCACTGAGCCATGGCAGTTAAAAGTGCTATCAAACTGTATTAATTATATAATTGTACAGATGCACCCCAAGATATCAAATGTATTCTGCATATATTTTAAGTAGATAAATACAATGATCGTAAGTCTACAACGTGTGTCTATTGTCTTCCTCCTGTCATAGGTGTTTGAAATATGCATTAACAGAAAAATTAAAGTATGATCTACATAGTATAATTAAACCAAGATTCTGTACTAATAATTCTGCTCTGCTTAAAGAAAAGTGCCATTTTATAAACAGAAACTGCACCTAGATATCCAATGCAAGTGAAGAGAAAGTAGCTGAGATGGGGAAAAATCCTACAAAATTAATGTATGACAAATGTGATTTTTAAAGAAATGTTTTATATAAATATCAACATGCTAAACAGATATACTGGCTAAATTAGGCAGTTTTAAAGGTGTAATTACTCCAGTTGAGAAGCAAGGGGATGCATATATACAAATATGTTACTTTTTTGGTATACTGAAGGACATTTTGGTATATTGTGCCAAAATGTCCTTTAAACAGCTTGTGAATGACTGCCAAAATGCCAGAACTGTCAGTAACAGCATTTAAGTTCCAAAAATAACAAGAAGTTTCTCTTAACAGCTGCCATTTTCTCACTTGCTCTGAACATAATATTGCTATCTTCAATTGTTGTAATTGGCTGCACAAGCATTCATGCCTCATACTTGTCTCTGTTTATATTTAAAGAGTAAGAAAATGTGTGGCTCTGAATTGTTGTGTACAAATGTAGCCATTAAAAAGTGAACATGTCAGTTTATCCCATTGCATGTCTTTTTTTCCTGTAACCATTTTAGTTAAAATAGTCTTGGCACACTTGAGAGAGACCTCAGATACTTTCAGAGAAAATAAAATGTATGACAAACTTTTAAAGCTTTGCTTACTAAGTCAAGCAAACATGCTTAATTCCTATTCCAAACCAGCTTGCATATATGCAGCCTTCATCAGCCTTTGAAAATGAAGCTCTGTTCTTCAAAACTGGGAAGCCATCCAAAGAATGAACAAATGTTAAATCTTTCCCCAGGGGTCTTTTTTGTATTCAGGTTTTTTTCTTGGTCTGCTGGTACATAATTAAGACATTTCCTGTATTTAAGACCAAGTAACATGAAATATGGCCCCTCATAATAAGAAAACCTTATACTGTTAATTATTATGTGCAGCTGCTAATGTAGGCCAACTAGTATGTTTGGACCACACCTGGTAGGGTATAACTGTACGGCTTTTAGAATACAGTTTAGCTTTTGCTCTGAAGAGCCTTTGCTCAGGCATTTCTACTACTCTCTCATTTGGATGAAGATGAAGAAGCCTTATTCTGTATTGCTTACAAAAACTATGTAAGTTTGTAACATTGCAAGTTTATGTTTTAACTCTGCTGATAAGAGTGAAGTTTTTCTGTTCTTTTTCCTCTTGCCTGGGTGTAATGTTAATGTGTCTTCTGCATTGGACTTGACTGAAATACGCTTGTTGTTGTTGTTTATTCGTTTAGTCGTTTCCGACTCTTTGTGACTTCATGGACCAGCCCACGCCAGAGCTCCCTGTCGGTCGTCACCACCCCCAGCTCCTTCAAGATCAATCCAGTCACTTCAAGGATGCCATCCATCCATCTTGCCCTTGGTCGGCCCTCTTCCTTTTGCCTTCCACTTTCCCCAGCATAATTGTCTTCTCTAGGCTTTGCTGTCTCCTCATGGTGTGGTCAAAGTACTTCAACTTTGACTCTAGTATCCTTCCCTCCAATGAGCAGTCGGGCTTTATTTCCTGAAGTATGGACTGGTTAGATCTTCTCACAGTTCAAGGCACTCTCAGAACTTTCCTCCAACACCACAGTTCAAAAGCATCTATCTTCCTTCGCTCAGCCTCCCTTATAGTCCAGCTCTCACATCCGTAGGTGACTAAGGAGAATACCATTGCTTTAACTGTGCGGATCTTTGTTGCCAGTCTGATCTCTCTGCTCTTTACTATTTCATCGAGACTGGACATTGCTCTCCTCCCAAGAAGTAAGCGTCTTCTGATTTCCTGGCCACAGTCTGCGTCTGCAGTAATCTTTGCACCTAGAAATACAAAGTCTGTCACGGCCTCCACATTTTCTCCCTCTATTTCCCAGTTGTCAATCATTCTTATTGTCATAATCTTGGGGTTTTTTTATGTTTAACTGCAACCCGGCTTTTGCGCTTTCTTCTTTCTTCGCGCAACAATTTTTACATTGTTTCAATTGCATCAAATAGCTACCTATGTTGTTAAGCCGTCTTAAGTCACCTTTGGGTTCGAGAAAGGCGGGTAGAAATATCATCATAAATAAATAAATAATTTTTAAAACCATAATGTAATGAATAGGCTTTCCCTTAATCCCTTATTATCCAACATTTTCGCTTATCCAACGTTCTGCTGGCCTGTTTATGTTGGATAAGCGAGACTCTACTGTACTGATAGAAGTAATACTTTTGAAGAATGGTCCCATGGAAACTGCACACAATTTCTTCAAACAGGGTAACTCATGCCTGGTATATAGCCACATCTACTTCAAAACAGATCGCAGTTTGGGAGTTCTCCTAGATTCATCGCTGAGCCTGGAGCCCCAGGTTTCAGTGGTGGTCAGGGGAGCTTTTGCGCAATTAAAACTTGTGCGCCAGCTGCGCCCGTACCTTGGGAAGTCTGACTTGGCCACGGTGGTCCATGCTTTGGTTACATTCCGTTTAAACTACTGCAACGCTCTCTACGTGGAGTTGCCTCTGAAGACTGCCCGGAAGCTGCAGCTAGTCCAACGCTCGGCAGCCAGACTACTAACGGGTGCTGTGTACAGGGAGCACACCACTCCACCGTTACACCAGCTCCACTGGCTGCCAATTAGCTTCCGAGCACAATTCAAAGTGCTGGTGTTAACCTATAAAGCCCTAAACGACTCCGGCCCTATTTACCTCTCCAAACGTATCCTCCCCTATGAACCATTAAGATTATTAAGATCGTCTGGAGAGGCCCTGCTCTCGGTCCCACCGGCCTCGCAAGCGCGTCTGGTGGGGACGAGGGACAGGGCCTTCTCGGTGGTGGCTCCACGACTCTGGAACTCTCTCCCACCGGAGATCAGAACCGCCCCGTCTATCCTGACATTCAGGAAACAGGTGAAGACTTGGTTATGGAGACAGGCATTCGACAAGTGAGCCAACACCCTGAGATATGGATGGAGGATGATGAGCAACGACTGACCATTAGTGTGACGACTGACCATTTTTTAGTGTGACGACTGACCATTATAGTTATTGATTGTAATTGCTGTTTTCATGTTTTACTGTAATATGTGTTATGATGTTTTATTGATTGCATGTGATATTATGGTTGGAAACCGGTCTGAGACCCTCAAGAGAAGACTGGTATACAAAACTTTTAAATAAATAAATAAATGAAACCACTGATCAGCGCCTTACCAGCCACCAAGGGAGATCTCCCGTCCAGCAAAGAAGGCCCGCTTAAGGAGCGAGGCTGTGGAGTGGCAGGAGTGGGCAAGTCCCCCATCAGAAACCCAGGCAGGAACTGGGCCCCGGCGCCTGGCTTCGGAGAGGTCGGGGAGCCCAGCGTCATGGGCTCTGCGCCTGCAGAGGAGGAGGAAGAGAAGAGAAGAGCACGTCAGAAGGCCTCTTCCCGCCCGCCCACGCGCGTGCCCCCTTCCCCTGCGCGAGCTCTTCTCCGCGTACCTAGTGCCTTGGGCTCAGGAGCAAAGGTGACTTCCCTCCTGGGGCTTGAGGCGGCGGCGCCCACCGTGAAGCGCTTGCAGGAGTCCATAGCGGCCCAACCAAGGAGCCCAACTAAGTTCTCTCTCTACCCGGAAGCCTGGGAATGCCGCGTGCCAAGTGACGTCACAACCGCGAGCCACCTGGGAGAACGCAGCCCCGCCCCCTCCTCCTCTTGCATCCCCGCCCCCACCCCGCGTTCAATCTAGACCTTCGCGCGCCATCAATGGATACAAACAGCTCCGAAGACAAAGGGCCCCAAGGGATCTCACGGAGACCCATTCGAAGGAAGGAATAGCGGGCGCGGGGACTCACCCACGGAGGGGGAAGCCAGCGGCAGCTCCATAGCGAAGGCAGCCATAGCACCACGGGGAAAGGAAGGGAAAGCAAGGCACGCGCCCGCTCGCGCTCTTCCGCCTGCCCAAGCGCGAGCCGCTTTCAAATAAAGCGGAAGCGCCCTTCCTTTCCGCCAGTTCATGGTATACGTCACGTCCGGGGTAAAGAGAAAAGGGGCGGTTGCAGTCGCTCAGCTTAGGCGGTTGAATGCGACCTCCGTGGTTTAGTCTCATCAGTGTTCCTTCCTGTCAGAGGGATAGAGATAGTGTGTGTGTGTATGTATGTATGTATCTATCTATCTATCTAAAAATGCTCTGTGCATAATGAGTACCTTAAAAACAAAAGAACCAATGAACGAAATCACACCAAATTTGGCAACAAAACGTCTCACAACACAAAGTGTGACCATCACTCAAAAAATTATGATTTTGTCATTTGGGAGTTGTAGTTGCTGGGATTTATAGTTCAACTACAATCAAAGAGCATTCTGAACTCCATCAACGATGGAATTGAACCAAACTTGGCACACAGAAGTCTCATTACCAAGAGAATATATTGGAAGGATTTGGTGGGCATTGACCCTGAGTTTGGGAGTTGTAGTTCACCTAAAACATCCAGAGAGCACTGTGGACTCAAACAATGATGGATCTGGACCAAACTTGGCACAATACGCTTGAATATGAACACCGATGGAGTTTGGGGAAAATAGACCTTGACATTTGGGAGTTGTAGTCACTGGGATTCACAGTTCACCTACAATCTAAGTGCATTCTGAACTCCACAAATGACAGAATCAGGGCAAACTTCCCACACAGAACCCCCATGACCAACAGAAAATACTTAAGGCAATCCAATCCAACTTGCTTCATCAGGGCAAGAAAACAATATCAAAGTCCTCCTGACAAAGAGCCATCCAGCCATAGATAGATAGATAGGATTCACACACAGAGAGATATGGTATCATAGATTTGAAAGGGACCCTTAAAGAAAGACAATGATATGTTGCATGTTCCAGGGTGGGCAAACCAGACACTCTCCACATCAACACTGACAAAGAAACAGCAAGAAATACTGTTTACCCACAAGCACAAAGAAACCAACACTTTCTCAATACTTTATTTTCCAGATCACCAGACTGGGCCACAGCAACGTGTGGCAGGGAACGGCTAGTATATATATATATATTGACAGAATTTTCTTCTGGAGGAGAAGACTTTAGTATACTACCTTGGGGATCTGGCGATGCCCGGGTTATTTGAAAAAGACATTATTTGTTTTGGGGTATTACCGGTAGTTAATATCATTTAGTTAATTAATAACACTATTTATTAGGGAAAAGCCAGATTTGAGTAAGGTTTTTTATTAATGTTCCCATTTGAAAATGCATAAAAATGTGGGTGAACTACAATTCCCGGAATCGTGGGTCAGTTCTCCCCAAATGAGGCCTGTATGCACAAGTTGGCCATGTTGGGTGTGTGCGCCAAGTTTGGTCCAGATCTGTCTTCAGCTGGGTTCGGGGCAGTGTCACAGTGCTGTGTCTTTATGCAGGGTGAACTACAACTTATCATGTTAAGTCAGTTCCCCAAATCCCTCCAGTCTTTCAGATGCTGATCAATTCCTCTGTCTTTGCTGTGTGCCATAGGAAAGGCTGAAGGGAGAGGCAGTGGGTGGGGTCATGCAAATTCTACACAAGGAATCATAGAATCAAAGAGTTGGAAGAAACCTCATGGGCCATCCAGTCCAACCCCCTGCCAAGAAGCAGGAATATTGCATTCAAAGCGCCCCTGACAGATGACCATCCAGCCTGGATCTCTGGGATGCCTGCCTGTGGTGGAGGAAGCACCTCAAATCTAGGATGAAATGATCCCCAAATGAAAGCATTCCTTAGGTGGTGGGCAGGCCCGTAGCCAAGATTTCAATTCGGGGGGGGGGGGGGGGGGGGCGGAGTGCGGAGTCTGAGTGAAAGAGGGTCTACGCTACCAAACCTTTTGTATCATTACCCCAATACCCCCATGCATATGGGATATATTGAGTATGGTGATCAGATCATGATATGAATAAACATAACAGTTTAAATAATGCACCAGTAAGGCCTTTTCACGAACCACCATGAGAATTTCAGGGGGGGGGGGTGAAGCCCCTCAACCCCCCCCCCTCCCGGCTACATGCCTGGTGGTGGGCCATAGTGCTTGAGAAGAACATTGGCAGCGTTTGGGCTACATGTTCATGGCATTCGCTATAACATGCAATGTCAGTTGAGGGAGTGCCTTTGGAGGCTTGTGAGCACTTGGAGCTATAGCCTGTTTGTGGAGGCAGGAGGGTGTCTCTGTAAGTGGACACCTCTGCTACGTACACACTTTTCACTTTTATTATGTGTACAGAAGAAGATAGATGTATATAGATGTTTTCTTAAGTTTTACCTTAAAATATTCACACAACTGGATATTGCTGAAATGCTACAAGAGAAAACCCTGATGTTACAAATGAGCACAGTAGGCACATTTATGTTCATTGATTTCAATAGCATATTGCAATTGTTCTTCATTGTGGCATTAAGTTGAATCCACATACATTACACATTTTTCTTTAAGGTTTAACATCCATGTGTGTGGTTTGGATTTCATTTGATGTGCAGAACCAATTTTATCTGTGTGTACATACATATACACATACATATATTTGTCTACATATTTATACATATATATGTGTGTGTGTGCACATATATGCTTGTGTGTATATATATTTCTTTATGTGGATGTATATATCTTCATGAAAGTACCATATAGACCATGCTGACCCTTAAGATCAAGTAGTGAGATGCTAATTTCCACCCAGATTAGGGACTGGGTGTCCAGAGGCTGCCCACCCTCATGTCGTTTTTGGAACAGCTTTTAATTGATCTGTAACAGAACCCAGAAATTAGAGCATTTTATCATTATATTTTCTCTCCATCCGGGAAGTTTTGGAGTGTTTTTACTTATTTTAATGATAATGTTAATGTCCTACAAGGAAGAACTATGAAACCTATTTGGCTTAATTGCAATGGTCTATTTTATATTGTATATTTTGTGCTGTTGTATTTATTTATTTACCACATTTATATCCCATCTTTCTCAAAGGGGACTCAAGGCGACCTTACAAAAAGGCAACAATTCAATGTCATATAAAAACACAATCAATTAACATGAGCATTTATATTAAAAACATGGAGTCAAATCACCTTAGTAGCAACATTTAAAAACAATGCAATCCAAAATCGTAATCTGAAGCCATTCCAATTGTCAATTACACATATTCAATATCCATTCCTAGCACTACATTACTTTACTGACCAAAGGCTTGGTCCCACAGCCAAGTCTTCACTTTCTTCCTGAAGGCCAAGAGGGAGGAAACTGATCTGATTTTTCTGGGGAGTTCCATAGCTGAGGGGCCACCACTGAGAAGGCCCTGACTCTCATCCCCACCAGTCACACCGGCGAAGGAGGTGGGAACAAAAGCAGGGCCTCCCCAGACAGTCTTAACCTCTGAGATGGTTCATTTATCAACTTTTTAATGCCATCAGCAACAAATGTTTTTGGTTGAGCACATAACTGCTGATCCATTGCATTTCACATCATCACATGGAACTCTTTAAAGTGCCACTGCCAGTTGTTTACAGAACTTGAAGCGTTACTGAACTTAAGGCTGTCCTGAATCGGCATAGGCAAATCTGGCACTCACATTCAGCTGTCCTTCAACCTTTTCGACTGATATTCTTCTGTTTTCACAAATCAGTTCCAGGGTTCTTTCTTCGCTCTTTGTGGTCATAACTGGATGTCTGGAGTGCTCTGCATCTATCACACCAATATGGCCGTAGTTGAACAATTCAGTCCCTTTATAGATAACTCTGAGAGAGGACTTTTATCCCCATGCATAGCACACATGTGGAGATTGCACACCTTCTGTCCACAAAAAAAGTATATGAAAGAATGCCATTCTTTACTACAATTTATAACCTTCACAGCCATTTGTAATACACATTTAGTGTGCATGGTTCTGGCCCAGTTTACCTGTCCCAATGCATCTCATCCTATGAACCATCTAGGTGTTTAAGATCGTCTGGAGAGGCCCTGCTCTCGGTCCCGCCTTCTTCGCAGATCCAATTGGCGGGAACAAGAGACAGGGCCTTCTCAGTGGTGGCCCCACAGCTATGGGATGCCCTCCCTCCTAACCATTCAAAAGAGAGTTAAAATCTGGCTAGTTGAGCAGGCATTTGCAGACGCAGTATAACTGTTTAATTGAGACTTATGAAATGATAAGACGATGCGACGGAAAATTATTTTAACGATGAGATGCTGAGAATTGTATTTTATGGTTTTAATTGTTAATTGTTTTTATATGGTTATATGTAATTGTTTTTACTGTATTTCATCTTGTGGGGCATTGATTGCCAAATGTAAACCGCCTCTAGTCACCTTCGAGCTGAGAGAGGCGGTATGCAAATATAGTAAATAAATATATATATTTATATTACCTGGATATCTCTAAGGATTTAAACAGTTAACAAATTGCTTAATGTGGAAGTCTCTGGATTTCAGCCAATCTTTAGCTGTGTTCTGGAGACATATCTAGAAAGAAAAATTAAAATGTTCCAGCTCATCTTGTATCATATTTTTAACTATATTGTTATTTTTCTGTGAATATGCATTCATATTTACAACTTTTCATGTATACATCATACTTCGATTTTCCATTCACATTGGTAACCCTGATATTTCCAGATTGGCCCCAAGATCCTTGCTTAAGTGGGCCAAAGTTCTGACTTCCTGTGTTTATAAGTTACGGCTGGCAAGCTGAAATATTAAGTAGAAGCACCCATATAGTCAGTTTTGTTGTAGGTCTCATTTGTTGCACCCAATAGTAAAAAAAAAATCAAGTGAAATGGATTTAAGACTATAAGACATTGATATTCTTAATGTCATTTAAGCTTGATGTAGATTGTATTTAATCTTAAAAGTCAAATTGAAATAGTGAGCCTGAACATTATGCTATTGAGTAGGGGTGTGCATGATTTCGTTTTTGTATATCAGATTTGAATGATTCAGTGGATTCAGTTGCCAAATGCATGAAAATGAGCCTGGCAAAGAGCAGTAGAAGTCTTTGCCAGTAGAGATTACAGCTGCCAGCTAATGGTGGCTAATAATGTGGGCCAATGGAGGCTCAGCGGCACTCTACCAGAGGCGGAAGTGTGTGGGCAGGGCAGCCTCGCAAATCAGGAAAGCTGGGGCTCCTTTGCTTTCTTTCACAGCAATCTTCTCCATCCCTTCCAGAAGGCCCTCCTGCCCACACTCACACACCTCGAGGCGAATGGGAACTTGCTTTCCCAGCAGCACTTTGTATAGTGCAAACATTGAAGGAGCCTTGTGCTCCCTCCCAGGGCATGATGAGAGTTGAGGTATTTCTCTCTGTATGTTTCTCTCTTTCTCAGCCAATCAGAGGCCTGGTTGACTGTGTCCAACGATTCTCCTTCCCTCTTGTGTCATGTGCCTGGGACTTCAATTCCCAGAGCTTCCTCTTGTGGGTTTTTTAATGTTATGTTAAAAACTTAAAATTTCCAAACGATAGTGGATTGGTGAAACTTTCTGAAACTTGGCAGGCTTGCAGTAGATGTGGCCTATAAATGAGGTGAGCTTCATGCTTATAGACCTTAAAAATGATGGAGAAATGAGCCTCTAAATTTTCCCCATTGGCACCAATGGACGAATCTTTCTAGCATTAAAACAGAAACCCCTCCTGAATTTGGAAAGTTTCTAAAAATAGAATGGGGCAGCAGAAAACTGAACACCAAAAACGATACAGGTATTTCCCAAATTGCACATCCTTACTATTGAGTCTTATTAAACTATAAATCCCAGAACACCATCGGTTTTGCACCATCAGTTACAATGCCAAAATAATGTAGTACTTTAGGTCCCTTAAGTCTCTAACATGAGAGTGCTATCTGTTCCCTGCTGTTTCCTGATTGTGTGTTTTTTATTTCTGCACTGGTTGCATTATTAAGTAAAATAGTTTCAATATATTTTGAAAGCTCTACTCCCGAATCTGATTCCTCCCTATTTTGGATCATCACTATCTCTTCTTGACTCACTTGGAAGATCAGTGTAACTTAATCTGGGAGTGCATCTAGATTTAAAGCAGTCTGACACTAGATACAACTCAGTGCTCAGGAAGCATGAGAGTTTGATAAGGCCTTTAGCCTTCTCTGCCAAAGAGAGTTTATAATTGAATATAAGAAAACTAAAAGGAAAAAATATAACAAAATGACACAAAAAGTAAGTATAATATTGACTATTCCTACATATTTTAGAACATATGGTAGTTACAAGTGAAGAGAATAAGGGAATCACTAGTAAAGCAATGAGGCCAATGCACACAAGAATTAATGTGAAGTGAAGTGGCTTTAAAAGTATATACTGAAAGGCAAGGATATGTTTGCCATTAGTCATTCTGGACATCTTCCATAACATTACAGTCAAAAAGTTCACTTTATTTTCTCATTACAGTGCAACCAGAAAGGTTATTTCTTTCCTCGTCAGTCTGAATCATTTAAGTTCCCTCGTTTGTTGTTATTCAGCTGTTGATATTTGTGGAGCTGCTCCATAAAACCAGGATTTGGACAAATAGCAGGCCTTGCATTTTTCACCAAAGAAAAGGCACTAGTAAAGTCGAGTCCTTCTGAGTGCATTAGGAAGCCGATTATGATGGCTGCGGCACGGGAAACTCCGGCATTGCAGTGAACAAGCACCACGCCATCCTCAAAGAGAACGAGAGGAAAAGGTTTAGAAAACAATTGCTGGTAACAATTTACTCAATACAGTTTTCTGACATCTATGTTTTAAAGACCAAACAACATTTTTTTGACAGCAGCATAAACAAACATTAAACAGAGAACCTTAGAATCATTTTGTGTTAGAAGAGACCTTGTGAGCCATCTAGTCCAACCCCCTGCCAAGAAACAGGAAAATCGCTTTCAATGCACCCCAACAGATGGCCATCCAGATCTTTTAAAAGCCTCCAAAGAAGGAACCTCCACTACACTCTGGGACAGAGAGTTCCACTGCTGAACAGCTCTCAGGAAATTCTTCCTCGTGTTCAGGTGTAATCTCCTTTCCTGTAGTTTGAAGCCATTGTTCTGCATCCTAGTCTCAAGGGCAGCGGAAAACAAGTTTGCCTCCTCCTCCCTATGATTTTCCCACACATATTTATACATGGCCATCATGTCTCCTCTTACAATAGAACAGAGTGCCTCCTTTTTCATGTTATTACTATTGAACTGAAATGCTGGTGGGTTTCCTAAACTCTACTTAAGAAACCTCCCAACAGTCAGTGCTGTTGATGTCTAAAATCAGTGAAGATTATTTTGCCTGGTGTGCTTAGCCCAATGAAAAAAACACCAGAGTGATGGTCCAATTTCATGCAATTTATTATATATTAAATAGCAGCGTGCTTTATTTCTTTTTATTTGTCAGAAATGCCAAGAAGATCATATAAAACCAGTCCCTGGTATAAAGGGTGTACTAAACTTCTGAGACAGAACAGTGATGCTAAGCTATTGGGGATGGTCAATCTAATTTAGAAATGAAATGGAAACTGTAACTGGAAACCCCCAGGAGGGCATGAAATGAATACACCTTTCTGTTACATTGTAAAGAATACGCTGGGTTCTCTCCTTCTAAAATAACACAAAGCTTGATTGTGCAATATTATCTTTCTTCATTCCGAACTATGTAAATAATGAAAATGGTAGATCTTGTGGAATAATCTGCAGGCTGGTTTGCACAGCCAAGATATTGTCAGGCTATAGCATCAAATGAACAGATTATATGAAGCAGATTGAGCTTTGATTTCCTTCTACAAGATACTGACCATATGCACACGGTACAGTTATAAAATATTCATTCTAATATATAAAATTGGTTTTGCACATCCAATGAAATCCAACCCACACACATGGGTGTTAAACCTTAAAGGAAAATGTGTGATGTATGTGGATTCATCTAAATACCACAATTGAAACTAAGGAGCATAAATATGCCTACTGTGCTCATTTGTAACATCTGGGATTTTTTCTTGTAGCATTTCAGCAATACCCAACTGTTTGAATAGTTTAATGTAAAACTTAATAAAACATTTACTTGTAACCTTCTCCTAAACTATAACTACTTAAAAGAATCCTCCACCTTGTGCAGAACAAACAACCCTGCACCTGTATGCTTGTCCATAATGCCTTGCCTCATGTACAAAGGAAGAACTGTTTAAAGCTACAGACATGGCAGTCGCAGTTGCCCGGTTTTGGTCAAAAATTATTTAGCCGCATGTGCTCCTTTTATTTTTATCCATTTTATACTTCTGTACACAATGCTTTTGACACAGAATAAATAAACCACCTCCTCTAGAAGAAAATTCTGTTAACTTCAATGGAATTTACTCTCAGATAAATTAATTTAAAACACAATATTAAACTACAATCATATACCCACACACACAGGAATGTATTGAAATCTGTTAGCCTTACATCACACTCTTTCATTTTAAAAATAATTGTCTTCTTAAACATTAAAAGGTTTCAAAGGCCCCAGTGTAAGCCAATGGCTACACTTATTTGCTTGATTAAACAGAAAACAGTTAAAATCTATGTTATCAGAGTAACAGAAATACCCAGCTCTAGATTGATGAAATATGGCACTTTGGGAGAAAGAACTCTTGTCTGGCTGTCTATTGGGGGTGCTCTGAATGCTATTTTCCTGCTTCTTGGCAGGGGGTTGGATTGGATAGCCCACAAGGTGAATGGCTTTCCGGCAGCAATCAGTGAAGCTTTGAAGCTACAAGGCCATTAAATGCTAATCAAGGTGGCCAATTAGAACATTCACACCTGCCTCAGGCAGACAAAGAGTTCTTTCTCCCACCCTGGACGTTCCATAGGTATATAAGCCTCACTTGTCTAGTTTCCAACAGACCTCACAACCTCTGAGGATGCTTCTGGAACATGGCCATACAGCCCAGAAAACTCACAGCAACCCAGTGACTGGTCATGAAAGCCTTCGACAACACATCTAAATACAATGTTAATAATTCAGCAATCCAGTGCACCAATGCTCAATAATCACATTCTACAGAATTACCTTTAATTTAACTTCCTCAATAAATTCAAAACATTCAGGGAAATAGGAGATAATGTCAGTCTCAGGAAGGTCCAAGATAGGGATGCTCTTGTATGTAAAGTCCTCAGGGAAGGGATTTTCAACTCCATAGGCTACATTTAGAACATGGGTGACCTGAAATGCATTAGACAGATAATAAACCAAGACAGCTTTTTAATCTTCAACTTCTGACATGGCTATGAACGTCAAACTGCAAGCAAAGGGATCTGGTACAAACACTTCCTTCACCTTCATGCCATGAAACCAAGGACAGGAATGAGAAAAAAATAGTTTTCAATAGACAGCTTTAAAATTGTCCTTATGTTTTCATATTTGAAATTGAAGAATCAATATGAAGATGAAAAATTACACTATGTAACAAGTTCCTGGGTTATAAATGTCATTTCCTAATTGGCTCTATCATAAAAACATGGAAAAAGTTTATTACGCTGAAAAATATTTTTACAGGATACCCTATAGCGTATTTTGCTCTTGTTTTCCAATTAATATCCTCATTGAGTCTCGACCAATTCAACGTAAGTTTGTGGCAGCCACAAAACGAAGTTTCTGGAGTGAAACAATTACTTTCAAAGTACATACTTCGCAATTAAACAGGAAGCAACACTTTCAAACCAGGAACAGAATTTTTCAAATTTTATTATAGACCGTTATGTGATTCTTTCAGGCTTTAAATATGCAACCACTTTTGTAAAAAAAAATCAAACAAACCCAAACATGTCCTCACCTTGTATTTTTTCATTGTGTCCAGATCATGAGCTGCATCTTGTGATCCTGTGATGAGAGAAGCTTGTATTATCCAAGGAGTCACCAAAGAATTACATAAAGTTGGCCCTTGGTATCTGTTGCAATTTGATATCAAAATCCATAGATGCGCAAGCATAGTTTAATGGTGCCCCGTACAGAAAAGAGCAAAAACAACATTTGTGTTTCGATTTAAAGAATATTTTAAACCTGTGGATTATTGTATTTGTGGAGGCAGATTCTATGGAAACAGAGGATCAACTGTACAGAAAATCTTTCAGAGGACTTTTATTCATAGTCACCTTCAAAGGCCCCTTCTACACTGCCCGATAATTATCAAAGCAGATAATCTGGATTTTATATGGTAGTGTAGAAGAGTCCAAAGACACAGCTGTGACAGTCTGGAATATCAATATGCAAAGGGAACTTTGTACCAACTGGCTACCAATTTTGTTCTTGAAGTTATTGTCTTAAGATGCTACTGTCTTAAGATGCATACTCAAAGGGTTGCCGTAATTTGAAACCAACTTGACACAAATTAACATCAGGAGCACTCTGGACACCAAAGAAACATGCAAAAACAACAACATACTGAGTATGAAAAAATATGGAGCCAACAAAGAATGGGTCAAAGGAGTGAATCTATCTCAGACCTTTCCAAGCATTTCATATTGGTGATATTCTTTTTAGACATGCATCATTCTGTTACACAGTAATACAGTCTCTTTCTGCACTGTCCTTATATTCCAGATTCTGAACCCAGATTACCTGCATATCCCATATTATATGGCAGTGGAAACTCATATTATCCAGTTCAAAGCAAATAATCTGGGATTACATCCTGAGATATAGGGCAGTTTTACTAGCAAAACTGGAGGTTAATCTAACCCCTTATAAAACATTCAACAGACAGACTGGGGACTGTAAAATAAGAAGATGAAAGGAAAGGAAGACTAGAAATATCTGACCATCAAAGAGTAGATAAAAGTGATAGAACATTTTTTACATTTTTTCTCTTCTTACAACTTCCCTTTATTTTTCTATTTTCCTACTTTTTTTAACATTATTATTCCCCCACTTTACATGTATAAGAAACCCTTTTTCCACTTTAATAAAAATCAATTAAAAATCTAACCCCTTATAAGAGATACGGAGACATACATAAACTGTAATAACAAAATGTATGAGCATACAACATATCTCATGAAAACCTTTTGTGTATTTGTGTGAATATATATATATAATTTTATTTCACATAAACTTCTATACTACCATATAAAATCAATCCAGATCATTGTGAGTTTTCCGGGCTGTATGGCGATGTTCCAGAAGCATTCTCTCCTGACGTTTCACCTGCTTCTATGGCAGGCATCTTCAGAAGTTGTGAGACCTCACAACCTCTGAAGATGCCTTCCATAGATGCAGGCAAAACGTCAGGAAAGAATGCTTCAGGAACATAGCCATACAGCCTGGAAAACTCATAACAGAGGACCTCACAACCTCTGAGGATGCTTGCCATAGATGCAGGTGAAACGTCAGGAGAGAATACCTCTAGAATATGGCCATATAGCCCGAAAAAACCTACAATAACTCACAAAAACCTAGTGATTCCGGCCATGAAAGCCTTCGACAATACATCAATCCTGATTATCTGCTTTGAATTGGATTCTAGGGCAGTGTAGACTCATATAATCCAGTTCGAAGCAGATGATGTGATAATCAGGATATGTGGGAGTGTATAAGGTTGCTCATCACATTTGGGTGATACGCCTGCACAGTGTGTTCAAACACACTAAGTTTAGAAAGCTGTGATCTCCTCTGCAGAATGAATGCATACCACTTTAACTGCCTTGGATGAATGCTATGGAACCCAGGCCCTCCAGCTCCCAGGCTTCCATAGCATTCGTCCTTGGCTGTTAAAGTGGTACGCGTTCATTTTCCAAAGGAGCTGCACCCAAGGCTTTCCATGCCTCCTGATTAAAGCAGCGGGTGGCCATCCCAATGCAACGCCTCCCACCCACCTAGAAGCAGCCAGGGCTTGAGGAGCCCGACTTGGAGGTCCAGGCTGAGGTCCTGCACGTATCCGCAGGCGGGCCCCCCGCCGTCCTTGCCGTCGGCCACCTCCACCGCCTGCAGCCGAGCATCCTTCCAGGTCTCGATGAGCCTCCTCCCGGTCAAAGTGGTCACCCGGGTGCATTGCCTGCGCAGGTTAGTCTTGGAGAAGGATCGGATCTCCTGGGTGAGCGAGTGCATCACATGGGCCAGGGGAGGCGAACACAAAGCAAAGGCAAGTGCCCACGACCGACCCTTCTTCCTTCCTTGCTCTTCCCCAGAGATGCCTAACCATCTGCAAGCAACAGGCACAGGCAGGCAAACAGAACAGCCTTGTGTTTCTTGTGAAAGTCAGCTCTGGATTGGCTACAGAAAGCCGGCTTCCGATTGGTCAGAGGGCTTCTTTTCTTTCAGCCTAAGTGGGGTGTCTAGTAACAGGCACGCGCCTCCGTCGCCTTTGCACTGTGTGATGAATATGACTCCACTTTGAACAGCCAGAACTCAATGCTAGGGGATCCTGGGAGTTGTAGTTTTGCAGAGAAGTACCGCACAATTAATCAGGAAATGACACTTTCAAACCAGGAACAAAAGATTGATCAAATTTTGTTACATAGTCTTTTAGCTCCCATCACACCAAGCCATGGCAATTAAAGCGGTGTCAAACTGCATTAATTATACACTGTAGATGCACTCCCATACCACATGTGGCTCCACAAGGAAAGTATGTTTATTTCTATGCATTCCTAGGGGCTACACCTAATATTGATGTTGAGCATCTCATCTGAAATTCTGAAATACTCCAGGGTTGAAATAGCACCAACTTTAATTTATGATCATTCAGTGTTGACAAATATTGTTTAATGCACAAAATTATTTTAAACTAGCTGTCCCCTGCCATGCTTTGCTGTGGCCCAGTCTGCATATATGTGTTGTGTGTGTTAATATATGTGTGTGGCCATATATGTGTGTGTGTGTGTGTGCGGTATGCACATGCATTGTATATTTTTGGGTATTTTTTGCTTTTATTATTTATTTATTTATTTACTTTGCTTATATACCGCTGTATCTCAAGCCCGAAGGCGACTCACAGCGGTTCACAAACAGTAAAAACAGTAGAAACAGCAGTGGTTCCATACAACATATAACAATTGACTTAACGCATTATCCATAAATTACCAATAAGCAATTACAATGCACAGTTATTACAAAAAACAACCGTACCCAATCTTCTCATCATCTAAGCGTAGTCCAGGTTCGTCGTCCATTGTTCCATTCCTATGTTCCATTACCAGATTGCACTAAATTACTCAAACGCCATTGATGCGGAGCATCTTTACCCCCCCCCCCCTCAAGTATTTGTAGTTCGCCAAGGGCCGGACAATGGATTCTGTTGCTTCCTGACCCAGCACACATAACTGGGTTCCTGTTTCCTCTTTGTGAATTCTCTGGCTTGTGCACTGGACTATGGACTCTGCTACTACCCAACCCAGCTCCCCCTTCAGCTCCAGCTCCTGTTCCTAGAAGGAGCCAATCTTCTGTTGACCAACCCGGACCTTGGACTGATCTTCTGGTGGCCAGCCTGATGCATGGACTGGCCCCTGCACCCAAAACCCTTCCGTCCAGACTTTGGGACTTCTAGTTCTTTCCTCTCTCTTTTTATGAAATGAATAAAATATTTTCTTATTACTGTGGATTGGGGTTGGGATGGGTGGTGGGTGGTGATATATGGAATGCCTGTATACTGGTGATGCCTATGGTTTATGAATATGAAATATGTAACCCCTATGAACTCCTCTGTATCCTCACCCCCTTGACCCTCGCCCCACAAGAAAACCAGCGTGACCAGGAACTGCCTGGGGACAGAGCCCAAGCCTCTTTCCCCCAAATCACCCATTGATTGACTCATTTTGCATGGACAATGCTGCTGGCCCCAACCCTAGCCCTCGGAGCATGGCCAGCGAAGGAACAAGGGTCAGCAGAGCTTCGGAAAAAGAGACTGATTAATTCACCCAGATATTGTTGACCCTCCGGGTGGTCCGATATCGATCTAGCCTATTCAAATTCCCTGCCAGACTCATCAAGGACAGGAAAGCCTTTGTTTGTCAAACATCTGGAGACATTTTTCCTTTGTTTCGCTGAGCACATGGCATTCCTTTGTCTGCAGATTCCTTTCCCAGATTCCTTTGTGCTCCCTCATCCCGCCCCCATTTCTCCTGATTGGCTGTCGCCACCATGTGACAGAGGTCTCCCCATTGGATCCTACAGACCACTGGAGTTTCCTGATTGGTACAGAGGCGCCAGGGGCGGGAGGGCTGCTTCCCAGGTGTCCGCCCATCACCCAATCACAGCGGGGAACACCTGAGGAGCCGGGGCAGAAGGGTTGAACTCTGGGTTTTCAAAAATTGTATAAATATGCCTGCATCACTGTACCCCACCATGCTTTGCAGTGGAACGATTCCTGTAAATCATCCATTCAGCTGAATCGCAAATAAACGCCTCGATCCTGGTCTCCTTTCGCCTCTGGTGAGCTGATTGCTTTTAGATAACTTTTGCGCTCTTGGATTGGCTTCCGGAAAGATCTCACCAAGGTTTCCAGGACCCTTTTTGGTGCGGTCCTTGGGCTCTCCTTCCTGGGGGAGCCCCCTAAAAGAGCTCGATAACACCTGCACAAACATCCAGGTCTTCACCTTTTTGCGGAATACCATTAGAGATGGTGCTAGTCTAATGTCCGTAGGAAGGGCGTTCCACAGCCGAGGAGCCACCACCGAGAAGGCCATATCTCTCGTCCCCGCCAGCCAAGCTTGAGAAGCAGGCGGGATCGAGAGCAGGGTCTCCCCGGAAGATCTCAAAGTCCTGGTGGGTTCATAGGCAGAGATGCGGTCAGAGAGGTAGCTTGGGCCGGAGCCGTATAGGGCTTTAAAGGCCAACGCCAGCACTTTGAATTCAGCCCGGTAGCAGATCAGTAGCCAGTGGAGTTGGCGCAACAGGGGGGGTTGTATGCTCCCTGTGCGCCGCTCCTGTTAAAATCATGGCTGCCGAGCGTTGGAGCTTCCGAGCTGTCTTTCCTATAGCGCACAGCACGGAAGAATTGATCAGCAGCTGAACAGACTAGAGGGGGTTGGGGGACTGACTCAACAGGATGGAAGTTGTAGTTTACCCTGCATAAAGACACAGCACTGTGACCCCTACCGACAATGGGCCTGGACCACATTTGAAACACAGAACCCCCATGACCAGGTTTGGGGGAAAGCTCTATCTGGAGTAGGTGGGTGTATTTATATATTCGATCCCAAGACTGTTTTCTAGATGAAATATTATAATGGGAGCAAGAGGCCATGGAATGCATGTTGCTGTGTGTAGACCGTCTGACCCCACATGGCTCTAAGCATCTACTAAACGAGACTGCTTCCTAAAATGGCTTTATCCTAGGTTCTGCTGCCAACTTGAATCTTCAGCATAAGCTCATACCATGACTTTCCTTGAGTGAACAGTTCTGCTATTTTTAATTCAGTAGATTTGTCCCAGAACAGAAAAAAATATACTATGTAACAAAATTTGAAAAAGAATATGTTATGGTTTGAATTTATTATTTCCTGTTTAATTGTGTGGTACTTACATTGAAAGTAGTTGTCATATTCCAGAAACTTTGTTTTTGTGGCTGCCACAAACTATGTTGAATAGGTTGAGACTCTATGAGATATTCATTGAAAAACTATAGCAAAATGTGCTGCAGGATGTCCCACAAAAACAAAGGTTTTGCAATTTAATAAACATTTTCTGTGTTTTTATGATAGAACCAATTAGGAAATGACATTTATAACCCTGGAAGAAAAATTGTGTTACTTCTCTCTGAGCCCTGTTCTGCTAGGACGCCACAACTATTTCGAAACCTCTATTTGCTATTTAAGTGTTAACTTTTAAATCTCCTCGAAGTGTTTTTGATGGCCCTTCTAATTTGTTATGTAATCAACTACTAACATACAGAGATTGTATCTTAGTAGATCAAAAAAAAAACATTGTTGTTCAATCTTGATTTTGGTAAACCTTTCTGTACTGTCCCCCATTTTATTCCTGTTAATAAATTGGTAAAAGATGGGATAGAGATAATGGTATTGTTATGGGGATCTGTAAATGATTGATTGATTGATCAATCCACTAAAGTACTCAGTAGTCTTTGCTCATCACCCTGGAGAAAAGTGGTTCATCAAATACACAAATGGAACCAAACTGGATATAAGACACTTCTGTGCACTAAGTCATGCTAAAGGCATATTTCAAAGGTTCATTATTAATTTAGTTTCTTTTATTTCATGCATTTAGCACCTTTGTATGTGGGGATACGTTTTATTAATTCCCCCATGAAAATTACTGTGCAAAGAATTTTCATCAGCTGCATGCATTTACATTTCATATTTCAATAGAAATAAACTGAGTCTCTTTTTCTACTGATTCACTTAGTAAGCAAGATTGAGTTATTGAATAAATAATTTCAATCATTTTTCCAATGGCCAAAGGCTTGAATCTGTCATTCTTTTAGTAGAGAAGAGTAACGTTTTTCCAACACGCCCATTTAATTTTTTTTCATGTAATGGTCAGGCGCTTACTCCATTATTTTTACAAGATATGGGATCGCACACAGAAGACATGATTTACTCATGACTTTATAGGGCTAACTCCACTGCAATTTTCTGAATGCTTTTTTCTGGAACCATAAGAGGAGTCATATAATCATACAATTTATAGACCTCTTTATGAAATAAACGTTGATATAAAAATTCTTTTAACACCCTGTGCTACTGAACTTCAAAAAGACCTACCTTCCATGAATCGCTCAGATCAAGAGCTTCATAATAATGAGAGAGGGAACTCATCACACTTTGCTAGTATTGCTCCTGCTTCCAAAAAAAACACACCCTCTGCTGGCACATTCATTCGTTTTTGCATTGTAATTGAGTGATGTGGGATTGGTGGCCTGGAAGCTAGTGCTCGACTCCAAGTTCAATTAGTCCTAGCCAGTGTGGTAAATGAGGTAATGGCTATTGCGATCAACTACATTTGAAAGTCTGCAGCTTCCCCATTTTTATACCATTGTATGCTGCATAGTTAGCTAACCCATGCCTACAAGTAGCAAGTGTTCAAAGATAGTGATTATTGTAAGCATAGCAGGTAAGTACAATCCAGGTAATGCACAAATAGTCCAGGAAGCTGTAGGAAGGCTTAGGGGCAGCTTCAGAAATAATAACACTAAGCCAGTAATCCAGATAATTAAATCTCAAAAGGAGTCATTAAACATACCCATTTTGAGGTCCAGAATCCCCAAAAAGATATGAACGCGAGGAGTGCTACCAGTCAAAGAGATTGAATGGTTGAGAGCATCAAAGACTCCCTGGAGAAACCTCTGGACATTAGGTCCTTGAATGATTAGTGTTTCTTATTTAACAAGCATTAACTCCTATGGCGCTGTCCCTTCTCTCTTTGCCAGACTTCAAAGGTAGTGAATGTGTCTTCAGTATTATCGATTAAGCCATGCTAGGGAGAAAGTTCACTACCTTTTCATATTTGGGGTAGAAACTATCATCTGATGCCAAGAACATTCCCACAATCTGTATCCAGATTCTTTAGATTCAAAAGGCTGAGAATAGAATTCTATTCTAGGGTGTCTAGGACTTGGAGTAATGGGTTCAAATTACAGGAAAAGAGATTCCAATTGAATATTAGGAAGAACTTCCTGACTGTAAGAGCTGTTCAACAGTGGAACTCTCTGCCTTGGAGTGTGCTGGAAGTTCCTTCTCTGGAGGTTTTAAATAGAGGCTGGATGGCCATCTGTCATGAGTACTTTCCTTCATGACAGGGGGTTGGACTAGATGCCCCATACAATCTCTTCCAGTTCTATGTTTCTGTGTCCTTAGAGCAGCCTCCCCCACTCTCATAATCATATCAGTATTATGATTAAGAAAATACACATGAATGAGGGCAGGAAATTGACCAGCCCAGGTAACTATTTCAAACAATGAACAACCTGTTCTTTGGCTAATACAGGCAGAATACTGCATTTCAAGAAGGAATGGAGCCTTCAGTGGTGCAGCGGGTAAACCGCTGAGCTGCAGAACTTGTTGACATAAAGGTTGGTGGGGCAAGCTCGCACTGTTAGCACCAGCTTCTGCCAGCCTAGCAGTTCGAAAACATACGAATAGGAGTAGATCAATAGGTACCGCTTCAGCAGGAAGGTAACAGTACTCCGTGCAGTCATGCCAGCCACGTGACCTTGGAGGCATCTACAGACACCAAGTCTTCGGCTTAGAAATGGAGATGAGTACCACCCTGCAGACTCAGGGGAAACCTTCACTTTTACTTTTATGGTGTGATCAACTTGCATGAAGTGCATTATCTAGCTGGCCCTGCAGGTGGCTTTTGCTGTAAGCTGTGCTCAGTATTTCTCTGGATGGTATTCTGCCTTCAGGTGTATTAGCCAAATAACAGGTTGTTCATTGTTTGAAATAGTTACCTGGGCTGGTCAATTACCTTCCTGCTGAAGCAATACCTATTGATCTACTCACATTCACATGTTTTTGAACTGCTAGGCTGGCAGAAGCTGGGGCTAACAGTGGGAGCTTGCCCCACTCCCTGGATTCGAACCACCAACCTTTTGGTCAGCAAGTTCTGCAGCTCAGCGGTTTACCCGCTGCACCACTGAAGGCTTCATGCCCTTCTTGAAATGGAATCATTCATTCATGTATCACTTCCTAGCAGAATAGATAAACATGGTGTCCAACAAGCATTTCCCTGCACACACATGCATGCACAAATACACATACACACACCCATCAAAACGATAAGTTGAACCACAACTTTGTCCTCATTTATGTATCTGAGGAAGTGTTCACACCACAGCTAGAATGCCCTGGGATCAGTTTCTGATTTAAGCTATCACAAAAGGCACCAAGATCACCATGGTGGCTGGCTACTTTTCTGTCTATCCCTACATGATGTAACATGAAATACTGTGTGAGCTGGCACTTCTGAAGAACAGCAGCAACGCAGACAGCAAGAGATGTGTGCTTTTAAGTGGCACAAAATGTACACTGTATTCATAACCAGAGAGGGGGGGGGGGAAGTGTTTCAGAACAGCTCAGTCTTAGCACACATGCATGCTTTCTTTCAATCATACCTAATTTTGCAGGAAATACAATGAAAACTGTATGCATGGAGATGGCAAACCAATCCCAATCACACAGTGCCATGTAAAACCCATTGTCAGTCTGCCACCTCCCTGTCACAAATCCATCTCCTGCTATTTACAGGCCAAACCCACCAATAGCCCCTGACTGCACCACAGTGCCAAAACGTACCTGCTACGATGATTCTCTAGCCGGCACTTCTGTGCCGGCACGTGCATGTCCTGTCATCTGCCTCTCTCTTTTCCCAGGATTTAAAAATTAGAAGGGTTTAAAAAAAAAGAAAGGAAGGAAGGAAGAAAATAATTTTAAAAATATGCAACTACAGAACTGCAGAAGGACAGAGTTTGTTCCCAAGTCCAGCTGCAGGACCATAGAGCAGCAAAGTATCATTGTTGTGCAGCTACTAATGTCATGAAATTTTGGGGTGATTGTCCCCATAAATTACTGGGATTAGTGATGGCACAAATGCAGGTTTGTGCTTTAAAGTCCCATAGTTTTAGCTTTCTCTTGGGAAGCAAAAACAGCTTTTTCTCTAGATAGCCAAGAAGGGAAGAAATGAAAGGTGAAGTGAAACATTTGGGGAATTTACTATATGCTTTTATTAATTCTACTCACTTGTCACTTAGATAATTATTACACCATGCTGTTTGTGCACTATAGTGATGCATTACTCCTGTTGGCTGTTTGGTCTTATCACACAATATTATTACTCTCTAGGCATTGTTGTGTTGCAGGATGACTGAAAAGGTAGGGTTTCTTTTTCATTGTGGAAACAATCCATTAATGACCCCTTTTCCCCACAACAAATCAGTAACCAGATTGGTTTAACCATAGCACTTTCGTCCAGGAAGGATCCATTAGTGGCCAAAGTGTGGATGCAGCCGTTTTTTTGATGAATGAGTCATTAGTTGGCATGGTGTGTGTGTGTGATCATGTTATCCATACCTCAAGGAAATCTCTGGCAAAGAAGCCCCAGACCACTTCTATAGTATGTTTAAACCCATTTTAACCACCTCTTCCGATTTTTTTTGTTTACTATTATATCACTATAACATTATAGCATGCACTACCACTCTATCATTGTGCCTTTTGAGCCAACAATGACTACATTGAAAAAAATGAATTAGATAAACCAATAACAAAGTGTGGAACAGCTTCAGTCATTAACTTCAGCCAAAAAAAAAACCCCATGCCAATGACACTCTTAAACTCCAAATACAACATGGGTGTGATAACATCAGCAGTCAGCTCCCCTCGAGAGACTGGGTGGAACAGATTTCAAGCAGAATAATGCAGCATAAAGGAGTGGTGTAATAAGGATCTTACCATGAAGCCCATTAAGTCACCAGAAATGAACTGATACCCATGGGAATTGTTAAATGAGAAATGTAGTTTTTTGGTTGCTTAGGAGCTACTATGAAAATAGGCCCAGTGAATACTATACCTCATACTATATCATACCATAAACTTTGTATTGACTTGATATTAATATTGAAATACCATAATTAAAAGCAAATAAAAAGAACTTAATGTAACACAGTTTTCTGTATTATAAAAATGGTTTTACTGTATTATACAAATTATTTTGAATTTTTAAATTTAAAATAGTGTTTCATCATTTTTGCTAGTTCCTTAAGAGATCCAGTTGCTTGGATTCTAGTTAATTGGGGTACTGTCCATTATCTGGGCAGAGGTCACATGAGGGCGCTAGAGAGAGAGAAAGATAGTCCATTTTATGGACGTGGAGAGTGGCTTGAAGGAGGAAAACCATTTCCCCTATTTTCCTGTTATTTCCCCCACCCATGTCCCTGTTGTGGAATCAACCCTTCTTTATGATATGGGAAATGGGGAGGAGGTATAACCAGCAAAAACAGGATAAATGGTTTTCCTCCCTCCTCCCCAATCCTTCTCTCCCTAGTGGTCTCCACCCAGATAATTAAACAGTACCATCTAGTACAGTGGTTTGCAACCCTTTTTTTTAACCAGGAATCACTTGACGATGGACAACTTGACCAGGAACCACTTTGACCAGGGACCATTCCCCAACATTAGTACTAAAAGGGTTACGAATCAGTTTTTGATCAAATTTAGATTCGGTTTGGTCATTTGGGGCGCTGATTCAGAAAATTGCACTGGATAGACCACATCAGCTCTTGTTTCTGATACAGAACATATGCCATCCAGCCGTCGCTATCTGCTCGCTCACAGAAAACCATATTTAGTAAGCCTTGGCACTATAACAGGGCTCTTGGCACTATAACAGTCGCTCTTGTTGCAATGGTGTAGTAACGATGAGGACACGGACCATATTTTACTTCTTGTGGACCACTGGTGGTCCATGGACCAATGGTTGGGAACCACTGATCTAAGGTATATATTGCTAGGTACAAAATTTAAGACCAACATTGCAACCCTAACCATCTCCTATGTAACATGTATCAAGATATTGTCTTGCTTTTTTTTAACTCTTGCTTATTCAGTAATTTATGACCAAACAATCAAAACATAATTTTAAAATTAAGAAAAAATAGGGCAGATGTTTCTCCCAAGAGCAAGAATAATACAATCTGGTTTGGGAAATACTTTAAGCAGGTACTTCAAACACATTGGCATTTTTGGGATTAATATCATTATTATTTTACTGTATTGAAGAAAACTATTCAAATGTTTAATTATTGGTGCTTTACTAAATGAAATGGTAGCTATTATTCCATATGGAACATCAAGTCTTACATGAAAATAATTGTATATGTGTATATAAGATGGGGTGGAGAGAGAATCTGTTCTGTATTAGATTTTTTTCCCGCAGGGTATTTTACAAAATCTTGTATTTTCTCAATTAAAAAGCAAATTATTTTAAATACCATCTGCTGTTTCACCTGCAGCCACTTTTAACTAACCATTAACATTCATACATTTTTAATTCTATGTGAAAAGTAATTTTAAAAAATCTCACAGGTGCAGGCTTTCTAATGTTAAAGACTATTCACATTGCAACTTAGCAATTAATACAGTACATTCATCTACCACATACTTGGCAATGTCCTCTGTGGAACATTGTTTTATTTTTACTAATATTTATGGAAAGACTACAGTGCAGAATAATGGCTGAGACTTTCTAGTAGGTGAAATTTATTTATTGAACCCAGTTGCAATTAGAATAAACAATTGGGTCACAACTCTATGAGAAGAGTTGGGAACCTTTTCAAACCCAGAGTGGACATGTTCTTATAGTGAGTAAGGAAAAGAAGAAAACTAATTGGCACTCTTGAAAAAAGAAACAACGATTTACTTTCCTAAGGCCCCTTCTACACTGCCATATAAAATCCAGATTATCTGCTTTGAACTGCATTTCATGGCAGTATAGACTCATATAATCCAGTTCAAATCAGATAATGTGGATTATTTGCTTATAATCACTGGATTATAAGGGCGTAGAAGCGCTAGATCTATCAGACTGTTGAGGAGACAGCAGAAAAAGTAAAAATACTGGTAAACAGTTGACTGGCTGAGGACAAAATGTTGGGACTGGCAGAGCTGGTGAGGCTGGAACAGAGGTTAGAAAACAACAGGCAAATCAAAGATGCCATTAAATGTAATTTACACCTTGTTTTTTAGCCTCTTTAATGGGATGATGATAACAACAACTTTATTTTTATACCCCGCCTCCATCTCCCTGAAAGGACTTGGGGCAATTTACATGGGGCCAAGCGGTTAAAACATAACACATTAAAATGCATATCAACAAAATAATAACAAAAAAATATAACAAAATGAAAACAACAACATCAAGCAATACATAAAACAACATCAGAACCAATAACCAATAGGAAAATTCAATGTCTCGTTGTGGGTAGGCAGACTGGTGTCAACAATAGAGGATAGAGCTAGTGAATAAAGTGCATATATCATATAGCAGCGATAGTAAAGAATGATTTATTATTAAAAATTTGAATATAACAATAGTAAAGAGTGTATCTTGTAACTGATGAAAGATGGTGTATCACTGCTGATATATGCCCCACTTCCTTCAAATAAATGTAGCCTTTGAAGCTGAAAAATATGCTTAATCCTGCCATTTTTTTTAATTTGCTGTGATTTTTAAAATAAACGTTCTTTGGTGTGTGTTTATATGGCCTGTTTCTTCTTCTCCTTCTTTCTAATTTTCATGTAATTTATTGAAGATAGTTATGTATGTCTAAAGCAGCGTATACCATATTTCATCAAATCTAAGGTGAAATCAAATGTAAGGTGCACACAATTGTCAAGCTTCAGTTTTAGGAGGGAAAGATGTTCTTTTTTTAAAAGAAAATAGAATTTTTAAGGATGAATTTTAAGAATAAAATTAAATGCTAAAATATATCTAACAAATATTTTAATTACAATAGAATTCAATTTACTCAGTCATAATGGGGAAACACATTATATGTACATAAAACAGAAAAGTGATCTTGTTTCAGAATCCATATTGCAGTCTAATGTGCGAGATTCTGATTCATCGGAGTCTGCTTTTTTTCTGAGCTGTCTTTATCTTCATTATCCCATAGGCTGCTGTCCTCCGAACCAACAAGAGCATTTGTTGCAACATTTTTTCAAAGGAGTGCTGTATTATTCTTTCTGGGATTAGTTTCTAAACCCAAATTAAGGCTTGCAGGCCAGATGCAGGTCTCCAATGTCATTTCCCTGCCCCCTGACCAAAATTTTATACCTAGGGTCGCTCTAAGACTGAAACTACTTGGAAGGCACACAACAACAACAATCCTAATTAACTTGACTATCTCATCAGCTAAAAACAAACCCACACTTCCCATTGAAACACTGGTAAGTTTATGTTGGTTAAAATTGTTCATTTTAAATACTGTATTGTTGCTTCAATTTTTTTGCACTACAAATAAGATATGTGCAGTGTGCATAGGAATTCATTTTTTTTCCAAACTATGATCCAGCCCCGCTCCCCAAGTCTGAGGGCTCTCTGCTTAAAAAGTTTGAGGACCCTGATCTAGGCTGTTGATACCTATTCTGCCAATTTTGATGCCAGTGCTCTCTTTATTTTTCCAGAGGGTGTCGGGAAAGGTTGTCATCTGACAGACAGGATTCATATTCCTTTTTCAATAAACCCTTAAATAGTTTGATCACTGAAACATCAAGTGGCTCCAATTAAGTCGCTATGATTCTGTTTTTTTGTGTTTTTTTTAACCTGGTCCTACAAATGTCAATGAAAGGCATCAAGGACTAGAAAACTGGGTGGGTTACAAAGACTTCTAGGACATATATCCCACACAACACTTAGTCAGTCCGCCATAAGATCTGATGTCATCATCAGTGTTTCTGTGCACATATAATGCCATTGTAGGGGAAAATGTTATTCTTTAGTATGTTTTCCCAATTTACAATTAAATATGATGGCCAATTTTGAGCATCAGCGGTGATACATAGTATCACGGGGATACACTGCTTTTCACAGCCAGTGGTGATGACTTTTTTCGCATTGACAGTGTAATTTCAAGGGCTATCAAAGACTGTAGTTTCATCAGCATTTCCAATTTGTCTGAATTCATATTTCCCTTTTCTCCTTAATTTGATCACCTATCGCTGAAAGTTAATCAGCTTCTCTTGAAAGTCTGCAGGATTTTTTTGACAAATAAACATTCAATGCCTTGACAATAACACCCCCCCCCCCCCCCCCAAATGATGCATAGCCTGTCTGCCTTCAAAATTGTTTTATCTTTTCCGAGGGACTTGGTAATTTCTATGGCTTCCAACTGCATGGATTGTGTAGTCATGGTTAACCCCTTTGTGCATGCCTGCAATACAAAACTTAGCACACCTTCCTTTCTACAAAGCACTTGGTTGAAACTCTGCACAAAAATATGGAATTGTGAGCATTTCTCAAACAACAAACCTTTACCTCAGTGATGTCAAAATGTCAACCCAGAGCTCCGTTGCCATGTGCTTCTGCATTTTTATGTGAATGCAGCTTCATAGTGGTATCTTTTTGATATTTTGAGGTGTAATAAGGGATCACATTGAATGAAATATAGCCCCGGTAACTCAAGGTTGTTTCAAAGATACAACAAAACCTTGCTTCGCAATAGTGGCTGGCTACACACTTACAAAGTGCACCACTTTGTTAAAAAATGGACTGGGGGAGCAGGATGAAGGTGGGTTTTGTGGTGGAATATAAAACAAACCACAAGTTTGTTGGATCAGCCCACACACTGCCTTACCAAGGAAAGAAAATATGCAACGCAGGTGAACAAGTAGTTTACTCTTCTTAATTCAGATCGACATATGTACAATATGATCAGTTGCATCAACTCACTAAATGTCTTTTCAGAGAGATTTAAAATGGTAATTCTTTGTCCATATGAGAGATTTTCTTTTCAGAAGCCAAGAAGCAAATCAGTTTCTCTCTCACTCTGCTTCTCTCTTCCAACTGTCTCTCTGAACACATGCATAGCCTTGAGCCTGAACAAAAGTGCAAGTTTCCAAAAGTTCTAGGCTAAGCCATCACTCCATGCATTGCCCGACCGATTGGCTTCATGCACTTTATTTTACAGTTGACACACACACACTCACTGATTCCTTGCATTTTCTAACAGGTTTCCCATCAAAACTAAAACGTATCACGTCATTGGCAAAACATGGGAAATTTTTTAAAACAGTGACGCGAATACACTGTCAAATGTAAGGTGCACCCAATTTTTAAGCCCCTTGAACAGGAAAGAGTGTCTTGAAATCAATAAAATACAGTATGTTCCTACATGAGTTTAAAAGTAATTGCTCGTCCAACAATTGCATGGATTTTCTTCTTAGCTTCCTGTTTTCATTTTGATTTCCCCACTCCCTAGACATTTTTTCTGATCTTGTACTTTCACCTGCTAGATTGCTAGACTAGTCTACCCAGTTTCATTTTCACATCTACACTTCGGAGGTGGAGAGCAATAATTCTTGGCAGTTGTTCAAAAGCTTTTTAGTATTCCTTGAGTCAGGTGCATTTTTTTACTTTTACATATAACTTGGAAAGGTATGACCTAGTTTCAATATATAAGTATGCCACTAGACTGTGGAATGACCTGCTGGAAGAGATTTGACAGCCAAATGAGCTGTCAGAATTTAAAATTCAATTAAAGACCTATCTCTTCTGGCAGGCCTACCCAGTCAATTTAAATTTACATTTCGTTAGCAAGAACTATTTTAACGTGTTTTAATCTTAAGCCAATATTTTAACATTTGTACTTCCTGTCTGGGGGAGAGTTGATTAGCTGGTCCCGATTGTTTCCTGTCTGGAATTCCCGTTTTTTGAGTGTTGTTCTTTATTTACTGTTATAGTTTTAGAGTTTTTTTTAATACTGGTAGCCAGATTTTGTTCATTTTCATGATTTCCTCCTTTCTGTTGAAATTGTCCACATGCTTGTGGATTTCAATGGCTTCTCTGTGTATTTATTTATTTATTTCATTTACTTATACCCCGCCCTTCTCACCCCGGGGGGGACTCAGGACAGCTTACAGTGGGGGCACAATTAGATGCCCAAGACAATTCACAAGCAGTACAAAATACAAACAATTCAACAATTAATTAAAAACATCAATACATAATAAAATCATAAAGCAATCTCATGCTCAGGGTTCAGAGTCCATATATCCATTCCATTCCATTTGTCCTTGCCATCATCAGATCCTTCAGTTAGCTGTCAGAATGACCAAAGGCTTGTTCCCAGATCCAGGTCTTCAGTTTTTTCCTGAACGCCAAGAGGGAAGATGACGATCTAATCTCCCCGGGGAGTGAGTTCCACAGGTGGGGGGCCACCACTGAGAAGGCCCTGCTCCTCGTCCCCGCCAACCTCACTTGTGAGAGTGGTGGAGTCGAGAGCAGGGCCTCCCCAGAGGATCTTAAGCTTCAAGGTGGGACGTAGAGGGAGATCCGTTCGGACAAATACACTGGGCCGGAACCATATAGGGTTTTGTAGGTCAAAACCAGCACTTTGAATTGTGCTCGGAATTGGATCGGCAGCCAGTGGAGCTGGCGCAACAGGGGGGTTGTATGCTCCCTGTACACCGCTGTGTAGTCTAAAATGGTGGTTGTTAGTGGTCCAACATTTCTGTGTTCTCAGATAATATGCTGTGTCCAGGTTGGTTCATCAGGTGCTCTGCTATGGCTGACTTCTCTGGTTGAAGTAGTCTGCAGTGTCTTTCATGTTCCTTGATTCGTGTCTGGGCAATGCTGCGTTTGGGGGTGCCTTTGTAGACTTGTCCACAGCTGCATGGTATACAGTATACAGGCTCCTGCAGAGGTGAGGATCCCTCTTGTCCTTTGCTGAACATAGTAGCATCTACACCTGCCTCAAGCAGAGAAGAGTTCTTTCTCCCACCCTCGAGATTCCACAAATGTCAGTCAGTGCCAGAATCAATCAGGGCCAGCTTATTTATTTATCGTATCAGAAGCCCGACTGCTCATTGGAGGGAAGGATAGCAGAGGCAAAGATTAAGTACTTTGGCCACATCATGAGAAGGAAGGAAAGCTTAGAGAAGACAATTATGCTGGGGAAAAGGGAAGAGGAGCTGACCAAGGACAAGATGGATGGATGGCACCCTTGAAGTGACTGGGTTGATCTTGAAGGAGCTGGGGGTGGTGACGGCTGACAGGGAGCTCTGGCGTGGACTGGTCCATGAGGTCACAAAGAATTGGAAACGACTGAACGAATGAACAACAACAATCAGAAGTGAACCGAGGGTACAGTTGCAATGTATTTAAAAAACAAAGTTTTAAAAAAACTTAGCATTATTCTAAATATCAGTTGACCAGTAGCTGGCCACTTGGAGTGCCTCTGGTGTTGCTATAAGAAGGTCCTCCATTGTGTATGTGGCAGGGGCTCAGGTTGCATTGTAGTAGGTGGTCTGTGATTTGTTCTTTTCCACACTCACATGTCGTGGACTCCACTTTGTGACTCCACTTCTTAAGATTGGCTCTGCATCTCGTGATGCCAGAGCACAGTCTGCCCAGGAGGAAGTCTCTTATTCGGTATGACTTGAGGTTCTGGGTTTTAACCTGCCACTTTTGGGCTCTTGCTTGCTAAGGTGTTCCTGTGACTCCAATATCTCTGTATATTTTATTTATTTATTTATTTATTTCATATACTTCTCACCCCCGAGGGGGGACTCAGGGCAGCCTCACAGCAAACACAATTCGGTGCCATCATAATGATAAGAACAATCAACAAATTCATTAAAACAAAACATTAAATAAATATCTTCGAAAACTATTTCTTGATTTGGTGTGCTGGCTGATATCTGAACAGGGGATGGGCATTTGTAGGCAAGCTAACACCTCTCAACAAAAGATCCCCCCAGGAAGCAACCAGCCAGGCTTTGAAGCTGCAAGCCCCGGCCCAAATTACCTGTCCGAACGCATCTCCTCCTATGAACCATCACAGAGATTAAGATCCTCAGGGGAGGCCCTGCTTTCCGCCCCGCCATTGTCACAGGCACAATTGGTGGGGACGAGAGACAGGGCCTTCTCGGTGATTGCTCCCCAGCTATGGAACTACCTTCCTGGTGAGATCAGGTCAGCCCTCCTCCTTCCTGTCCTTTAGAAGGATGGTAAAAACTTGGCTGTGGGACCAAGCTTTCGGGACAGGGCAATAAAGCGGCAATAGAAAAGATGACCAATTAGATTTTACACAGATGACTAGGATAGTTTTAAATGGGGTATTTTAACATTTTGATAAATGTTTTTTTTAATGTTTATATATTGTATGTGAATTTGTGTCCCGGCATTGAATGTTTGCCGTATATATGCTGTGCTCCGCCCTGAGTCCCCTTCGGGGTGAGAAGGGCGGAATATAAATGTTTTAAATCTATATAAATAAAAATGTAATGTTCATTTGTCAGCCCATTGTATGCTAATCAAGGTGGTCAGTTGAAAGATTCACACCTAGCCCAAGTTACAAAAGCCTTTTGTCTCACCCTGGTCATTCCACAGATATATAAACCCCTTTTTTCCCCAGTTCCAGCAGACCTCACCTCTGAGGATGCTTGCCATGGATGCAGGCGAAACGTCAGGAGAAATGCCTCTAGAACATGGCCATATAGCCCGAAAAAACCCACAAGAACTGAATGTAATGTTCGTTTGTGATATTAACTCAAAAACCACTGGGGGAATTGACGACAAATTTGGACACAAGGAACCTATCAGGCCAACATATGTCCTTCACCACAAAAAATTGATTTTGTCATTTGGGTGTTGTAGTTGCTGGGATTTATAGTTCACCTACAATCAAAGAGCATTCTGAACCCCACCAATGATGGAATTGAACCAAACTTGGCACACAGTTCTCCCATGACCAACTGAAAATACTGGAAGGGTTTGGTGGGCAATGTCCTTTGGTTTTGAAGTTGTAGTTCACCTACATCAAGAGATCACTGTGCAGTCAAACAATGATAAATCTGGACCAAACTCTACACGAATACTCAATATATCCAAATGTGAACACTGGTAGAGTTTGGGGAAAATAGAATCCTGACATTTGGGAGTTGTAGTTGCTGGGATTTATAGTTCACCTACAATCACAGAGCATTCTGAACCCCACCAATGATAGAATTGGGCCAAACCTCCCACACAGAACCCCCATGTGGGCCACAGCAACGCGTGGCAGGGGATGGCTAGTAAAATAAATAAATAAATGTTAATCAGTGTGGCCAACTGCAACATTCACACTTGCCTCCAACAGACAAGAGTTCTTTCTCCCACCCCGGACCTTCCACGGATATTTAAACCTCCCTTGCTTAGTTTTCAATAGACCTCACAACCTCTGAGGATGCCTGTCATAGATGTGGGCGAAACGCCAGGAGAGAATGCTTCTGGAACATGGCCAGACAGCCCGGAAAACTCACAGCGACCCAGTGATTCCGGCTATAAAAGCCTTCATAATTCGATCCTCAGAATACGAGTAGGAGTTCCACCGCTCTGTCAACCCTGCTACGGGATCCTGGAAGTTGTAGTTTCGGTGGCCCCAGGGCTGTTGGGCGGAGAAGGCGGAGGGAGGCCTGGAGGGACCACAACTCCCAGCAGCCACCGCGCGCGTGCTTTCCTTGGCGCTGTCCCGCCGGAGGGGGCAGCAGAGGGCGGCGTCACGTGGGGCGGAGGAGCCCGGCCTCTCCGTGGGAAGAAGCAGCAGCAGCAGGAACAGAGGCCGGGCTGGAGCCTCTGCTTCTGCCGCCGCCGCCGCCACGCCTAAGGAAGGCAGCCGAGCCTGAGGGAGAGGGGAAGAGAGGAGCAGAGGCGGCGGCGGCCCGGCCATGGCGGCTGCGTGAGGGAAGGCCAGAGGAGGAGGCGGCTGGCTGGCTGGCTGAGTGACTGACTGACGGAGGAGGAGCCGCCGCCTATCGCCCCCGTCCTCCTCCTCCTCCTCTGCTTTCTCTCTCTGTCTCTTCCCTTCTTTCCTCCTCTCTCTGTCTCTCTCTGTCTCCCAGGATGTCGCGCTCGGTGCTGCAGCCCAGTCAGCAGAAGCTGGCCGAGAAGCTCACCATCCTCAACGACCGCGGCGTCGGCATGCTCACGCGCCTCTACAACATCAAGAAGGTGCGCGCGCGTGTGCTGCGTCGTGCGGGGGGGGGGGGGGGGAGGGGAGAGAGAGAAAGGACTCCCTTATCTATCTCAATATATATGTCTGTGTGGAGAAACGGCACTCTATTAATGTGTTATTCTTCCCCCCCTCCCTTCCGCTTCCTCGCGCCGCCATTAGCGTAACCTGCTCGGCTCTCCTTTGGCTCGCGCCCACTCTTCCGCCCTCCCCTCTCTCTCCCGGCGCGCGGGCCTCGACAGCGTTCGTTTCCCAAGCATTTTATATAGACGTATATTATATACACACACACACGGATAGATACGGGGAAGGGGGCTCGCGCGGAGGGGCGGGGCTTAGCTCTGGAATCTTGAGGAGGGGAGGTGTTCTCTCTCTTTCTCTCCTCCCCCCCTCCTTTTCCTCCATTAGTCAGCGAGGCTGTGTTTGGCTCTGAGGCGGAGGCCCTGTGTTTCTTCAGCCCTCTTCCACACAGCTGACTAAAACCCCACATTCTCTGCTTTGAACTGGGATATGTGGCAGCGTGGACTCAGATATCCTGCCTTAATGTTCTGGGTTATATGGCTGTGTGGAAGGGCCTCGAGAGAAGCTGTTTGAGGGCCCTTCCTTCCACACAGCCCTATATGCCAGAATATCAAGGCAGAAAATCCCACATTATCTGACAGTGGAGTCAGATAACTCAGTTCAAAGCAGATATTGTGGGATTTTCTGCCTTGATATTCTGGGTCATGGGCTGCATGGAAAGGCCCTTAGTTATATGACAGTGTGGACGCTTGACAACCCAGGACCCTTCCACACAGCCCTGTATCCCAGAATATCAAGGCAGAAAATCCCACATTATCTGAATGTGGATTCAGATAACCCAGTTCAAAGCAGATATTGTGGGATTTTCTGCCTTGATAATCTGGCACATAGGGCTGTGTGGAAGGGTCCTTAGTTATATGACAGTGTGGACTCTTGACAACCCAGGGCCCTTCCACACAGTCATATAACCCAGATTATCTGCTTTGAACTGGGATATCTGAGTCCACACTGCCACATATTCCCATTCAAGCCAGAAAATGTGGGGTTTTATTCAGCTGTGTGGAAGGGACCCCACTTCCAAGCAGATATTGTGGGATTTTCTGCCTTGATATTCTGGGATATAGGGCTGTGTGGAAGGACTCTGAGTCCACACTACCATTTATTCCAGCTCAAAGCAGAAAAATGTGGGATTTTATTAAGCTGTGTGGGGTCCTTCCACACAGCCTTATATGCCAGAATTTCAAGGCAGAAAATCCCTCAATATCTGATTTGAACTGGATTATCTGAGTCCACACTCAGATAATGTGGGATTTTCTGCCTTGAAATTCTGGGATATAGGACTGTGTGGAAGGGCCCAGGAAGGGGCCTCAGATAATCCTGTTCAAAGCAGATATTGTGGATGGTTTGCCTAGATATTCTGGGTTATATGGCTGTATGGAAGGGCCCTCAGTTGTTTCTATCAATCTCCCTTTGTGGGGATTTGCATACACAAGGCCTGGGCCGGATGTACCGTTTAGTTCTCACCATCTGGTTGTTCCTCTGGAAAAAGGAAGCAGCCAGGATGTGTTGTGGTAAGGGAGAACCATTTCCTCTTTTTCCCAATTCTGAAAATCCAAGACTCCAGATTTGTTTTTTGTTTTTTAAAAGAAATGGATTCAGCAGGGATGGCTGCCTCCATATCTAACATGTAATTAAAAATGTCTTCTCTTGTATGCGGAAATAAGGAAGATCCCCTACAGCGTATAGGAAGCCTACACTTTTTCTCATTCCCACCTCACCTTGTGAGTCATGCAGCTGACTTGAGGGAGAAAATGACATGCTCTTGCTATAGTTCTCTGAATAGACACGCATCCTTTTTTTTCCAGTTTGAAGGGGAAAAAGCTTCCAGGGAATGTTTTCAGATGGTTCGCTATGTGAACATTTGTTCCAAGGATTAGGTAGCAGCTGTTCTTCTACCCAAGGGAAGGAGATATTTTCATGAAGAAAAGAGAAAGATTTGTGATCAGTTAAAATTCTAAACCGATGCGTTACAATAATCAGCGTGCCACTAGAAATACTTCCTTCCCAATGTAATATATCTGTGACATTTCTGTTGAGACTTAATTGATCTGGAAAACCAAAACCAACAGCGTATGAGATCGTTTCTTTTCATAATTTCACCCAGTGTATTGTACTGTATGAACACATATATTAAAGGTTGTTTTTGTGGTTTGGGTGCAGTTCAAAAACTAGTGGACATTTATGTAGCCGAGTCTATCAAACTTGTATTCAAGTAATTAGCATTTTTATCTGAATGTATTCATTTTAAAAACATTGTCCCATGAATGGATATTTTCTTACCACAGCAGAGTTTCCTTGATGTTGTTTTCAATTTCTGCATAAGTTTCAAGAGCAAGTTTTGATTTTTGTGCCTGTGACTTTTCATTGCTGCTGTACTTCCAAGCAGTGCTGGATTAGGTGGATTAATGAGTGATACAGGGCACAATCATGTTCATATTTACATATACAGGCAGTCCCCGAGATACAAACATCCGACTTAAAACAACTCAGTTGACAAGGGGGGAGAGACAACAGGAAGTGAGATAATCTACCTGTTGGAAGAGAAATTCACTCCTGGAAGAGTTATCATGGAGAACAGGGGTCTTCATTGAAGCTTTCTCACCAATCCTTGTTTCCCCAACAAGCCAAAGTTTTCAAAATCCAATTATCACAGGGACAGAAAGTGAGGTCAAATCTTCTGAACAAGCAGCAAAACAAACACCACAAGAGTGTTAACCCTTCCCTGAGCTATCCAAAAATAAATATTTCTGGCTGGTGTTACACTTGTACCTGTTCCAAATTACAAACAAATTCAACTTAACAAACTTACAGAATCTTATATTGTTCATAACTTGAGAACTAGAACAGGGGTTCATTTGGCCTTTTTTCCTCAGGAAAATAGGCACACATTCTGAAGCATAAAAAAAATTAAAGATTCCTCTATATAAATTAATTTGCCACTATTAAGAGATCCTGAACAGACACTCTTAATTTGTAATGGGAAAATAGTTCATGTGCTTTCAGTAAAAGGAAAAGATAAAGATTTTTCCAGTCAAAAGTGTGTTGCATAAATTTGACTTTTACAAAGAGTTAAAACTGCTCTAATGAAAATATGTCTGGTACTAAAGCTTCATTAGTACATTATGCAGTGTGTACTCATGTACCTGCAGTTTAACATATAACAAAATATGTTCCCTCTAGGAATTTTCTTGGCCCTCCAGGCGATTCTGTGGTATGCTTCCACCAGAAGTTAACAGAAGAGTTGTAATGAAATATCTAGTAAATTCCGTGAGAGTATACCTCCCTAGTTCTATGTCTTCCATAGTGAGTCTATGATAACAGAAGGTACTCATTTTGGTAGGGTTTGCTATTATTCACAGCTTCTGGTTCTATAGTAAGTTCAGGAACATATCACCTGCAGTAACTGCTGGTATATACGGTAATTTTCTAACCCACCTGTGGCAAGTAAGAGCTGTTTCTGGGAGATCAAATGTACAAACTTGAGAAAAGCTTCTTTTTTTTAAAAAAAAAAAAACCAGCATGTTACAAATTGCTAACTTAATTGCATATGATGTGGCTTAGGATTACTAACCAATAAGGCTGTTTCTAAATATCAACAGCAGAGATACTTAAAAATAGCTTATTCTTGTCAAAACAGTTGCTTCATCATTTGCATTCCAAACCCATAAAAGATACATCAAGTTTTATCTGTGCTGCTTCACAATTTCAACTGATCTGTAGATACAAGTGTACATATTTTCTTTTCTGACCCCCCCCCCCCCCCACATCAACTTCACATTATATTTGGTTAGCACATTCATTTATAACTTCCAGCAGAATCCCATTTCCATCTGCAAAGGAATAATGCATGAAATGTTGAGTAGACAACTTAAATGGCTTGACAAAATTCATTTCTGCCATTTGGAAATTAATTTTCCAACTGATAGGAATGGCAGTTTTGTATCTTGATTTTTGTATGAGCAGTATTATTATTACTAATAATGGTGTGAGCAGTATTCATCACTATGGTAACTGGGTCCTGTTATTTAAATCAGTGGTTTTTTAGTGTCTCTTGTTGCTGTGGTCTGGTAGATGGAGCAGAAAGGATGGCATTCATAGAGCCCTGAATAGTACAGTCTGCTATTTATCATGATATTGCAAAGTCCTTCTGGAGAGTAGGGAAATATTTAAAACTGAGAGGAGGCTTATCGTTTTCCCGAAAATTTTTCTCCTTCGCATTTAGCAAACTTCCTGAAAAGCATTTATCCCCAGCACTATTGAGCATATGCTTGTTTTTGTATGGCCTTTACATTAACATCAAATGATTACCAGGCAATATGTGGTTTTGTGGCTAGATGAATCCGCTAATGTGATTTTGTGTATCTGTGTTTTTAAAGAAAAGAGGAAGTAATAGCTTGTCAGAATTAGCCGTTCTCACATTGTTGATAAAGCTAAGCACTTTGAAGTCTTCCCTCTTTTGACTGTAGTTTTTAACTCTGCTTCAGATTGTAATATTTCACCAGTTGAAAAAACCTCTGGAATTAGCTATGTCCAATAATTAGGTATGTTACCAGTCCCCAAGTTATGAACAAGATAGGTTCTGTAGGCTGAATTTGTATATAAGTTGAAACAGGTACTTACTTTTTTTAAAAACTCCACCCCCCCCCCACCCCCTTCTATATATGCAAGCTTTGGGTAGCATTGAGAAGGGTTAACATCCTTGTTCAGAATGATGTTTTGCTGTTTGTGCCTCTGTTCAGATTTTACCTCACTTTTTGTCCCTGTAATCATTGGATTTTGAAAAAAAATAGCTTTTTGTGGAAACAGGGATTGGTGATAAATCTTTAGTGGAGACACCTCTTCCCATGATAACTCTTTCAGGAGTTAATTTCTCTTCTGAGGGATAGATTTCTATCACTTCCTGTTGTCTTGCCTCAGTTTCTAACTATGAGTTATTCGTAAATCTGATGTTTGTAATTATTGTGATCATTGGATTTTGAAAAGAATTTGGCTTTTTGTGTAAATAAGGATTGGTGATAAAGCTTCAGTGGATACACCTTTCCCCCCTAACTCTTGTGAAAGGATAGTTTTCTATTACTTCCTGTTGCATCACCTCTGTTCCTGACTCTGAGTTGTTTGTAAGTCGGATGTTTGGAACTTGGGGAATGCCTGTACAGGGTTCTTTGGTCCCGTTCCCACCCACCCAGTGATACTCTCTTACTATTTTCAGTAGCAGTATAAAGCAGTGTTGCTCTGGTCAATGGACCAACACTAGTCCATGAGTAATTAGCTTCCAGTCCACAGCAAGTTACCAGGAAAAAAAAACAGTTGTTACTAAAGGACACAAATGCATTGCAGGTACATTGGATGGCCTACTTGTCCCCCTACCAGCTGATAACTAAAGATAGATAAATAATCCCATATTTTATTCTGTATTATTACTCTTAACATGGAGAGAAGTAGAGTAGAAGTACTTGGGCAAGCCTGTAATGAGGCAGCATTTACGGAATTTATTGCTGAACCCTTTCTCCATTTCTAGAAGTAAAGGTTTGTAAGATTTATATTAACCTTATTTGAAGGAGATAGATGGATGTGACTATATTTGAGTGATTATCCACAGCTTCATAAACCAAGGCTCATAAATCAAGGTTTATGAAGCAGCAGACTTATGCTTCTCCTCCCATTCCCTCAGCTGAATGTTAGTTCTAACTTAAATATCTTGGCTTTTACTAAGCGGCACTGTCTAAATTGAGATGGTTTGTGTTCATTTTTATTAACCAAGAAGATAAACCAGGATCCCCATTCCTTATATCTTTTAAGTAATTATCCAGTGAAGCAAGTATTCTATATAATTAGGAGCTTTATTCATACCTCATTCTTCAATTTCATTGGTAGCTGATGAGTTTTGACCAGTAGCATAGTTATGTATGAAACACCAAATTATCAGTAGGATTTACCACATTTCAACTAAAATACAGCCTCTGTATGTGAAATGGCCAGTACAGTCAGATCTTTTATAATGAAAATATAATTTCTTCTGGGATTTTATGCTTAACAAAATTAGATTTTTGAGTGGTTATCTTTCGGTCTCAGCAGTGTTTTCTGTCATTCAGTGTTGGGACTTTGACCTTGTTGAATTGGATGAGTTAGTGACATAATGGCATTTTAAGAGCTTAGAAAGTTACTTTTCTGAAGTAATTTGTTCTGTTACTCATAACATAGTTTAAAGCAGTCCATAACTATTATTGTTAATGGAAAACACATCACATTACATAATGCATATTAGGAGAAGTGTCACACGTAAATTAAAATTTTAAAATGAATGAATAAATTGTTGCATTGTTTATTACTTTTCCATTTTGGATACATTTTTTAAGGGAAGATATCTGAAAGAACAAAACATGAAAACTTCCTATTCAAATGCCCTTTTATTATAGAATACCTCCTTGTTTTGTTTTTTCATGTCAGGAGCAACAAGTTGCTTCTGGTGTGAGAAAATTGGCCATCTGCAAGGACGTTGCCCAGGGGACATCGGGATGTTTTTCCATCCTGTGGCAGGCTTCCCTGATGTCCCCACATGAGAAGCTGGAGCTGACAAATGGGAGCTCACCCCATTCCCCAGATTCAAAGCACCAACCTTTTGGTTAGTAGTCCTGCCGGCACAAGGGTTTAACCCATTGCGCCACCAGGGGCTCCTACCTCCTTGACTGATATGCTTTAAATACTGTAGGTTGGGAATCTAAATGACTACTAGTCACAAGCACTAGTGATGTCGTGGTGGGCTGGGGTCTACGACAGTCTAACCACAAGTAAATTGATTTTTTTTAAAAACACCACAAGATGCTGTCATTTTTTTCTATATTAGTCCAGTGTTTGAGTAAATTGCCAATGCAAATTTCACATCCTGTCCAAATCTGCAACAACAGCTAAAATTGGGGAATGTAGTAGCCACACCCATTCTTTTTGTTAAGTAGGATTTGTTGTTGCTGGGGTAGAAGTTGAAAAATACCCTTCTGTCACTTTATTGTAGAGGCAGGGATTTCTTCTATTGAAGCCAGTTAATCTTTTGTGGTTGCCGGTGATTTGTGAAGGGAAACTGATAAAGGTAATGTCAGGGAGAATAGATAGCCGAATCTTTCACTTATTTGAAACAGAATAGTGTCCCAAATTAAGAAGAACTTGTAATTAATTTTGCTAATGCTATAAGGCGATTAATACAGTTGCCTGAGACACAATTTGTGTAAGAAAATATAGCTGAGGACACATATGAGCCTGTTGTGCTGTGTATTCTTGTGTGAACCTGGTATGAACCAGGAAAAAATGAAGACATGATCCTCTGAATAAAGGAAGAACTGTTAATAACAGGGTGTGACAACAGGAAGTACCCCCAGAAAGGAAAATTCACTCCTGAAAGAGTTACCATGGGGAAAAGGTGCCTCCACTGAAGTTTTATCACCAATCCTTGTTTCCACAACAAGCCATTTTGTCAAAATCCTTTTAACACAGGGACAGAAAGTGAGGTCAAATCTTCTGAATAAGCAGCACAATAAACACAGGGATGTTAACCATTCCCCATGCTATTCATATGTGTGTGTGTGTATAGTTGGAGTTACACTTTAAAATTTACCTGGTCCAACTTACATACAAATTCAACCTAAGAACAAACTGTCAGAATCTATCTTGTTCATAATTTAGGGACTGCCTGTATATCTGCTTCAGAGTGCGAGAAGATTAAACCATGAAAATTAACAAAATCTGGCTACCAATATTAAAAAAATTCTAAAATCATAACAATAAATAAAGAACAACACTCAAAACAGGGGAATTCCAGACAAAAAACAATCAGGGCCAGCTAATCACCTCCCAACAAAGGCTTCACCCAGGCAGCAACCAGTCACGCATTGAAGTTGCAAGGCCATTCAATGCTAATCAAGGTAACTAACTGCAATATTCACACTAGCCTCAAACAGACAAGGGTTCTTTCTCCCACCCTGGACATTCCACAGATACATAAACCCTATTTTCTTAGTTTCCAACATACCTCAAAACTTCTGAGGATACTACCATAGGGGCAGGCGAAACGTCAGGAGGGAATGCTTCTGGAACATGGCCATACAGCCTGAAAAACTCAGAATAATAGCTTATTAAGAAAGATAGTTTGCCTATGTAGCAAGAATTGCTTTTTAAAATAAGATCCTGAATTCTTTGTTGACAAATCTTTTATATCCATTTAACAAGATGTTTATAAAGCAGCAAGTTCTACATTACATTTTAAGTGGAAGAGAATAATGTCCTTCTTACCCTTAATTTCATATAATGTGGTCAAATTGTCTAAATTGTTAGTCTGATTCAGAATATTTTTTAACACTGACCTAGATCTGCCAAGAGCTGCTTAAAGTTTGGCTGTGTGGGATAATGTGTTAGGACTCTGTTTTGAGTTATTTTTAACAGTAGCACTATTGACCCCTGCACTATTGCTGAAGTTTGTTTTTTAGGGATTTTTTTCTTTTGAATTTGTTAAGTGGCTGCCTCTTCATGTTTTGATTACACAAGGGAGTTCCAGTGAATGCACACATCTAGATTATGCCCTTGGTACAAAAACAAAACTAAACAAAAAACTACTAAACTATATCAAAAGCAGAAATGCATTTTTTCCCTGTGACTCATTGAGCAACTAAAAATAATAAATATATTTTGTATGCCAGATAGATTTTTCAGCCAAACATTAAATTAATGGTTACTAATGTTTCTAACACCAAGTGAATATAGGTGAAATTGTACCATATGTGTGCCCCTTGGATTGTTCTTTTCGGGGGGAAGTAGGGGTAAGATAGAAGTGGAATGATTGAAATAGGCTGGGGGGAGGTCAAGAACAGAATTGCTGCATCCAGTTTTTCTTCCCAGTTTTTCTTCTTGTACCTCTGGAAAAATATCCGTATGCCAGGAAGACAGGAGTGGCATGATGCATAGAGGTCAATGGGACTCTCAGAGTTAAAATACTGAGATTCAAGATAACATCTCTTCTTCCTCCCCCTCCTCCTCACTAGTCCACGAACAGAAGTATCTATCCCAAACATGTCCCTTTCGCCAGTCCATGACACACAGAGATTGTCCATATCAGCATAGAGAAAACTGTAATGCCTGCATGTGTAATCCTATTCCGTATTAACTCTAAAATTTTTGGAATGGAATTCCACATCCAATCTATGCTTTTGCACAGATGGACGAGTGTGGAAGAAGAGGATTCCCACGTTCCCTTTACTGAAAGTGAGGTTACACCTGTCCTTTGAAATATAAATTTCAAAACATTGTGTCCATTTACTAATTGCAACTACAATTGAACTACCATCATGAAGTTTATTTATGCCTTTCCTGGGTCTTACCTGCCTCCAGAAAGTTAAGTTTTATAGGTGTACTGGTACCCTTCTGAGCTGATTTGCAAGCTAATTATGTTATAACTATGTTTCTTTCCTATACTTAGTGTTAAATCCAGAGTCATTTTTGTTGCAGCAATAGCAGAATAGCATTTTTAACTATTGCCAGTACATATTTTTAAACGATATCACCATGCATAGGCCTCCTGTCATGTATAAGTTCTCTTCCCCCCCCCCCCCCCCGCCCCCCATATATCTGGGACAAAAGGATTTCCCCCATATCTTGTATTTGAGTACTTTTTTGTTTCTCACAATGTAATACATTGGGGGAAAATGCATGCCATTTTGTGCATTGAAAGATGAAGCCAGTGAGACGGCTTATATGTGAAACATCCTCTCCTTCTGCGTAATGATGGCAAGGCAGTCAATTCATGTTCAGTTGGTTCTGATTAGTGAGAACAAAAGTGGAGATACTGATGACACGAGAGGCAAAGAACTTGTGCACACATCTACCTGCAGTTCATTACAAAGTAGGCAGAAACATTGTTAAGGGTCAAGGGAAAACAAATAAGTTAGGCTATAGACCTTAGAGTTGCTTCTCACAGAGCGTGTCCTTTGCCACACAATTTATAAAACAAATAGAAATATATGACATGTTTTCAGGGTTTGAAACAAGAGGTAGAATCTTTTATTTAATCAAAGCTAAGAGTTTTTTGTAGCCCTGGTGGTGCATTGGGTTAAACCACTGAGCTGCTGAACTAGCTGACCAGAAAGTTGATAGTTGGTTGTTCGAATAAGGGGAGCAGGGTGAGCTCCCACTGTTAGGCCCAGCTTCTGCCAACCTAGCAGATCAAAAACGTGCAAATGTGAGTAGATCCATGGAAAGCACCAGCTCTTCAGCTTAGATATTGAGATGAGGACTGCCCCCCAGAGTTGGACACAACTAGATTTAATGTCAAGGGAAAACTTTTACCTTTACTTAGCGTTTTTGGAAATTCGTTGACATTACTTAACAGAACACATATATTGGCCTTCTGTTGTTTGCTGTGATGTATTACAGATACTGTAAAGCCCTAAAAGTAATTGTAGCCTCTGGTCTAATGCCATAGATAAGGGTTTCTCCTTTTCAGGACATGGACTATGTTTTTGAGTCACTTCAGATGCAGAGTATACTATAGTTCATTCAGTTTGTATGTATCAAGTAAACTAGGAAAAGATGGCATAATAATGTGCTGCTGCTATGATGTAGGCCAGGATACATCAAGAGCACTTTCTTGGTTACCATGAACAAAAAAGAGACATCTTTTTCATCAGCTTACAATAGCAAAAGTTCTGCAAATCAACAACCCAAGGTATAGGACAGTATTCTACAGAATAAGCCTCCCCTCTTCAAAACATTTGACTCAGCAGGAAAAAAATACTAGGTAATTTACCAGCATGTGTAGCGGTTTAATCCACTGCACCACCGGGGGCTCCCTATGGGGCATTATTATTCCCTGAAATAATGTGGAATTCGTGGATTCAGAAAATACTCCAGGAATCATGCAATGCTAGGGTTTGGGGGGTTTTTGTTGTTGTTGTTAATGTTTTTGTTTTTAGTCCATGTGGTTCAGGGTTTCACATTCCTGCCTGGTTGTGATTCTTATTTGTTACAGACGTCTATGAGCAGACCTGTGGTTTAGAAACTATAATCTGTTTCATTAATTTGGCATTATCTTAGATCCGTGTCACTCAGCAGTGATATTCCCAGAAGCCATTGTCTGCCAGTCTTCAGTGAGCTTTCAGGAAACTATGTGTAATAACATAGCAGAATTATGGTATTGGTCTCTAGCACATGATGGGTGTGAGGGATTGCTGGTCTCTTGCCCTACATAGCTTTATAAGCTCTAAATTAGAGAATCAAAGAACCATTTAGCCGATTCGTTTTATAAACAGGTCTGTTCTCTTTCTTGTGATATTCTTTTGAATTATTATAGCTCAGGGAAAATTGAGGAAAAAGGTAATTTAGGTCAATTCAATTGATCAAATGTCTGTCTCAGAGCACCTAACATTTCCCCACAGATCAAAGTCTCCAGTCTCAGTATAACTTAGGAATCATTATTGTGAGCAAAGCTGTTCATGTTTTCCTTATAGATCCTAGTTCGTTTGTCAGGTTTATCATGGCGTCTTCATTTCGGGATAGTTTTCTTAAACTGTGGCTGATTACTTCCCTTAAATTCAGTGCTATTACTTATCACATACAGTTTTTAAGTGATTAATCTTTCTGGTTACTCCAAAGTTTAGCTAGTGTCATGCTATAAAAACATATCTGAGCAGTTCAGATAATCCAGAATAATTTCATATTAGAAAATAGCTCATGGCATCATTTTATGCTTAGTACTTTATTGGGTGGCCTTGAGGATGTCATACTCTCTCAACCTCAGGTAAAGGCAAATCCTATCAGAACAAATTTGGCCAGGAAAATCCCATGATACAGTCACCACAAATTAGAAACAACTTGAAGGCACATAGAAACTACAAGGTCCATATCATGCCACCTTATAAGTTCTGATTGCTGACTTTTAATATAACTAGACTTCATGAGGGACAACTCCTGTTTATAACACAACATCTACATCATCCTTATCATCATTATTACATACATCTATATACATTTAAGAAAAAAAAGATTTATTCTAAATTTTAATATGCTACTTTCCCCCTCCTTTATTTTATTAAACAACTTTTCAAATTTTGTATAGGGATCCTTTAAGAATTTGTAAACTTAAGATAGCAGTTTAACATATCTGAGTCATGATTTCTTGATTAATATATATAATTAGTAGGGCTGGGTAACCACGGAAAAATTTGTTTCTAAACTCGATTCATTTACAGGGGGCGCTAGCGTTTCCAAATTCTAAATACTTCCAAAATTTTGAGATTACGAAATTTCGTTATTTACGAAATTTCGTTAATTTCGAATCGATTCGTTAATGGCGGACGCGATTGCGCAATATGCTAAAAAAAACCTCCAAATGGGACAGGGGGAACTTCTGAAGCTTCCCTCACCCTCTGTTGTTGACTGTTGGTGTGATAATTTATTTTTTATCACTGATAAAACAAACAACAACTATAAAACTTGCACCAGACATACGGAAATAATTACGAAACAATTTTGAACCAATTACGAAACAATACAAAATAAATTGGAAAAATTGTTTTGATTTTTAATTACTCCTCGCACTGTTCCTGCATGGCTCAATATCGGATCGTAAGCGAATTTAAATACGAATTAATAACGAATTACGAAATTAACGAACGAAACCGCCCAGCCCTAATAATTAGCTCTACATATAATCCACCAATATTCCAAAGGCACCATATTTCATCTGATCTTGGAACATAAGCGGAGTGAATTCTAGTTAGTACTTAGAGTAGAGGTGCCTAACAAATATAAGGTGATGTAGACTATTACCGGTATCTGAGAGGAAGGAACAGATAAAACTCTTAAAGTGTTTATTTCCTAAGAAAATCCTATGAAATTAATTGTGCCATCATAAGTCAACAGAGTAACTGGAAGGCGCACCCACGTTTTCTAGAAATGCAATAAATGCTTGTTTTAATATCAAGGCCTCAATCCAGCACCCCCTTAGTATAGTGTAAATATAGCTCCCATGCTGAATAGCAAAGTTGGACTGTCATTGCGTAGTACATCGTATATATACCAGACACAATCACAATGTGTAACACAATGTGAAATATGGGGTACACAACCCGAATACAAGTTGCAGGGTACACAACTATGTTGGCTAGGGTGCATAACTATAATGCACAGCTTGCAAAAACATGACATCGATGAACTTGTTGTCTGTGCAGTAGTGATTTTTTTGATCCCACATCATAGTGTGACTTTTATGTATGTCAATTCTGGCTAAAATATTGTCACACAGTATTTCATTTTCACACATTTCTGGATGTTTTATTTGATTTCTAGAAAATTTGGGTAGTTTTATGTAGGATAGGAGAAGATTATTGGAATCACATTATGTATTAGAAGCCACAGAAAACTAGAGTTACAATGTAGACATTTTACAGCTTTGTAACCAAAACCAGTTATTTAAAAATGTCCCAAATTTCAGCTGCTCATCATTTTTTTAAAAGAAAGGGGGACTGTATGTTCCTGTAAATTTCTTGGGAAGTGGAATGTTGTTTCTCAAGGTCCTTCACTCATTATTGTTGTCTCATATCTTTTGCTAGGATACAGGGGCAAATGTCTTCAAATGAGGCATTTATATAATAAGACGGGACTTCTCAAAGAAGATGCATATAGATTGTAATGATTTTTTAATATAAGAAAATATAAACATAGTATTTATTTTAGCGTACCATCCATAGTTTTAGCAAATGCATATTCATCTCCAATCCATTCGGAATGGTATATGGAAAATATCTGTTCTTGAAGTTCATGATAATTATGCTGAATAAAATAATTGTTTCCTACTAATCATGTGCACATCAGTATCTAAATCCAATGTAAGAATCATTCTCCTCTGCAAGTGGGTTGGACTGCAATGCCCAGCATTCCTCACCAGTAGCCACCAAGATTAAGGCTGTTGGGAGTTGTTCAACAGACTCAGGAAAGCCACCTATTTCCCATACCTGTTATAAATACAGGGATGCCTCAGTTAACAAAAATCTTTGACAAAGAAGCTTCTTTTTAGAAAGTATTTTTATACTGCCCAGCCCCCCCTTTTCTCATCCTCTGGACAAAACACAAAGTTTCCATTTTATTATCATCCTCTGGAAGTTTTTCTGCCCTGATCAGCATCAGGAAGAAGATGAATAAACTTTTGAGTATCAGGATACAGTAGTACATGTGCCACCATCAGTTCAGTAAATATTGAACTGGGAAATAATTGTATTCTCTCCTTGATCCTATTTTAACTATGAGTGCCTTTCTACAACAGACAAGCTGTACAGCAGCTGCGTAAAATTGCTTGTTGAGGGAGATTTTTTTTTGGGGGGGGGGGGAATAAAAGAGACAGAAAGGTGGAGATAAATTAAGCCTGGCTACTAAAATGAAAACCATAAGGAAACTGAAAGCTGGAGAAAGAAAGAAAAAAAATCTCTTTGTGCATTTTGGAAAATGGTCTTTAGAAGATTTGAAATATTTTTTCTGACTTATCCAAGGTTTGCTTTACATTTTGCCTATGCATTTTTTTTAAAAAAAGGAATTACTGTAACATGTTGAACTATTCTATTCTTGTTCTTTCCATCACATTTCTACCTCTGGTACCAAAGTTTCTGTTTGAGAAGTCATGCCTGGGAACACATCAACTTTGTTAACTGAGGTATACCTGTATAAATAGTAGGGGGGAAGGGGCAGTAGACAAGAAAAAAAAATTAGCTCCTTAGAGCAGTCAAACACATGAGATTGCATCTCACTTTGGAGTTTAGAATGGAAATGTTAAACAATTATTTTAAATTCTGTTCTGCTTTTTCTGTATGTTTTTAAAACACACATAATGTAACTAATTTAAGTTTTGATTATATTATTTTTATGTAAAGATGATGAATGGTTAAGAGTGCTAGCCAGTGTATTTGTTTTTATAAAAATAATTCAAAAATAGGCGCGTCGACTAGCCGTGTAGTGAGGGCTTTGCTTGAATATAGGTCTTTGACTGAAGCTGTTCCAATAAATTGTATAGCTTGGGAATTCTCCTATAACTACTGTTTGTTTTTCATTCTTGGCTACCATTTCTGTTTCAGGTATGTAACATTTCACTGATAGTTGCTCTGCTGTCCTGGAAGTTGTGTGTACTCTCGGCTATTAACTCTGTTTCCTAACTAACCATCTTTTGACTCAGAATTATTGTTGTGATACAATATAATTTGAACTGAAAATTCTTGTAAAGACCTTTAAAGCATTATACATGTAATAAAGATAGTGTTTATTAGAATGTTGATTGGAGTAGAATTATATAGCTATGTTAGCTATCTATTAATAATTATTAGTGGAATTAAATGTTTATGTGTAATCTTCTCTTTTTTCATTACAATGCTTACCCAGCAAGGACAAGTATGGAAGGTTTGCAAAGCTTTTTCACCTTCCCTCTGCCCACTTTCAGATCAATCTCATATTCCATTACTTCTGTCTCTATCCACAGCACAAATGTAGGAAAAAAACAATAAGCTGCCATCTTGGCTTCTCACTATGTTGTGTAGAACTACATAGCATGCTATAGTTTGCATGAACTGCAATTCTCTATTAGGTGAGATGTTTGTGCCAGAAGAGAATTAGTAGCATAGAAAAAAAATATATCCATAGTGTGTATGTTAACTGGTGTTTTCACTGACATGATTTAGTTTTAAATCATTGCTCTGTTCCCTGTTCAAGCTTGCCTTCATTATAGGTGTGCACCTTGCGCTTTTAGGAAAAGTCTAGCTTGCTTCTTAGGCATCACAACTTTATTATGTTGTTATGGAGTCTTGTCACAGCCAGTCCTGATGATTCCCACTTAACGGATATTGTTTTTTATTTGAGAAAATTGAAAGAGAAGGTAAATTGAGCTGTTAGTGCTGTTTGATATTCATCCTTGAGCTAGGTAGTATTTTGGAAAGCCCTTTCCTTTCAGCAAAGACCACATTAATTTATTCTTTCACAACATAGGCAGTGGCACAGCAGCCATGTTTACATGCTAAAACCATGCTCTAGCAACTGATTTGAGATAAATAGAGCATGTAGAGGTATGGCTATTTACCTCTAACATGGCTACTGTGTATGCCATTCAGTGCCAGATTGGGAACCAAACCTCTCCCACAAGACACTTCACAGACTTCATAAAATTGCAGAGGGATATTACTGACACCAAATCCATTTAACTGCTTGATTTTAGTGATAGAAATAATACTCTGTGAGACTGTCGTGCTTGATTTGTTGTTGTTTATTAAATATGGCTTTACTTAAGTACTTTTGTCTCAATAATATCTTTTGAAAAGTAGCATTTATATAATTCTACCTCTTTGGTTTTCTTATTGTAGCAGACAAAATGGTTTATGTTTTAGAGATAAGACAGAGAAACCATGTTAACTACAGGTCACTTGTTTCTTTCCTTCAGAAGCAATAGCCCAACTTTGTGTCTTGCTTGATTTGCTTCACTTACGTACAGCGGCAAATAAAGATGAACCTCACACTTTTAAGACTTAAAGTATGCACTGCTTCTTTTATGATTTCCTGCACTTCTGTTTTGAACTAACTGCTTTGAAATTTACATACATGTTTCCAATAGAAGAGCATCTCTGTACTGTTTCCCATGGCATAATTCAGCTATGACAGTCACCACTCATTTTTTTCACCTCACCAAAGAGCAAAAGAAGTCTTGCAGATTTGCTAAAGTGATGTTTGGTGAAAATAATAATATATACTTTAGCTTTTTTTTTCATTTTCTCCCCCAGGCCTGTGGAGATCCAAAAGCAAAACCATCATATCTTATTGACAAAAATCTTGAATCAGCTGTCAAATTCATTGTCAGAAAGTTTCCAGCTGTTGAAACACGAAACAACAATGTAAGTAATAAAGGAATTCTCTAAATATTTAAATCCGTTAGAGGACTGCTACCTCTTGTTTGTTCATTAAAAGCATCTTGTGCGATTTCCATGTGTGGGTAACACAATATGGTCTACTTTTGAAAATGGTTGAATCCCAGAGGTAGGCTGAAGCATCACAATGAATAAGGAGGCTATGAAAGGCAGAAGGTCCGTACCTGCTGCTTTCTTCTTTGATGAAATGGTGGGAAAACCTTCTCTGTTCTGAATGTTGGTATGCTTTAGAATTGTTGTAAAGGAATTAAGTATTTTGTAATGTGATAACACTAAGTATTGCATGGCAGCATTTCTGAAAGCATGGTTTTGGTTATGAGCATTTTGAAAATGTTGAGTTTGAGATGAAATATGGTTACTGTTTTAAAATTAATGTAAAATGTTCTGTTAGAGCCATGAACCACATTGTAAGCTCCATCAATTTAGGCTCCATCAATGTCCTTGGAAACTTTTCAAGTTAGGTTTAGCAGAACACCTTATACAATTACAGTGTTTATAGGTTGACTGCTAGCTAGACTAGTCATGTAAAACAAATGCATTCCCTAGCGTGAATGTTACTAGTCTGTATTACATACCATGTTAGGATTGCAATCACTGGAAAAACAGTTCATTATATTACATACCTAATTTTTAAATTGAAGCTCCAGGATCTGTGTTTACACAGGAGGTGGACAATTCTTGTGTTTGTTATATCTATTTTGTTGTTATACTCCTTATGAGGTTTTTAAAGTGCTCACTGAGGACAGTTTACTGTGAAAAGCAGGTTAGAAATACTTCAAATTAAAAAGAAAAAAAGGCATACTGGTGGAAAACAAGTTAAACAGAATGACATCCAGCCTAGATTGTTATGTAGACTGAAAATATTCCTGAGGCAGATTGGAAACTTGATATTTCAGCATATTTCAAAAAGTTTGGAACAAAAGGAGAATTCATTTTAAACTGATTTCTTAAGCTGTTTCTTTCCTGTCTCTAGATTATTTTGACCATATTGCTGCAGGGACAGTCGATTTGTACTGTCTGGTATATTCCTGAATAAAGTTGGTCCATAGTATTAAGTTGTTTATAAAGTTAATAGCGTTTGGATGGAAAAACAGAACATCTGTATTAGCTACCTTATATACTTATGTATAAGTCTAGAAATTTTAGTCGAAAAATTCAATAAAGAAAAGCTGGGTTGACTGTAAATCCATGAGTCAGTGTCAGTGGTGCAGCTAAACTTTTATGCAAAAAAGGAATCATCTACTTTTCTTCGAGGAGTGGTGAAAGGCAAAAGCATAGTTGGTACGAGAAGTACCTTAAAAAACCCCATAAACCCCCTCTGCTTTCTTCACCATGGGCCACTTTTGGCCTATGTGAATACTGGGCCAAGGAAATGGTGGTGTTTTGCCTTCCCCACAGAATGACCCTTGACTTGTTCATGGGTCATATCAAAATCGACACTTTTGGCTCCCAAATCTGCCTTCGACTTATACATGAGGTTGACTTATATATGAGTATATGTGGCAGTTATTTTAAAGGAAAGTCAGAAGGAATATGCTGTCACATGCTTATTTTTCTTCTCAGAGGTGGAGAGGGGAGGCAAGTAATGGGCTTGCATGTTCTCTGCTTGTAGCAGTTTGCATGAATGCTTGAGATGGAATTTCTAATACAGTTATCAAGCTGTGATAATACTGAGTTATGCTTCTTCTTTTTGCAGTCTCTTATATGGCAACATTAACATCCCTTTTACTTTGCATTAGTGATACTGGCTGATCTATATATGCTGGAGCACAGTTAGAGTATATGCATTGAAATGAATGGTACTTAAGTTAGTTGTGATTGATGTAAACAGCAATAGATTTTATTGGGTTTATTTCAAATATATCTAAGTTTGGATCCAGTGCTATGAACAGTCAAGGACATTTTCCAACCCAGAAATGTACTGTTTATGAAAACCTATATATTTAAATTCACTGACTGAGTGTTCTTCAGCAGAAAGCCTCATCTGCTCATTGCTGTTTCTAACCTAGAAGAAACAATACTTTATTAAAAAAAAAAGTCCAATTCAAGACTGGTTCTTTCTTTTTGTGTATACTTTTTATGCAATACTTTGAGAAAGGTCTTTGTGAAAATCACCTTAAACTTTATACAGTTTTATTCTGTAGTGTGCCACTTCCTTGCTCATGCTGGAATGCAAATCTCCAGTTACTGTGATTTTGTACTGGCCTTCTGCTTTTGCGCCTTTAGAAAAAAGGTGCTAGTATAGTTTCAGAAAAATACAGTATTTTAGAAATTTGAGTAATTTAACTTTCTGAAGTTTCAATTTTTCAACAAATAGGCATTATTTATAATAATGGATTCAAATTGCCAACCTTTTGTTCAGGGGCTCAGCTGGCATAAGAGTTTAACCCATTGCGCCACTGCAGCTCCTTACAAATGTAGTACTAAAGAAGAAAGGATTTTTTTCTTATTTTTTTCTTTCATTAGAATTTTTGTAGCTGTTCTTTGTCAGTGTATTGCAAAACTTTATGGATGGGAGGCTACAATGATCCATGATTGACAATAGTCTACTTATTTGGATGGGAGGTAGGTGGTGGTTGTACCTTATCCACTGAGCATAAGGGAAGCTATAACATGTAGCATAGTGCCCAAACAAAAATGTGCTATGATTGAGACTATATATTTCTATCCTTTAACATCCTCCATGTATATAATTGAACTGTGTTGGGTCACCATAAACCACAATGATTTGGATTGGATTTCTTTTATTCACATGTTTCATTATTCTAATAAAATCAGTGTGATTTAATAGTGTTTGCTGTGATTGGATATGTCTTCTAAAAATATGCAGTAGATCATATTTTAAAAATGTTTGATTTATAACATGTTCTCCTGAATTTAAGTGTCAGGTAAAATATAGGGAGAAGTTTTGGATTTATAGCCTAAAACTGTTTCATACCACATGGCCTCACCATAGAGATTAATTCCAATATCCACTAAGAGCCCTGATAACATCGCTTTCTGAAGTGCTGTCTGGTATGCAGCCCAGTTTCAAAGTTTACAACCAAAGATGGTGGAAGCTGAAATGCTTGTTTTGTGTGTAATTACTAATCCTATATATTGTATATAGAAGGGGGGAGGAGGAGGAGAGAGAGAAAGAGGTTATATCAGCTTTCTTGGTTCATGAGTATTCACGAATCTTGGTATCTACTGGGGTTTGGTTCCAAAATTCATGGTGCAGTAAGTTGGCACCCCTTATAAAAATGACAAAATCCTTGTTTACTTTTTTGGATGAAGATGATGACAATTATTGGAGTATTTTCACGCCATGGTTCTTTGAATCCATGGATTTATTCAGTGAATACAGAGGATGGCTCTATGAGATACCTAGGTGACTGTGTAGATATCTATTATTTCAGGGCCACCTACTATAGCAGGGATTCTCAAACTTTTAAAGCTGTAGAGCCCTTTTTGAAGGAAAAAGTTTATTGTGGAACCCCAACAAGCTTTTGGACACCAGGGGCCACACTGCCTTTTAAAATTTGACAGACAGGCTGGGCCAGTGGCAGCTGAATGGAGAATGTTTGTGTGAACTAATTCCTATGCACATTGCACATATCTTGTTTGTGGCGCAAAAGGAAAGGAAGAACAATACAGTATTTTTAATGAAAAACAATTTTAGCCAGCATAAACTTAACAGTATTTCAGTAGAAGTCCCCAGGGGCCATCCAGTCCAATCCCCTTCTGCTATGCGGGAAAAGCACAGTCAAAGCACTACAAACAGATGGCCATCCAGCCTCTGCTTAGTGATAAGTAGTAGTAGCAACAGCAGCAGTAGTAATATGAGTAGTAATAGCTACCCCAGGGGCCACCCAGTCCTATCCCATTCTGCCATGCAGTAAAAGCACAATGAATGCACTCCCAACAGATGGCCACCCTTCCAATTTTTGTTTTTGCTATTTTCAAAATTATTGTTAGAAGGGGTGTTGACATACTGCTAAGTGAATTCCTAGCTTCCATAATTGTATTGTCATCATTTTCAAGAATGCCTGTTGGAAATTCTTAGAAAATAGGTGGGTGTGAAAATATTATGTCTGGACATGTTTGCACAGGTTTTTCTTAGCATTATACTTTGCCTTTTGTGAATTTTGGTTTCTTGTTTTCAGTGTGTCAAGTAATCTGGAGGGGCGGGGAGGATATGTGAGGTTCAGATCCCATCTCTCCTTTTTCTTCCACTTCTTAGCAAAGTCTAATAGTCTGAACTTCACCAATTTGCCACTTGCCAAAATGAGTGTTTAGGTAGAAAACTGGGTTCAATTGTCTTATGTCTTAGATCCCAGCTTTATGACTGACATGTGTTTTCCAAGATTACAAGAAAAACAACTCACCCAAAAGATGTTTGACTCTCTGAACATGTTTCTCAGGCTCTCGGCTGTGATGAACCATCATTAATCTTTCTTCTCCAATGTTTCTGTGACCCATTGAGAGGATTTTTTTCTTTCCTGGAAATGTGCCAGAGGGCAGTAGCCATGATTCAGGGATTGGCAATCATCCAGGGACAATCACTGACATTTGTGACCAGCTGAATCTGTAATGGCAGCACTTTTAGGAATGGCCTAGCTCCTTTCTTAGCAGCAGTTGGATTGTGAGAATGCCTGTGAAAAAATTCCAAAAATATCAACATGTGCCTATATCTTTTCTAGGATCTTATAGAATCAACAACAGTACAGAAATGTTGATATTGTGTGCCTTCAAGTTGTTTCCAACTTATGGTCCATCCTATCATTGAGTTTTCTAGGCAAGATTTGTTCAAAAGGGGATTGCCTTTGGCTTACTTTGGGGGCTAAGAGCATGCAATTTTCCCAGTAGGTCTCCATGTCTGAGCATGATTTCAGATCCAAGTACTTTGTTTTGGGGGCGGGGCATGCGAGGGGAAGACATTTTTTATGCAACATACGTAGGGACTACAAGCAAAACGTTAGTCACACAGTTTGGAAAGCTCTAGTCTGTTGTTTGGATTCTTCCATTTTTATTTATGCCTCTTTAGAATGTCATATCCCAGAAATGATACTTTGGCTATTTTCAAGATGCAGCCGGTATTGGTCAATGTGATTGATATACAATTAACCCTCCCTATCTACAAATTGCTTAAAAACTCTGACAACTCTGACAAGCCAGGATTTCCACAAATCTTTGGTTTATTGTGTCAGATTTAAATGGCCATTATATAAAGTATGACATAGTCATGAAGTGTTTTAAGTGTTATTTTGGAAGTCAGGATTCACTTCCTCACTTGACCATGGAAACCCACTCTCTCAGCATCAGAGGATAGCAAAGGCAAACCCTCTCTGAACAAATCTTGCCAAGAAAACACCATGATAGATTTGTTTTAGGATTGACTTAAGCCAGAAACAACTTGAAATCATATAGCAATGATAATGTTGTGAACATAAATGTAATGTTTTGAGTCACATGTTGTCCTTTAAGAATAACTTATCAAAATCGCTTAATATGAAAAGCTCAAATAGGCTATTCTTTTTTCACACTTATCTTTGAATAACCTTCTATTTTCACTTTCTGTTGATTAACTTGCCTTTTGCAGGAATAACATAAATGAACACTGCTGAAAAACATTGTGTGAAAAAATACTATGTGCACTGAATATTCTTCTACTCATATCCTTCTCTTCCATTTCCTCGCCAGTGTCTAACATGCTAGCCTCTTGCTTCTTTTTCATCTTTATTTCTTTTGTTGCTTGTGTTTTAATGTATATTGTGTTATATGGAACTGGTTAAAGAACCGTTACTGTATTTTATGTTTGTATCTATATTTTATTTTGCATGCTTAACGTGGCTTTTCCTGGATATTCTTTTTGGTAAGTTCTGAATTTTAAAAGCGTATTGTTTTTCTGTAGTAAAATCTGTAAACTCTGCTGTCACCTCTTTTCCCACCTCCAGAAATCTGTCCTTATTTTCATCATGCTGAGTTGTGCTCATAAATGGCTTTCCTTTGGCTAAATACCTCTACCGTCTTTTAACATTTTCTGATTTTGTCTTTAGCACTTCTTTAATATTTTCTAACTTCCTTGTAGCTAGTGCTTATTACAGGGAACGTTTAATTGTTGTATTTACTATGGTCTTGCTTGCAATGCACAAGGGAGATTGCACAGTCTTAGCAGTACCTCTTTTCTTTCTTCCACTCCTTGGCTTGGGCAGACAGATAGACAGGCATGTATACACCCATTGCAGTAACTTGCCCATTGCCTTGAAAGGAAGGCTGATTAGCTTCATGCTTCCTCACCTGTTCCTCTCTCTCCATACCGGATCGTGGTTCAGAGAGGGAGGTGCACCAATCCATTATCTCCCTGATGATCCCCTTCAATGTGATAGGCATACACTGGCATACCTCATTTAATGAAGTGTCAGAGATGAAAGCTTTTTTTTTTTAACCAAAAAGTTATGGACACATGTGACTACTGATGAGAGAGGAGATTCAACTTTTTAGATTATTTATAAAATATCCACTGGAATTAAAACATACATTTTTACAGCATTGAAAAATAAACTTGCTGAGAGAGAGAATAAAACAGAGGAAATAGCTGTAGGTAATTCTCCAAGGCATCCCCCAAGTCAGTAGAATAAATATTTGCATTGAGTGTTTCAGGGACTCCCCTCAAGTCCCTTAACAGAAACCTGGGAGATCTCTGCTCATTTAGTCTGCTAAAGTAAGATACTACATAACAAATTAATAAAAAGCAAGGCGGGCATCCTTAGATTTTGGAAGAAGTCTAGAAGTACTTTGTATTAGATTTAAAATTTGTTCATTTATTTATGGACGGCTTGCCTGACCTGGTTTTTTAATTTCACCTGGTTGTGGTGGAGGCTCTTTCTTTGGAGGCTTTAAAACCGAAGCTGCATGGCCATCTATCCGGGGTGCTTTGAATGCAATTTTCCTGCTTCTGGGCAGGGAGTTGGATTGGCTGGCCCACGAGGTCTTTTCCAACTCTACGATTCTATGATTCTATTGCCAGTTTTAAATTAAAGAGTTTGTCAAAATATCCCCACCCCCTTTTTGGTGGCACACAAATTGATTCTATGTTTTTTCTGCCTTTGATAACGGTTTTACTGTAAAACAGTGGCAGGTGGCATCTATTTCATTAACTGAGGTGCACCTGTAAATGGGAGGGATGGAAGAAGATTTAATAATAATAACAACAACAACAATATTCTTCTATCTCACCACCATCTCCCCGAAGGGACTCAAAGCAGCTTACACGCACCACAAGGTGCCTAAAAACAAAACATAAAATTAAAACAAATTAAAAATGCAATTAAATAAAAATATAAACATATAGAACAACAACTAAACACTCAGTTAAAAACAGCGCTCATCAACCAATGGCAGTAAGCTACTATAGACGTGGCCAGGCAGTAAACAATTGAAGTAGGAATGGGGTAAGTGCAAAGCTGTTAAACTTAAGGCAGGAAGGACTGTGAGTGAGGATTTAAAAAAAAAAAACAACAACATGCAAACACGGGGGCATTTATATCAGAAAAATATGGCAATTACAAAATTTGTATGTAGAATCTGCTTTTTTGCATTACTTTGATTTATTAAAATGTCTAAATTATCTATATCTATTGGTTCCAAGAACTTTGTATGTATGCTTTTCATTTACAGCAACAGCTTGCTCAGCTGCAGAAAGAGAAATCAGAGATTCTGAAGAATCTGGCTTTATATTACTTCACATTTGTTGATGTTATGGAATTTAAGGTAAGTTACAGTAATATCAGCTGTTCTCTTAATGATTTTTTTAGTGAGTCATAAAAATTCATATTAAGACCAGCCTTGAGCTATTTACTGTGAATTATATCTATTAAAATGCAGTGGTTTCTACCCTAAATTAATTGATATGTACAGGTTGAATCTCCGTTATCCATAAGTCCAAACTCTGAAATACTGCCAAAAAAAAGTTGCAAGTGCGAATATTGCAGAAAGCCAAAACTAATTTCAGTCCAAACATTTAATAAGGCAGACACAACCTTTATATTATTTTGTAAAATGTGTATTGATCTTGCTGTTGTATTTCAGATCTAGGAAGAAGTATCTTGTATTCATAATTATTCATTTTCCTTTTTTGTTTCAAAGGACCATGTATGTGAACTGCTGAACACTATTGATGTTTGCCAAGTCTTCTTTGATATTGTAAGTCTGTGACGCTTTTTTAAAAAATCTTAAGGACGAATCAAGTGATCAAAAGTGTGGCTAAAAGCAATTATGCATGGACATAATGATAATAAAATCCTGTTTTTCAATAAGGAGTGGTGTACAAAAATAATAACAAATCAAATAGCAACATAATGAAATAAAGTCAGATTTAACAAAGAATGTTTTAAGTATGGAAGAACAAAGAATATATTTGCCCAGTGTGAAAAAGTCAGTGGAATTGATGTCATGAAAGTATACCAGGAGCAGCAAAAATGTGCTTGAATTCATTAAAAATAAATCCAGTATGTCCATGTATTATCCTATTCCCCAACCTTGGTCTCTCCAAATGTTTTAGGTTATAGCTTCCTGTTGTCCTGAACTGCAGTGACCCATTTTCTTGACTAGGAGAGGCTAATTGAAAACTTTATAAATTGATATCAGCATTTTGCATTGTGTCGGGTAATAACTAGGAGTTGGTATTGGTCCTAGTATGGTCTCTATTTGTAATAAAAGTGAAAAGAGAACAGATTATTCCTGTAGCTCATTTGTCATTTAGTGGTTGGGATTGACAAGTTAGATCCATTGAGCATTCATTGTCTAAAGTAACAGATAGAAATATTTGAAAAGACAAGTTGGACACTACGTATCAATTGCCTGGGAATAAGTCTATTGAATTTTGTGTGATTTTGGAATAGGAATCAAAATGTGCCATTTTGAGACTAAAGTGCTTCATAAATAATGTTTAACGTTTCTATGCATTTAAAAATGTGTGAGTAGATGTTTGTACTTACATCAGTTATTTTGAATTCACAAAGAGTGTGAAGGGTTGGATCTTAAAGATGGCATAAGTAATCTGGTAATATGCATTTCTTTAATCTAGTAGCTGACAGTATCATAAACATGCAGAAAAAAACTTTCAGAGTACAGCCTTTCTTTCTCTTTCATTTTAGACTGTAAACTTTGATTTAACAAAGAACTACCTAGATCTAATCATAACCTACACAACACTAATGATACTGCTGTCTCGAATTGAAGAACGGAAGGCCATTATCGGGTTGTACAATTATGCTCATGAAATGACACATGGAGCAAGGTAAACGCATTCTACATTAGTAGCACTTTGTGAATTGGCTTTCAGATTAGTCTTGATTTACATTGAGGTTTCGTTCCTGAGCTTGTGATGTAAATTGGGGGACAGAGCCATATCTATAGAGGGACCAGGGCAGCTTTTACACTGCACAATTTTAGTGTTATGATTTGACTTTTATGGTTCTATCCTGCTTTTCTTGTTGTTCAGAACTCTGTGCCAAAATCCCAGACAGCCTCACTTCACCCTCCACTTGCTTTATTCAGCTTAGTTGGTGTGCTGGGAGAGCTGTGAATTGTGGACGAGGCTTTCATTTATCTAGTTATTTCTGGAAAAACATAATAATAAGAATAAATAATAATAACTTTATTTACAACCCGCCCTCTCTCTTCAAAGAGATTCAGGGTGGCTTACAAAGACAAAAACAAAATAGAGATAAACAGCAGTAAAAACTATTAAAACAAGCAATTAAAATTGACAAATAATACAGTAATAGTTAAAACAAGTAACAAGTTCCATAAATAACATTGTGAACACAAATCTAAAATGTTGTAAATTGGGACAGCACAGATTGTGATTTGCTTTTATGTTGTAGAACGTGTTTTTCTTAATCTCATTTATTGCCTTTTTACAGTGATAGAGAATACCCGCGTCTTGGCCAGATGATTGTGGATTATGAGAATCCTTTGAAGAAAATGATGGAGGAATTTGTACCGCACAGTAAAGTATGTTTTAACTATCTTGCCAGGAAAAAGTTTGTAGCTCATAGTTAAAATAGACCAAGTAGCTCATAGTTAAAAAAAATCACCATTTTCTATCTTCTGTGTGGATTTTAAAGATTTAAGTGGCTTATGAATTTTAGAAAACAAACCCAGCTTGTATATAACTGGCAGTATTATAAAGCAAAATGCATTGAACTACACCTTTTTAACACCTCTTTATTTTTTGTAGACAAGTAAAACCTTTTATTTATTTCTTGAAAAGTTAGCAGCAAGTAGCATGACGTTTTACCACAGTTTTCATAATATTTGGAAATCAGTGTGGCTACTCTTAGTTCTTAAAATGCATTTCTCAAATGCATAAAGTGAAAATGTTTAGGTTGATGTGTAACCAGGTTGGAAGCTGACTCCAGACTTATCCTATGGGCAGAATGCAAGTGGCAAAAAAATTCATTATCAAGCCTCTGATATTTGTTTATCTGTAGTTATCATTTCTGCCATACAGGTTGGCTAGCCCTTATCAAAAATGCTTGGGACTAGAAATGTTCTGTATTTCAGATTAATTTTTAAGATTTTAAAATACAGTAGGTTTTTTGAATTGCGTTGCATCTCATTCATTCACTACATTGTATGTGAGACAAGAGGCTGGAGAGAGACTGAGGATCTGTAAAATGTCAGGAAACCCAAATGTTTTACCACCAGCTGCCTGCTCTTGAAGTTCGTCTCTCAGATCCTCATTTTCTCTTCATCTTCACATCTCTTAAACAACACCAAGTAGCAAATGAATTGAATCCAGCCGCCACCAGGAAGTTTTTGCATTTCTGGATAAGGGATTGCCAATCTGTACTCATTAATGCAATATTTAGTCATCTTCACAACAAATATATAAATTGGGCCATTTAGTTGTATAAATAATTTGCCATTCAAGTATATGTACAGCCTTGGAAGCATTGTCTTAGGCATATGTGAAATAAGAAAAAATCAAATGTGTGTATAGAGGAATGTCTGTATACAGGAATAGTGGCTGCATAAGTACTGAATACTAATGTGTGTATACAAGAAAAATACGTTTTATTTTGAATAGCTACGTTTTATTTTGAATATCTAGAGTGTGATCATTAGATACTTGAAAGTACTGGGATAATTGTATTAGAAAATTGTGTTTTTAATGCTTAGCTGTAAATGTTTGAAATATTATTTCTCCCTTTACAATTTCTGTATTTTCTAGGCTCTTTCAGATGCCCTAATATCACTCCAGATGGTCTATCCTCGACGAAACCTTTCTGCTGACCAGTGGAGAAACGCACAGCTCTTGAGCCTCATCAGTGCTCCTAGCACCATGCTCAATCCTGCACAGTCAGACACAGTATGATACCTGTCTTTGTTTTTCATTGTGTTATATTTAATGGGTTGGATTCAGAGATCTATCTGCATAATAATGCTAGTGGAATTCTGTTTCTGCATCATAGTATCACTCCTTTAAAAAAAAAGCATAGCAGCTTGAATTAGATGTAAGACTGGACAGTATAACACATAATTGTAATTCTTGGTCTCAATTTCCATTTCTCACATCTTTCCTGAGTGTTTGATTGTCTGTTTAACACTCTGGAACACTATAGACAATTTTCTTTTAGTTTTCCTAATGTTCATGGTTTCTTTTGTTTTTATTGTTTTGTTTTGTCTCCTACTCATAAGATGGTCATTACAGCTTTGCTATTAATTTGTTTGTAGCTGTCATTGGAACAAAAATGTAAAAAAAAATCATAATAAGTAAATTTAATTTATAATTATTTTCTGAAAAAACAGTATATTTGCTGGGTTGCTGTGAGATAATTTGACCACG